>NC_142873.1:129534393-129837424 GCF_051225735.1 Oryctolagus cuniculus
CTCACTCCTCACCGAAGACAGCCTGGAGAGGACAGAGGAGCACCAGCAGCTGACCCAAGGCCGCCTCCCGCCAAGGTTCCCACCGACGCCCAGAGGAGGGGCGGGAACGAAAGCAGAGCCAGAGACTCCAGCACCCGCGGCTGTCCCCACCCCAGCAGTGGACAGACAATTGGAGCTGCACCTTCCTGATTACTGGAGCGCATTGTCAAGGCAGCTTGGGATTTTTATTATCTTTTCGTGAAGATGTCCCTTTTTGGTAATAACAAATGTGTTTAAGAAGAAAAGCCTAGTTTTTCTCAGTACACCTTTAAAGAGTTTTAAATTGTTTCCTGTCTGATCAAGCTGAGATGTTTTAAGAACTTCATTTTTATATTTGCAGTAAAAGTTTGCAACTTGATTTTTGAAACAGTGAACTTCAATCAGCTCTTGTTAAAGGTTTTAAATTAAAAAAAAGAAAAACAACCCACGTTGGTTATGTCACTGAGGTTTTGAGCACGGACATGGGATGAGAGCAGAGGAAGGCTGAAGTCTGCCTGGGTTTGGCTTCCCAGCCTCCAAAGAAGTTTATTTTCATTTTTATTTATGTAGAAGGCAGACAGTGGGAGTTCTGTCCACTGATTCTCCCTCTGAATGCCTGTGATAGCCTGGATTGGGCTGAGCTGCAGCCCGGACCTGGAAACTCGCCCTGGGTCTGCTACCTGGGCTGGCAGGGACCCAAGTGCTCGAGCCATCACCTGCTGCCTCCCAGGTGTGCACCAGCAGGAAGCCAGGACTGAAGGTGCAGTCAGAACTCAAGCCCAGGCACTCTGCTAGGGGATGGGAATATCCCAACTTGCATCTTAACTGCTCAGCCCATGGCCCATGCCATTCAACAGATTTTTAATTCAGAGATTCCTATGTAGTTAATTGCTATATTTGAAGCACTTGTGTAAATAATCAGATTGGGTCTTTTGAAACTAAATTTAGTTTATAAACAAATTACCTCTTATTCTCTTTTGTAAAAATAGGGGAAACTAGAAAAGTGGTTTAGAGAAAAACTATGTCTGTCTGCTGGTCGAGTGTAACCCTGTCTGTTGTTTTAGAGTTATTCTCTCTCTAGATGTTGGACTGGATCCTGACTTCTGGTTTCCTCCAATATGTGGCTACCTCTCTAGCTAAGAACAGGACTGTGTTGTAAGACATAATCAGGCTAATCATTTCACGAGCTCCCTCTTAGATCCAAGAGCCAAACAAGATTTGCTTGGACATCTGAGTTCTAGTTTGTCACTGATGCAAATATGACTAGAAATTTACATTAAATGCCCGTACGGATTCAACTTCAATGGCTGTTGTCACTCAACCACACTCACTCAATTTCTTTGCTGAAGTAGTCTTAAGTAACAGAATTAGTCTTAATTCTCTAGTAGGCAGACAAGATGGCTAGACTCATGTAAATTCTGGGGGAGCTGAGAGTAGGCTGAGTGGCTACAGTAAGTCTCACCCAGTTCTTTGATTTATTTAGCTGGTTCCCCTTCAGGCTTGGGTTCATCATTTTAAACCATTTTACAAACTGAATTTATCATTTGACTATTACTTTTACTTTGCATGGTCATTTCTGAACATTATACCTGATCCTTGAAAGTCTCTGAAGTACAACTCCTAACTGGATAATGCTGGCCCAGCTCTGAGAGAGGATAGCCAATGCCCATGGAACAGGCCCAAGTGAATTTAATGAACTCCAGGCAGCCTGGGCCTGCCAGCCACTTTTCTGGACCTTGTCACTCAAACATGGGCAAAGACTTGACATCAGCTCAGTTTCCAACCATTCCCGGATCAACCAGAACAGGTCCATCCTGGCGTCGAGGGACAGTCAAAACCACACTTGAGATTGGGTAGTCGACAATGCTTTTGGAAAAGATGATCGAGCACAAGGGGGAAATGGCGTCCCCTACATCAGACCCGAACCAAAGCAGAGCTGGGAGGTCCTGGAGATGTCCTGCTTCTGCGTCTCAGAGAATTCCTGAAAACACAATGTCACTCTGCCCTTTCAATAAATAACTTTTGAAACAGAAATATGTGTAAGTTACATGTGTTTTTACAATGAGTGTCTGCAAGAGTTGGGTGTTGCCATGGCCAGTGAGGACAGCGAGCCAACCTGGAAGCAAAGATTGTATTTACTCGCAGCCCCATGGTAAAAGCAAGAGGCAAAAAGAAGAGGGGCTGGCTCACTAATGTTCTGAGTGACAGTGCAGACAGGAGAATCCTATCTGAAGGAGGATTCCTACTTGTCTAGGGAAGGCAGGCCGGAGAGGAGGAAGAGGGGAGAGTGACAGGAGTGGCGAAGGCGAGTTTGATGGCAGGAGGTAGGTACCTTGGCCAAGGCTGTTGATAAGGAAGCCTTGGTGGAGGCCCCTGGGAGGTTTCTCAGCTGAGGGCCCAATAAGGAGACCTTTGAATGAAGGCGCCCGGGCTGGGTTGCAGCTTGCATGCGAGCTTTGCAGGCCGGTGATGGCGGAGCCTGGCAGTTCTCTGGGTGGCTTTGGTTTACTAGTCAACATGGTAGTGTGTGGCTTACAAGGATACAGTGCAGAACTTCATTCTCTGTGACTGCATCCGTCTGGTCCAGGCAGAGAGAGAGCTGTGGGAGAGAACAGACATGCTGGTGTGGGCAGCAGGCGTGGGACACAGTATCCGAGACGGAAGGGCTGTGGTGTTGGGAAGATCCGGGGAGACAAGCCTGGGTGGTAAGCAGAGGGTGGGAGGCCGAGTCCTGCACTGTCTGTATTGGGAAGGTTGTGGGATGGTGGGCACTCAGCTGGGCTGGGCTGCAAGGTCGATGAATACTGTGGAACTGATGGATGGATAGACTAACAGAACTGTGCAGTAAGTAGACAGACAGACAGACACAAGTGTGTTTGGGGAGCACCTAGATGTTTAGAGTGACAACTTAAATCACTGAAGCAAAGGTGAACAGTTAGAAATTATGCTGGGACAACTACAAAGCCAGAATTAGATCTCTACCTCATTTCATACACAAAAGCCACCTCCAAGTGCAACAGGCCTTTGGAAGTAAAATAAGAAACATTCAAGTAGTAGAAAACAATTGGTGAGTTCTTAACCATAACCAGAACTTAGAGAAAGCTTTCTAACTGTGACTCTCTTGGAGAGTTGGTAAAATTGGCTGCTTGGAAAGAAAAGTATTTTACATGACAAAAAGACAACTAGTGAGGTGGGCATTTGGCCCAGGGGTTAAGACATCTGCATCCCATATCAGAGGGCCTTGTTGGAGTCCCAGCTCCAATTTCCATCCTGGTGTCCCGCTAACATGCACCCTGGGAGGCAGAAGATGATGGCTCAAGTACTTGGGTCCCTGCAACCCATGAGGGAGACCCAGACTGAGTTTCAGGTTCCTGGCTTTGGTTTGGCCCAGCTCTGGCTATTGCAGCCATTAGCAGAATAAGCCAGAGGATGGGAGATCTCTCTCTGCCTCTCAAATAAATACATGAGAAAAGAAAAAAACTTTGTAAATATTAGGATGGATTTTAAGTTCTGGGAATTTTATTATTAGAATATAAATTATTGATTTTATACCCAAAAAGAACTTCCAAAAAACTTTTGCTTTTTGACAGGCAGAGTGGATAGTGAGAGAGAGAGACAGAGAGAAAGGTCTTCCTTTTGCCGTTGGTTCAGCCTCCAATGGCCACCATGGCTGGCGTGCTGCGGCTGGCGCACCGCGCTGATCCAATGGCAGGAGCCAGGTGCTTCTCCTGGTCTCCCATGGGGTGCAGGGCCCAAGCACTTGGGCCATACTCCACATCCTTCCGGCCACAGCAGAGAGCTGGCCTGGAAGAGGGGCAACCGTGAAAGAATCCGGCGCACCAACCGGGACTAGAACGCAGTGTGCTGGCGCCGCTAGGTGGAGGATTAGCCTATTGAGCCGTGGCGCCAGCCCCAACAAACTTTAAAAAAAAGAAAAAAAAAAGAGACCTGTGTATTGGAAAGGCAGAGTTACAGAGAGGCAGAGGCACAGAGAAATTTTCCATTGAGGGCCAGAGTCAAGATGGCGGAATAGGGAGGGCGCGCACCGATAGTCCGGGAAAATTTAGTTAATAAAAGTGGAGTTACAGTAGCCTCAGAAAAAGGATCAGGAAAAAATTGCAGAGGAAACTCTTCTGGATCTAGTGGCTGTGATTCGGAGGACCTACTGGGAGAACAAGGTCGCCCACCGCACATAAGCCGAGCCGTGGGAGCCACAGGGTCTGCGCGCCAGTGCAGGAAGGGGAGTGGATGTCACACAGACACCAGCGGGGAGAGCAGGGACGCCCAGGGCTCCGAGTCCACATATCGGCGCTGGAAGGAGAGGTGAGCTCAGTAAACCGAGACATGGGCGGGGAAACGGCAGTCAGAATCTAGAGAGGAGCGGGAAAGTTCGCCAGACTGACTACAGGAAAGAAGGAAAAAACATGGGGGGGTACTGGTACAGACGAGTTTCTCTCTCCCCCAACCTTGCAAAGGAGAGCAAGAGACAAAGAGCAGGCCCCCACTCTGGATTTACATAACAACAGGGGAGAACTAAGGAATTGAGTCACTAGGATTCAGTAGCCTAGGCAACCCAGTGGGAGTCCAGAAGAGAAACCGAGCCTGCACAGACTCTTTGGGTAGAAGCCAGAGATTGGAAGCTAAATACCATCAATTCTGCACAGCCGTGTGGTGCGGTATTACTTACCTCCTGAATAAATAAATAAATAAAATAAATAAATAAATAAAAAGAGAGAGATTTACCACGCATAACCTGAGGGTGTCACCTTTGCACACCCATAACCTGGAAGAACCAAGCAGAGCTCTCAGGCCACACCCATCTCAAGCCTCCAAGGCTCCTCCAACAGCAGGCAGTCCACTTAACACATAGTATAAAATAAAAAAAAAAAAACACACAGTGACAGAAGAAGAATTAACTATGCCAAGCAACAAACACAGAAATCGAGGGAACAAGATCAACGATGACACTATGATGCCTCCAAATAAACCAAACACCCCAGGCCAAGGTTATGAAGATGATGAGATAGAAGAAATGCAGGATACGGATTTCAAAAAATGTATGATAAGAAGTTTTCAAAAGCAAATCCTTGAACTACAGAAATCCTTATTGGACTGGATTGAAAATCTCTCTCGTGAAAATGAAATCTTAAGGAAGAATCAAAATGAAATGCAGAAACTAGTAGAACAGGAAAGTGTGATAGTGAAGAGAAATCAAAATGAAATGAAGAGCTCAATAGATCAGATGACAAACACATCAGAGAGCCTTAAAAACAGAGTCAGTGAAACAGAAGAGAGAATATTGGACTTGGAAGACAGAGCACAGGAAAGCATACAGTCAAACCAAAGAAAAGAAGAGGAAATTAGAAATCTAAAAAATATTGTTGGGAATCTACAGGATACTATTAAAAAAACCAACATTCAAGTTCTAGGAGTTCCTGAAGGCATGGAGAGAGAGAAAGGATTAGAAGGCCTTTTTAGTGAGATACTAGCAGAGAACTTTCTGGGTTTGGAGAAGGACAGAGACATCCTAGTACAGGAAGCTCATAGAACCCCCAATAAACATGACCAAAAGAGATCCTCACCATGCCATGTGGTAATTAAACTTACCACAGTGAAACATAAAGAAAAGATCCTAAAATGTGCAAGAGAGAAACGTCAGATTACTCTCAGAGGATCTCCAATTAGACTCACAGCAGACTTCTCATCAGAAACCCTACAGGCTAGGAGGAAATGGCGAGACATAGCCCAGGTGCTAAGAGAGAAAAATTGCCATCCCAGAATATTATATCCTGCCAAGCTCTCATTTGTGAATGAAGGTGAAATAAAGCCCTTTCATAGCAAACAGAAATTGAAAGACTTTGTGGCCACTGGTCCGGCCCTGCAAAAGATACTTAAAGATGTGCTACACTCAGAAACACAGAAACACGGCCATCAATATGAAAGAAGGGAAAGGAAGAACACCTACCAGTAAAAGAGCATGGGAAGCTCAAAAGCATATACTAGAAAATATCTTTGGGAAAATGGCAGGGCAAAGTCACTACTTATCAATAGTCACATGGAACATTAATGGACTTAACTCTCCAGTCAAAAGGCACAGACTGGCTGAATGGATTAAGGAACAAAACCCATCTATTTGCTGCCTACAAGAAACACATCTTTCCACATAGATGCATGCAGACTGAAAGTGAAAGGTTGGAAAAAGATATTCCATGCCAACAGAAACCAAAAAAAAAGCAGGCGTAGCCATATTAATATCAGACAAAATAAACTTTAATACAAAAACTGTTAAGAGAGACAAAGAGGGGCACTATATAATGATTAAGGGTTCAATTCAACAGCAAGATGTAACTATTATAAATGTATACGCACCTAATTACAGGGCACCAGTTCATTGAAAAGATATGTTAAGGGACTTAAAGGGAGACTTAGATTCCAATACAATAGTACTGGGAACTTCAATACTCCACTCTCAGAAATAGATCATCCGGACAGAAGATCAACAAGGAAACAGCAGATTTAATCGACACTATTGCCCAAATGGATCTAACAGATATCTACAGAACCTTCAATCCTACATCTAAAGACTTCACATTCTTCTCAGCAGTGCGTGGAACCTTCTCTAGGATTGATCACATACTAGGCCATAAAGCAAGTCTCAGCAAATTTCAAAGAATTAGAATCATACCATGCAGCTTCTCAGACCACAGCGGAATGAAGCTGGAAATTAGCAACTCAGGAATCCCTAGAAAGTATCCAAACACATGGAGACTGAACAACATGCTCCTGAATGAACACTGGGTCATTCGAGAAATCAAAAACTTTCTGGAAGTAAATGAGGATAACAACACAACATATCAAAACTTACGGGGTACAGCAAAAGCAGTATTGAGTGGCAAGTTTATAGCAATAGGTACCTACATCAAGAAATTGGAAAGGTACCAAATAAATGAGCTTTCAGTGCATCTCAAGGACCTAGAAAAACTGCAAACTGCAGCAAACCAAACCAAAATCTGGTAGGAGAAGAGAAATAATTAAAATCAGAGAAGAAATTAACAGGATTAAATCCAAAAAAGCATTACAAAAAATCAGCCAAGCGAGAAGCTGGTTTTTTGAAAATATAAACAAAATTGACACCCCATTGGCCCAACTAACTAAAAAAGAGAGAAAAGACCCAAATCAATAAAATCAGAGATGAAAAAGGAAACGTAACAACAGACACCACAGAAATAAAAAGAATCAGAAATTACTACAAGGACTTGTATGCCAGCAAACAGGAAAATCAATCAGAAATGGATAGATTCCTGGACACATGCAACCTACCAAAATTGAACCATGAAGACATAGAAAACCTAAATAGACCCATAACTGAAACAGAAATTGAAACAGTAATTAAGGCCCTCCCAACAAAGAAAAGCCCAGGACCAGATGGATTCACTGCTGAATTCTACCAGACATTTAAAGAAGAACTAATCCCATTTCTTCTCAAACTATTCAGAACAATCGAAGAAGAGGGAATCCTCCCAAATTCTTTCTATGAAGCCAGCATCACCTTAATCCCTAAGCCAGAGAAAGATGCAGCACTGAAAGAAAATTACAGACCAATATCCCTGATGAACATAGACGCAAAAATCCTCAATAAAATTCTCGCCAATAGAATACAACAACACATCAGAAAAATCATCCACCCAGACCAAGTGGGATTTATCCTACCAGGGTATGCAGGGATGGTTCAACATTCGCAAATCAATCAATGTGATTCACCACATTAACAGACTGCAAAAGAAAAACCATATGATTATCTCAATTGAGGCAGAGAAAGCATTCGATAAAATTCAACACCCTTTCATGATGAAAACTCTAAGCAAAGTGGGTATAGAAGGAACATTCCTCAATACAATCAAAGCAATTGATGAAAAACCCATGGCCAGCATCCTATTGAATGGGGAAAAGTTGGAAGCATTTCCGCTGAGATCTGGCCCCAGACAGGGATACCCACTCTCACCACTGCTATTTAACATAGTGCTGGAAGTTTTAGCCAGAGCCATCAGACAAGAAAAAGAAATTAAAGGAATACAAATTGAGAAGGAAGAAGTCAAACTATCCCTCTTTGCAGACGATATGATTCTTTACTTAGAGGATCCAAAGAACTCTACTAAGAGACTATTGGAACTCATAGAGGAGTTTGGCAAAGTGGCAGGATATAAAATCAATGCACAAAAACCAACAGCCTTTGTATACACAAGCAGTGCCATGGCTGAGAAAGAACTGCTAAGATCAATCCCATTCACAATAGCTACAAAAACAATCAAATACCTTGGAATAAACTTAACCAAGGACGTTCAAGATCTCTACGATGAGAATTACAAAATCTTAAAGAAAGAAATAGAAGACGATACCAAAAAATGGAAAAATCTTCCATGCTCATGGATTGGAAGAATCAACATCATCAAAATGTCCATTCTCCCAAAAGCAATTTATAGATTCAATGCAATCCCAATCAAGATACCAAAGACATTCTTCTCAGATCTAGAAAAAATGATGCTGAAATTCATATGGAGGCAAAAGGGACCTCGAATAGCTAAAGCAATCTTGTACAACAAAAACAAAGCCAGAGGCATCACAATACCAGATTTCAGGACATACTACAGGGCAGTTGTAATCAAAACAGCATGGTACTGGTACAGAAACAGATGGATAGACCAATGGAACAGAATAGAAACACCAGAAATCAACCCAAACATCTACAGCCAACTTATATTTGATCAAGGATCTAAAACCAATTCCTGGAGCAAGGACAGTCCATTCAATAAATGGTGCTGGGAAAACTGGATTTCCACGTGCAGAAGCATGAAGCAAGATCCCTACCTTACACCTTACACAAAAATCCACTCAACATGGATTAAAGACCTAAATCTATGACCCGACACCATCAAGTTATTAGAGAACATTGGAGAAACCCTTCAAGATATTGGCACAGGCAAAGAGTTTCTGGAAAAGACCCCGGAGGCACAGACAGTCAAAGCCAAAATCAACTATTGGGATTGCATCAAATTGAGAAGTTTCTGTACTGCAAAAGAAACAGTCAGGAGAGTGAAGAAACAACCAACAGAATGGGAAAAAATATTTGCAAACTATGCAACAGATAAAGGGTTAATAACCAGAATCTACAAAGAGATCAAGAAACTCCACAACAACAAAACAAACAACCCACTTAAGAGATGGGCCAAGGACCTCAATAGACAGTTTTCAAAAGAGGAAATCCAAATGGCCAACAGGCACATGAAAAAATGTTCAAGATCACTAGCAATCAGGGAGATGCAAATCAAAACCACAATGAGGTTTCACCTGACCCCAGTTAGAATGGCTCACATACAGAAATCTACCAACAACAGATGCTGGCGAGGATGTGGGGAAAAAGGCACACTAACCCACTGTTGGTGGGAATGCAAACTGGTCAAGCCCCTATGGAAGTCCGTCTGGAGATTGCTCAGAAACCTGAATATAACCCTACCGTTAGACCCAGCCATCCCACTCCTTGGAATTTACCCAAAGGAATTTAAATTGGCAAACAAAAAAAGCGGTCTGCACCCTAATGTTTATTGCAGCACAATTCACAATAGCCAAGACCTGGAGCCAACCTAAATGCCCGTCAACAGTAGACTGGATAAAGAAATTATGGGATATGTACTCTATAGAATACCATACCGCAATAAGAAACAATGAAATCCAGTCATTTGCAACAAAATGGAGGAATCTGGAACACATCGTGCTCAGTGAAATAAGCCAGTCCCAAAGGGACAAATGCCATATGTTCTCCCTGATCGGTGACAACTGACTGAACACCAAAAAGGAAACCTATTGAAGTGAAATGGACACTATGAGAAACAGTGACTTGATCAGCATAGCCCTGACCATTAATGAACAACTTAATACATTATCCCTCTTAGTAGTTTTTTTTTGTCTATTCTACTTAATATGACTGGTTTAATTCTGTAATTAATACACAGTTATTTTTAAGTGTTGAAATTTAACTGAAGTGTGATCCCTGTTAAACATAAGAGTGGGAATAAGAGAGGGAAGAGATGTACAATTTGGGACATGCTCAAGCTGACTTGCCCCAAATGGCAGAGTTAGAAACATACCAGGGGACTCCAATTCAATCCCATCAAGGTGGCATGTACCAATGCCATCTCACTAGTCCAAGTGATCAGTTTCAGTTCACAATTGATCATAATGAAAGGACTAAAAGTCAAAGGGAGCACATAAACAAGTCTAGTACCTGCTAATACTAACCAATAGAATAAATAAAGGGGAGAGTGATCCAACATGGAAGCGAGATACACAGCAGACTCATAGAATGGCAGATGTCCTAAACAACACTCTGGCCTCAGAATCAGCCCTAAAGGCATTCGGATCTGGCTGAAAAGCCCATGAGAGTACTTCAGGCATGGAAAGCCAAGACACTCTGGCAAAAAAAACCAAAACAAAACAAAAAAAACACACCTAAATGAAAGATCTCTGTGAGTGAGATCCCAGTGGAAAGAACAGGTCTTCAAAGAAGGAGGGACTGAAGGGAGGAGAAAACCTCCACTTTGACTATGACCTTGTGTAAACAAGATAAGAGTCAGAGAACTCAAAAGGCTTCCATAGCCTTGGAAACTCATGACAGGAGCATAGGGAGATTACTGATGCCATAAACAGGAGTGTCAATTTGTAAACTCAACAACAGGAGTCACTGTGCACTTACTCCTCATGTAGGATCTCTGTCCTTAATGTGCTGTACATTGAGATTTAATGCTATAATGAGTACCAAAACAGTATATTTCACTTTGTGTTTCTATGGGGGTGCAAACTGTGCAAATCTTTACTTAATGTATACTAAACTGATCTTCTATAAAAAAAAGGAAGAAAGAAATTATCAATTCCCAACTTGACTCTCACTGGGATTAAATATGACAACAGGTCTGATCTGATTTCATCATCATTTAAAAAATCATCTATTATTTTTCATTTTATGTTTCTGTGTGGGAGCAAACTGTTGAAATCTTTACTTAATGTATGCTAAACTGATCTTCTGTATATAAAGAGAATCGAAAATGAATTTTGATGTGAATGGAAGGGGAGAGGGAGTAGGAAAGGGGAAGGTTGCGGGTGGGAAGGACGTTATGGGAGGGAAGCCACTGTAATCCATAAGCTGTACTTTGGAAATTTATATTCATTAAATAAAAGTTTAAAAAAAAAGAAATTTTCCATCTGCTTGTTCACTCCCCAAATGGCCACAACAGCTCTAGCTGGACTGATCTGAAGCCAGGAGCCACGAGCTCCCTTCAGGTCTCCCACACGTGTACTGGGGCCCAAACCCTGGGCTATAGGCCTCTACTGCTTTCCCAGTCCAGAAGAGAGCTGGATCAGAAGTGGAGCAGCCATGTCTCAAACTGGCACCCAATGGGATGCTGGCACTGCAGGCAATGGCTGTCCCCGCTACACCACAGTGCCGACCCTAGAATACTCTTCAGCAGACATGTCTTAATCTCTATGCCAAACGCCTACCCCTACACTTATTTGAGGTTTCAAAAATTCTATTTACTGTCGCTTTTTTATTTGATTCATTTATTTTCATTGCACTGGGCTGGGAGAGCATTCTCACCTTATTTGATAGGCAGAGATACAGAGATCTTCCAGCCACTGGTGTATTCCCCCAAATGCCTGCAACAGCCAGGTGTGGGCCACACTGAAGCCGGGAGCCAAGAACTCAATCTATGTCTCCCATGTGAGACAGTACTTGGGCCTCATCTGCTGCCTCCCAGAATGTGCATTCATAGGAAGCTGGATTGGAAAGAGTAGCCCAGACTTGACCCAGGCGCTCTGATAGAGGATGCAGGCATCCCAATAGATGACTTAAGCCATTGCACTAAACACACCTGCAACTAAGCTTACTTTTAAAAAAATTTTATTTGAAAGGCAGATTTCCACAGAGAGAGGGAGAGATCTTCCATCTGCTCCTTTACTCTCCAAAAGACTGGAGTTCCAAACTCCATCCTAGTCTCCCACAATTGCACAGGAGCCCAAAGATGGAGCCCTTTGCTGCTGCTTTCCCAGGCACCATCAGCAGGGAGCTGGATCAGAAGTAGAGCAGCTGGGACTCCAACTGGCTCGCCCCAGGTACATCGAGGCCACTAATGGCTCAGACCAAGACAGCCACACAGGATGGGATCAGTGTGGGGTGGGAGCTTGGCTCCTCTCCTTGGCAGCACTGAGCACACTGAGAATTTTTGTCCCTGGTCTTGCTGCTGTGCAACAGAGGTAGGGCACCTTCGTGTACCTCTGACCCCCAGTGTCCCACACGGGGTATGACCAAGGGTTTATGTGCAGGAGGTGGGGGACATGGCTAACTCCAGGAGCCTTCCAGGTCCGACTCAGGCACCTCCTTGTCTCCATGTTCCTTGGCGCAGGTCCCTGAAGGCTTGATGCTCTTTGTGTTGCAGACACTTGCAGGCTGACTCTCCTGTGAGCTCCCCGCTGCTGGGTCCAAGGTTCTTGACCTGGAATGCTCTCCCCTCTTCATTCCCCTGCCCCTTGTATTCCAACGTTTGAGGAATGACTAAACGGCACACTCTAACTAGACACCAGAGTCACCTCCTTCAGAGCCTCTGCCTCTCCTGAAGGGGGCCCTCTCTCCTATGACCCCTGGACCCAGATGGGCCGCTGAACACAGAAGCCAGGCCTCCCTCACCTCTGTGCCATCCCCGGCAGTGTTAGTGCCAAGCTGGCTCAGGCAACACCTAGAGAAAGCACCCCCTCCTGGGAAAGAGACTCACCCCTGGGGCAGACACAGCCTGCACGCGATTCCAGCTCTGACACCTGCTACCTCGGCCCAGTTCCTTTCTCACCATTAGCTTGCTGGTCAGTAAAATGACCTGCTGAGTCCACAAATGAGGTTCAATGCCACCCAGCTGAGTCATCAGGGTAGGCATTATCCCTTCAACCTGAGAGAGGAGAGAGTAGGGCATGCTAGGCCCCTGATCATCTGGTACTTGGTAGTCCAGGAACCTGAGCCAGGTGGGCGAGAACGAGGAGCTACAGAGGGAGTGGTCCTTTTCGGCTCCTCTTTAATGTCCCTCTGTCCCCCCACGCATAAGTCAACTAGAAACAGCCCAAAGCCTGAATGAAATACTGGTGGCTGGTGAATGCCAGAGAGAATCTGAGAAAGATTATGCGGATGATAAATCGAGATTATGATAAATCAGTTATGTTTTATTTGGGAGGTGCATCAGAACTGGGAAAGTAGAAGTGGAATATGGGAGGTATCACAAGGGGCTCCATCGCCCAGCTCGGCAACCTTGAGAGGCACAGCAGGTATGTCCAGCAGCTACCTCAGGTCTCCCCAGAGGCTGCACTGTTCTGGAGCTACCAGGCCTTGCAGAAATGCGTGGAAAGACAGGAAGAAGGCAGAACTGATCTGCCTGGCTCTCTGCTACTTTCCATTCCCTTTAGTCAAATTGCACCCATGGCTGTTAACGTCCCTGCAGTCCCACGTTGCTAGCAGTTGCTCAGCAGGACTCTGCCTTCCATGCCCTGCAGTGGGGCACGCCATCCGTGTCTGAAATGGTGACAACACAAAAACTCTAGACGTGTGGCAGGTGAGTGCCAGAGAGAATCTGACGCTCTCCATATGACAGGTCCAACACAGTCCACTGTTGGGTTTCTCAGTTCCCAGAACAGGAAATAAAGCATAGTGATCCAAGATCTTTCCCAAAGGCACAGGACTAGGAAGTGCTACGCTCAGGGCTTCAACATGGTCTGGCTCTGGAAACTGAGCGATCAGGAAAAAGAAGTCAGGTTTTGTTCAGCAGGCGAAACAGTTGCTGAGGGCTTTCAAGCTGGGGAGTGACATGAGATGATGAACCTTTCAATGAGCTCCAGTCTCTGCTGTGCTCCACGTTCCATCTGTCTCACATTGGTAGAAGCAGGTGGCTCCAAAGAGGTGAGGGCGTCGAAATCATTGTGGAGGTTTTTGAGGGGACCCTGACTGAGTCCAGAGCTGCATTTGGACTTTAAAATAGCCTTATAATCTTCTCTGTCATCATCCAAGCCTACACCTACCAAGGACATGAGCTGGGCAGAGGTAGGCAGGATTTGTGTACAGAAGAGGACATTGACCTAAAGGCCAGGAAGAAGAATATCATCCATCTGTTCGCCCTCAGCCTGTGGGTCTGGAGATCCTGGCATCCGCTGAGGAATCCTTTGGTGTTGTCTGAGATGGTCAGACCTCATGAACTGTCAGCCGCACTGCTCACATCTGTGTGGTCGGTATCTGGTGTGTATCCGTGAGTGTCGTGTGAGCTCGTCAGATCGGAAGAAAGACCAGTTACAGCCTTCCCACAGGCATTTATAGAGCCTGTCACCTAGGGGGTGGCAAGAGATGAAATTAAGAACAGACCAGCGGGTGGGAAGGAAGGGGTCCAACTACACGAGGCAGAGAAGGGTGGGGAATCAGAAGGGAAGATACAGGAACGCAGTGAGGGGGCAACACAGCAGCAGTAACCTCCCCATCATCTTGGCGGTCATTAGGCACACAAGTCAGTGGGCCTACATCGCTTGGTGCCAGGCTTAAAAATGAAGGGCTAGTGCTGGAGCTACGAGGCCCAGCAGGTTAAACCAGCGCTTGCAATGCTGGTGCCGGCATCCCATATTTGGGCCCTGGTTCAAGTCCCAGCTGCTCCACCTCCTGTCTAGCTCTCTGCTAGTGCCCTTGGGAAGGCAGCAGGGGATGGCACAAGGACTCCCACATGGGAGACCCAGGTGGAGTTCTGGGCTCCTGGTTTCAGCCTGGCCCAGCCCCAGCTGTTATGGCCATTTGGGGAGTCAGCCAGTGGCTAAAAACCTCTCCCCCTCTCTTCATTCTCCCTGTCCAACAAATCTTAAATTAGATGACTGTTTGTGGGCTAATCCCAAACCATTACAGAAACCCAAAGCCCAGACTCCTCAATGCCTGCCTAACTCCCACCCCCCACCACATTCACCTGTGTGCTTGTGGGACATCACTGGGATCCCGTTGGAGGCAGACACTGACAGCCCGCTAGGGGGCAGCCCTAGACTCCCACTGGAGGGCATGTTTACCTCTGGAATCCTGGGCTCTAAGGGCATCATCTGAGGCATCATCATGCCTGGCTGAGAGGGGAGCACCCCCTGGTCATAAATCATCTAGGGAGAAGGGAGAGTGGCCTGGGAGCTGTAGCTCATGCCATGCTCCTGCAGGTTCATGCCAAACTACGACCCCACTCCTCCCTCACCCAGCATGGGTGCCTCAGCAGGCAGCAAGGGGGCCCCCAACATGTCTGTGCCCTGAGTGAAGTGTTGAGTGCTGGGCAGGCCATAGCTACAAGGTTCATTCACTCCACTGCTTCCGGAAGATGGAAATATGTCCAACATGCACATTGACCGCTCAGTGTCCTTGTGGGGAGACAGACAGAGAGAGAGAGAGAGAGAGGGAATCCAGTGAAACCCACGCCACCTCGGCTTTCACCTCCACATAGCGCTCCTCGCAGTTACAGCCAACATCTCTGGCCTGGAGCTTCCTCCCTGGAGACTGCTCTCTGGCTCCTGGCTGGGCTCACAGGAGCATAGTGGATGCTTACACACGACTGTGCCACCTTTCCTCCTTTGCATGTTTTTGGTTTTCATTTCATACAAAGCCACAAAAAGAATCAGCAAAATACTCCCTACCCCACATCTTTAGAAAAACACTGAGAAAATGCACGGACTACAAACTATGATTGGTATGAAGAGTAGCAAAGAAGGCATTCGTAGGAGACTATCTTGAAATAGGATAGATCAAAGAATCCTATGTTTTAAATAGATTTTATTTATTTATTTAAGCGGCAGAGTTACAGACAGAGGAAGACACAGAGAGAAAGGTCCATCTGCTGGTTCACTCCCCAAATGGCCACAATGGCTAGAGCTGCACCCATCCGAAGCCAGGAGCTTTTTCTGGGTTTCCCACATGGGTGAAGGGGCCCAAGGACTTGGGCCATCTTCTACTGCTTTCCCAGGCTGTAGCAGAAAGCTGGATCACAAGTGGAGCAGCTGGGTCTCAAACCAGTGCCCATATGGGATGCCAGCGCTTCAGGCCAGGGTGTTAACCTGTTGGACCACAGCGCTGGCCCCAACTCATCATTTGTTGCTCTTTAAAATTTTATTGTGCTCTAACTTACTTTTGTAAAAACTTGTATTTTGTGATTTATTTTTGTTTATTTGGAAGGCAGAGAAACAGAAAACTCATCTGCTGGTTCATTCGCCAAATGCCCACAACAGGCAAGGCTGGACCAGGCTGAAGCTAGGAGTCAGGAACTCCAACCAGGTCTCCGGGGAGGGTAGCAGAAATCCAGGTACTTGAGCTGTCACCTGCTACTTCCCAGGGGACATTAACAGGAAGCTGGAATTGAAAGTGTGTGTTTGGGGGGGGGGGTGGCAGAGCAGCACTGTGGCATACTGGGTAAAGCCACTGCCTGCAGCGCCGACATCCCATACAGGTGCCAGTTTGAGTCTTGGCTGCTCCACTTCTGATCCAGCTCTGCTGTGGCCTGGGAAAGTGGTGGAGGATGGCCCAAGTCCTTGGGTCCCAGGACCCATGTGGGAGACCGAGAAGAAGCTCCTGGCTCCTAGCTTTGGAACTGCACTTTTCCAGCCATTGCAGCCATTTGAGGAGTGAACCAGCGAATGGAAGACCTTTCTCTGTCTCTAACTCTCTAGCTCTGTCTTTCAAAAAAATAAAATAAATTTTATTTTATCAAAGATTATAATTTTACTTATTTATTTATTTGAAGGAGTTACATGGAGAGAAGGAGGGCAGAGAAAGAGGTTTTCCATCCACTGTTTCTTTTTCTTTTTTTCTTTCTTTTTTTCTTACAGGCAGAGTGGACAGTGAGAGAGAGAGACAGAGAAAAAGGTCTTCCTTTACCATTGGTTCACCCTCCAATGTCCGCTGCGGCTGGTGTGCTGCGGCCGGTGCACCACGCTGATCTGAAACCAGGAGCCTGGTGCTTCTCCTGGTCTCCCATGCGGGTGCAGGGCCCAAGGACCTGGGCCATCCTCCACTGCACTCCCGGGCCACAGCAGAGAGCTGGACTGGAAGAGGGGCAACCGGGACAGATAATGGCGCCCAGACAGGGACTAGAACCCAGTGTGCTGGCGCCACAGGCAGAGGATTAGCCTATTGAGCCACAGCACCGACCCATCCACTGTTTCACTCTCCAACTAGCTGCAACGGCCAGAGCTGTGCCTATCTGAAGCCTGCAGCCAGGCACTTCTTTCGGGTCTCCCACATGGTGCAGGGGTCCAAGGACTTGGGCCATTTTCTACTCCTTTCCCAGGCCGTAGCAGAGAGCTGCATGGGAAGTGGAGCAGCAGGACTTGAACCAGCGCCCATATGGGATGCTGGCACTGCAGGTGGTGGCTTTACTTGCTACACCATAGTGCCAACCCCAATAAAATAAATTTAAAAAAAAGAAAGATGTGGAAACATGATTCAAACCTAGGCATTCTGATTGGAATGCAGGCATCCTAAGTGGCATCTTTTTTTTAAATAAAAGTATTTATTTATTTGAAAGGCAGAGTTACAGAGAGGCAGAGGCAGAGGCAGAGAGAGAGAGAGAGAGAGGTCTTCCATCTGCTGGCTCACCCCCCCGATGGCCTCAATGGGCAGATCTGCACCTATCCGAAGCCAGGAGCCAGAGCTTCTTCCAGGTCTCCCACGAGGGTGCAGGGGTCCAAGGACTTGGGCCATATTTCATTACTTTTCCCAAGTCATTAGCAGGAAGATGGATCAGAAGTGGAGCAGCCAGGGTGTGACCAGTGCCCACGTAGGATGCTCGTGTCGCAGACTGCAGCTTTACATTTTATGCCACAATACTAGATACTACAAGCTAGTTTGACAACAATAAATATTACCTAAAGAAAAATGGGAACTGAACTTATTATTTCACAAAAGGGCAAGAATTAGAAAACAATTTAAATACAAACACACACACACACATGCACAAACACAAAATCTCAAGGCTTAGTCATAAGGGAAAAGTAGAAGCTACTTGGCAGGTGGAGAAGAAGCAACACTGTTACACTCTGAAGTGTCAGGTGAAGGTTGTTACAGTGGCCCTCATTGTTCCTGATCGTCGCTTCCTTTGGGAAGGTCTCTACCTTCACAAAGCAGTACCCCCAGCTCCTCTAGCCCTGCCCAATGTCCTCCTTCAGATTCCACAATCCAGGCCAAGAGTGATGCTGCCCATGGTGAAGAGAACCAGTCCATCCTGCAGATCACCTGCACCATGAAGATGCCCAGCCAATCTTGCTTGTCCTCAAAGGTTGCCATTCATCCCTCCTCGCTTTCCTAACCTCACATCCGTCTTCACTTCCTTCCTGCTGTCCCTGTAGCCCTCTGACGGGATCAGACACCAAGGTGGCTGGCTTACAAACACGAATTCGGCAGAGCCTCAGTCTCTTAGGACAAGTCTGCCTTTCATTGTGGTTCAGCACCTCTGATTCAAAAAGAAAACAGGCCAAGAAAACAAAGAACAGAGTGAAGGAAAAGCAGAAAACCCACAAGAGATACTATTGTGGAACAATACAACTGAGACCAAACAGATCAGTTGTACAATGAATGTAAGTGAGCTTAACCAACCTCTTAAAAGAAAATCAAATCAAATGAGAACCAATGTGAGCATCATGGGGCAGGTGTTTGGTCTAGCAATGAAGACACTGGTTAAGGTATCCGTGTCTCAGGGTGAGTGTTTGGCAAAAAGTGAAGACTCCCCTGGGGGGCTGATGCTGTGGTGTAGTGGGGAAAGCCCCTGCCTGCAGTGCCGGCATCCCAGATGGTGCCGGGTCAAGTCCCGCTGCTCCATTTCTGATCCGCTCTCTGCTGTGGCCTGGGAAAGTGGTAGATGTCCCAAATCCTTGGGCCTCTGCTCCTACGTGGGAGACCTGGAGGAAGCTCCTGGTTCCTGGCTTTGGATTGGCATAGCTCCAGCCGTTGGGGCCATCTGGGGAGTGAACCAGATGATGGAAGACCTCTCTCTCTCTTTGTCTCTACCTTTCTCTGTAACTCTGTCTTTCAAATAAATGAAGTAAATCTCAAAAGAAAAAAGAAAGAAAGAAAGAAAAAGATTCCCCTGGATGCCTCCATCCCATATGAGAGTGCCTGGGTTTCAGTTCTAACTCTGCTTCTGATCCCAGCTTCCTACATTTGCACCCTGGGGGAAAGCAGGTGATGGCTCAAGTACTTGGGTACTTGAGACAGATGCAGACACTTGGGTACAGAGAGACAGACACAGACAGAAAGAGACATTCCATCAGCTAGTTCAGTCAACAACTGTTGGCAACAGTCAGACCTGAGCCAGGCTGCAGCCAGGAGCAGGGAACTTAATCCAGATCTCCCTTCCATTGTTTCACTCCCCAGATGCCTGCAACAGCCAGAGCTGGGCCATGCTAAAACATGGAGCCAGGAACTCCATGGAACTCCAGGAACTCCATGATCTCTCTCCCATATGGGTGGCAGGGAACAAACACTGAAGCCATCATTTTCTGCCTCCCAGTATTCCTCCTAGCAGGAACACTACCTCAGAAGTTGAGTAGCTGGGATACAAACCAGCACTCCAATGCAAGCATCCCAAGAAGTAGCTTAATCCACTGCATCACAATGCCCACTCTGGATTTCAAAACATTTGCAGTAAAATGAACTTTAAAAAAAAAAAAAGGCTTGATTTATTTATTTGAAAGGCAGAGTTTCAGAGAGGCAGAGTCAGAGGCATGGAGAGAGACAGAGAGAGAGAGAGAGAGAGAGGTCTTCCATCTGCTGGGTCACTCCCCAAATGGTCACAACAGCGCTATCTGGGCCAATCCGAACCCAGGAGCCAGAAGCTGATTCTGGGTCTCTCATGTGGGTGCAGGGGCCCAAGAATTTGGGCCATCTTCCACTGCTTTCCCAGGCCATAGCAGAGAGCTGCATCCGAAGTGGAGCAGCTGGGACTCCAACCAACGCCCATATGGGATGCCAGCACTGCAGGCAGCTTTACCTGCTACACTACAGTGCTGGCCCCAAAATGAACTGATCTTTTAATTCTATTTTCTAAAACCTTGTTGAAGTTCCTTGTACTTAGAAATAAATGGATTGAACTCAGTGATCAAAAGCAGTTCTTGAGAGAAAGGATTAAACAATAACTCAAATATATTCTAACTACAAGACACTTACTTAAGATACAGACACAAATTGTTTGAAAGCAAATGGGTGAAAAAATGATATTCCAACCAAAGCATAAAGAGAAGAGTAGGGCTTGCTATACTAACTTCAGACAAAACAGACTTGAAATCAGAAAAGTAGGCTGGCCCCGTGGCTCCATAGTCTAATCCTCTGCCTGAGGTGCCGGCACACTGGGTTCTAGTCCCCGTCGGGGCGCTGGATTCTGTCCTGGTTGCCCCTCTTCCAGGCCAGCTCTTTGCTGTGGCCCAGGAGTGCAGTGGAGTACAGCCCAAGTCCTTGGGCCCTGCACCCGCATGGGAGACCAGGAGAAGCACCTAGCTTCTGGCTTCAGATCCCCATGGTGCACCAGCTGCAGTGTCTACTGGGGTGTGAACAAACAGCAAAGGAATACCTTTCTCTCTGTCTCTCTGTCTCTCTCACTGTCCACTCTGCCTGTCAAAAAAAAAAAAAGTACTAAATCAGAAAAAGTATACAGAAGACAAAGAAGGATATCAAAATAAATGAAATAATGTTTCAGAACAGAAAAAGACAAAACAAATAGAATTTACTTCCTTAATATTAGAGCATCAAAATACATGAAGCAAAAACTAGCAAAATGGAAGTGAGAAATCGTTCTACAATAATCAGTAGGGACTTCATTAGTTCACTCTTAGTAATGATAGGACAAGCAGACAGAAGGTAAGTAAAACACAGAGGACCTCAACAGCACAATAAACCCACTAGGCAAATAACATACACAGATCACTCCACGCAACAACAGCAGACCTCCTCAAGGCTACTCTCAATAGACTTTTTTTTTAAGATTTATTTTATTTATTTGAAAGGCAGAGTTGCAAAAAGAGAGAGAGAAATACAAAGACAGAGAGATCTTCTATCTGCTGGTTCAATCCTCAAATGGCTACAACAGCCATGGCTGAGCCAGGATGAAGCCAGGAGCCAGGAATTTCTTCCAGGTCTCCTCCATGGGTGCAGGAGCCCATTGTCATTTCCAGATCCAGAGCAGGGTGCCACACTGCTCCCTGTCTCCTCCAATCCACGAGAGCTTCTCTGTGCTGCCCTGAGTACTTGTGAAGAGGACTGCTCAGGTGTTTGGTAGAATGTTCTCCACTTGCCTGTGTCATGGACACGTGGAGGCTATGGATGTGGAGGAAGAATCCGTGAGGCAGCGTGTCCTAGCAGGAGGGCATCACAGGAACATGACTCGTGGAACAACTTCACAGCAACTCTGACTTTGTCTTTGTCTTTGTCTTTGCCTTTGTCTTTGTCTTTGTCTTGACCGTTTTCCCCTCATAGTGGGAATGAGGCAACTCATTGCACTGCTAACAACTCTGGGAGAACTTGGAGCACGGCAAATGTTTTCCCTGGACCTGTTGAGGATGCATAGCTCCAGGATGCCCAAGCAAGATAAGGAAGCAGAACATATGAGATGAATACGCTTCTGGGTGGGGCACAGGCAAACACTGCCATGGTGCCCTGAGAGCAGGAGCCCAGAGAAAGGCAGCATCAGGAAAAGTCCCCAGGTGAGGGAGACGGAGAATGGCTGCTACACCTGTGCCTGTGTTGTTGATCAGCGGCAACACCGTATTCCATTTCAACAGAAAGGATCGTTAGAAAGGCTCCTCTAGGAGATCAGAAATACACTTCCAGGGGCAGGCACTGTGGCACAGAGGGTTAAGCCACTGCCTGCAGGGCCGGCATCCCATTTGGGCTCAGGTCAGAGTCCTGGCTGCTCCACTTCCAACCCAGCTCTCTGCTATGGCCTGGGAAAGCAGGGGAGGATGGCCCAGGTCCTTGGGTCCCTGCATCCGCATGGGAAACCAGGAGAAAGCTCCTGGCTTCTGATCGGCGCAGCTCTGGATGTTGCGGCCAACGGGGAGTGAACCAGTGGATGGAAGACCCCTCTCTCTCTCTCTCTACCTCTCCTTCTTTCTCTGTGTAACTCTGAGTTTCACGTAAATAAATCTTAAAAAAATTATCACTCTCTAAATATGATCAGAGTCGGTGAACTCAGGGGGCTTCCATAGCCTTGCCAGCTCATGACAAGAGCCTAGGGTGATTACTGATGCCATAAATAAGAGTGTCAATTTGTTAAGTCAACAAGAGGAGTCACTGTGCACTTACTCCTCATGTAGGATCTTTGGCCTTAGTGTGCCGTACATTGAGATTTAATGCTATAACTAGTACTCAAACAGTATTTTTCACTTTATGTTTCTGTGTGGGAACAAACTGTTGAAATCTTTACTTAATGTATGCTAACCTGATCTTCTGTATATAAAGAGAATTGAAAATGAATCTTGATGTGAATGGAAGAGGAGAGGGAGTGGGAAAGAGGAGGGTTGCGGGTAGGAGGGACATTATGGGCGGGAAGCCATTGTAATCTATAAGCTGTACTTTGGAAATTTATATTCATTAAATAAAAGTTAAAAAAAAGGAAAAAAATTATCAGTCTTGGTCTGGGGCAGAGTTCCACGAAGCCATCCTCAGACACACAGTGGCAGCACTCCTTCAGAGCTTATTAGGTTCAAATTCTCCCTGCCCAGCCCACACCCCTGAGGCACAAATTCCAAGGTGGGACCTAGGGGTCTTGACATTAATAAGCTCTCCAGGTGACACTGACAAACACTGAAGCAAATGCAGGGATGCACTAATTTAGAGCAATCATTTTTTTTTTAAAGATTTATTCATTAATTTGCAAGTCAGAGAGAGAGATTTTCCATCTGCTGGTTCACTCTCCCAGATGGCTGAAATGGCCAGGGCTGGGCCAAGCCAAAGCCAGGAGCTTCTTCCAGGTCTCCTACATGGGTGGCAGGAGCCCAGACAACTTGGGCCATCTTTTGCTGTTTTTTCCAGGCTATTAGCACAGAGCTGCATCAGAAGTGGAGAAGTCAGGACACCATTCAGCACCCCTATTGGATGTTGGTCCCGAAGGTGGAGACTTTACCTGCTACACCACGATGCAGGCTCCTAGAGCAATTAGTTTAAGTCTGGGATAGACTTACCCTCTCACTTTGAGCATTATGAAGAACACATAGACAAGAATACATGGGTTTAAATCCTTTGAAGATTGATTTTGCTTGACAACCGTGAATTTCACTTTCTCCTCCTCCTTGAATTTTACATTTTTGGAGCTCAGGATAAACAATACTTATGCATTATCTGAAGATTGCATTAGCCAAAACCCTACAGTCAGTGATCGATTTAAGTAACATTTCAGAATAATACAATCATTATTAATAATTGGAGTCTGGCAGAAAACTCTGACTTGATCCAGGTCTTGTAGTGCAGTAACTTGACAGGTTCACAAAATTTTTGGTTTTGTCTGAAACTTACAAGTACAACTTGAGGTTATTAAAAGTATGTTTCAATTGAATTGCACACCTGTGTTTCCACTTAGAATAATTTGATCTTCTGTATCTGAAGGTAATTGAAAATGAAACTCAGTGAAGGGTGGGATGGCACAGGGAGTGGGAGAGGGGAGGGCTGTGGGAGGGAGGGAGGTTGGGGGGGAAGCCACAACAATACAAAAGTTGCACTTTTATTAAATAAAAAAGAATGTTTAAAAATAAGTCTAAATAATAAAATTATATAACTCAGGTAATTTTAAAGAAATTAGGTATTTCACTTTAAAAACTTGTTGCAGGTCAGTTTATTGAGAAAACTCTATGCTGTATGTTAATCCTATTCACTTGATGACCTTGCATGATGTGAACTGGGACTCCAAAGGTCACAGCTGAGAAGTTTCTAAAATTACTTCCCCGTATTTGTTCAGGAACACAAAAATCAAATATCAAGAAATGTTCAGAAAATTCTGAAAATTGCCTTTTCTTATTTTTTCAAAAAGTGGTGATCAACGATCAGGAAGGAAACAGCTTGGAGAAAGGATGAAGATGATACATGTGCTAAACAAAATACAAATTTTGAAAATTTCCAATAAAACAATCTTTGGACCAAAACTATGTCGATACTTTTCCTTCCATTCCGGCCAACTTCAGCCCAAGGCTTCTGAGCTGCAGACATGTTGCATTGCAGCCTTTTCCATCTTCAGCTCTTCACGGTTAAACGTAATGCACTCTTTCGCTTCTGTGGCCTCATCTAAAACTTGATTTTCTTTGGTGGAGGGCTTCGCACTGACGCCGGCTCCAGGGCACAAAGTCCGCGTCGCTATCTGCCTTGGTTCTGCGGCGTGGTGGCGTGGAGAAGGCCCAGTGGAGCTGACAGCTTGGTTAACCGCCAGTGGCGCTTTGTCTTGGGCACTTTGCCGCCAAGCATGGGCTGCTGTCCCACGATTAACAAATGGCTTCTTTCGCTGAAACGTGGCTGAGCCAGTGTTCAAGACATGGGCCCCGTTTTCCGTGAAGCATCTTTGAAGTAGCCTGGTCCTGGGCCGTGGACGAGGGGCTATGCCGGGCGCAGTACTGAGGGCCCCGCGGTGCCCCGAGGCGGTCCCGCAGGCCAGGGTCCTTGCGTTGGAGGACCAGCCAGCCTTAGGCGATAACGTTTTTAAATCCAGCGCCAGGCCCGCAGGGAGCCAGCAGCGCTGCTCTTTGTCCCTCCCCCTCCAACCGCGATTCCTTTAAGTTAGCCATTTTATTTCAACAAAACCCAGAGCCTTGCTTGAATTAGCGTGACATGGCTGTCTGTCTATTCCTTATGGTGGTAAAATCCGGAATTCAGCCATTTTTCACACTCCTCTCTAAGCAGTCTTTCAGAGGTTTTCTTTGCTTGTTTATTAACTTTGATTTAATTTTAATGTACGTGATGAACTTTTCAGTACTTTCTAAATCCCAGTTAAAAGTCGTACTGAGGCTAGCATTCTGGCGTAGGGATGCTGGCACCATATGGGGGCAGGTGAGCGTCCTGGCTGTTTCACCAGGCTCCTGGCTTGGGCCTGGCTCAGTGCTGGCGGTTGTGGACACTTGGGGAGTGAGCCAGTGCTTGCAAGATCACCACTCTCTATCCCTCTCTAACTCTGATTTTCAAATAAATGAATATTTTTTAAAAATAGGTTCCTAGTACTGAAGAGTTTTTTTTTTTTTTTTGAAACCCTTCATATGCATGTGCCATTTGGTGAAGCAGGTTAAGCCACTGCTTGGTATAGATGCCAATTCTAGTCCCAGCTGTCCACTTCCCATCCAGCTCCCTGCTAACACACCTGGGAAAGCAGCAGAGGATGGCCCAAGTGCTTGGGCCCCTGTGCCCATGTGGGAGACCCGGATGAAGCTCTAGGCTCCTGGCTCCAGATCAGCACAGTGCCTGTTGTCGCGGCAACTTGGGGAGTGAACCAGCAAATGAAAGAACTTTCTCTTCGTCTCGCCTTCTCTCTATATAACTCTTTCAAATGAAGAAAGCTTTGAAAACAATACATTTTCCTTCCTTTCTTATAGACTTAGTTATTTATTTGAAAGTCAGAGTTACAGAGAGAGAGAGATCTTCCAATGCTGGTTCACTCCCCAAATTGCCGCAGTGGCCAAGATGGGTCAGGCGAAGAGAGAATCTTCTTCCAGGTCTCCCACGCGGGTGCAGGGGCCCAAGCACGTGGGCCATCTTCCACTGCTTTCCCCAGGCCCTTAGTAGGGAACTGGAGTGGAAGTAGAGTAACTGGGACCTGAACTCACGGGTATACGGAATGCAGGTGTCCGAGGCGGCAGCTGTACACACTGCACCCCAGTGCCGCCTCGGCATTGCATTTCTTAGGGTGAGCTGACCGAATCCACAGGATCCGGCACTCAAAGTAATTTTGGTTAAGTCTGCCGTGGTGAAGGCGGTGGACTCCACTGTCACTGAAGGGTTGATTGGTTTCAGAGGCTGTGGCCTTGAGCGTGTTTAAATAAGGATCAGACCATAGTAACAGAAAACTCTTGAGGTCAGCTCTGGTCTCTCCGACTTCCCGGTAAACCCTGTTTGCCAATCTTCGGTTCCCGCAGTGCGTGATGACTGCCACAACAAAACCCACTCCTGGGGCTGCAATGGGAGACTCACGGTGGGCGGTGGGGGAGGGGCCGGAGCTCAAGTTCAAGGTCAAGGCCAGGTAGATCGGCTTTGGCAAGTGACTTAATCACCAAGCTAGAGTCAGGGGGAAATTAGCAGAAGCGAGGCGGGAGCACAGGGCTCCGCCCCTGGGAGGCGTAGCCGGGGCCAGGAGCCAATCTGGAGCAGGTGTGCACACGGCCCGCCCCGCTAGTGCTATAAAAGGAGGGCCGCACCTCCTGCTGCTGACAGGATCAATTCTGGCTGCCTCGGTGGGTGGTCCGCTCCTGCTTCTCCAGCCTGCCCTGCTGTGTTTCCGCCACAGAGCGCACTGTTTGCTCCAGGGGCTCTTTATGCGTGCGCTAGGGTGAGTCTGCGTCCACACTCGCCAGCCCAGGGTTCTAGCGTCACGGTGGGGAGGGGACTGGAAATGCTGCGGTTGGCGTGTGGGGGGCCCAGCAGTGCAACGCTGCCTACGAAGTTGGGGGTCCTGCAGGGCGCTCGATTCGCGTCAGGCTCTCGGGCCATCCTTTCTGGGCACTTGCACGTACCGGTCCGGCCGAGGGCACACCTTCCTCCAGGCGAAGGCGGGCCAGCTGAGGGCAGTGGGGCTGGCGTCCCCTGGCTGCGGGGCCCGGGCCTGGCTGCTGGGCAGGAGTCCCCAGGCCACACCTCGGCCCTGGGCTTCAGTGCGCTCCGCTGTGGACGGTGGAAGGACACTTCCAAGCCAACTGCGTGCTGTGACTATTCCGTGAGGCCTGGCGGCGTGGGAGGCTGCTGGGTTAAGACACCCTTACTCAGGAGGCGCGGCAGTGACTGGGGAGGCAGCGACGGGAAAGCCTTTTGTTGTGGTTCCTCGGCTTTTTCTCTATTTTCCTCTTCTTTTTCCTTCTTTCCTGGCTCCCTTTCTTCTTTCCATTTGAAAGACAGGTACAGAGAGAGAGGGCGGGACAAAGACCTTCCGTCTGCTGGTTCACTCCCCAGATGGCCCTGTTGGCTCCATCCAGGGCTCCCACATGGGTGCAGGGGCCCAAGGACTTGGATCACCTTCCGCTGCCTTCGCGGGCTCATGCACAGGGAGCTCGAGCGCTGCTGGCATTAGAGTGATGGCCCCCGCCTCGCTTCTAATTTTATTATTTCTTTCTGCTACCTTTGGGTTTAGTTTGCTGTTTTGCTAGTTCCTGAAATTGTAGTGAGGTTGTTGATGTAGGAGTTTTCTGGCTTTTATTTTCTTTATAGCTAGACATTTCCCTCTGGTGCAGCTTTTGTTGTATCCCATAATATTCGGCATGACGGGTTGTGGTTTCATTCACCGCTTAAGTTTTTTCCAAATCCTGTGATTTCATCTTGCATTCATTACTTTGCATAAGAGGGTGCTCTTTATTTTTTTATTAAATAAAACTCTGTATTAAGAGTTTTATTTTAATTGGCTTATAGATAAGAGTGTCCGTAAATTTAAGCTGCTAAAATTAATCAAAGATACGTTTTAATTCGTGGGACCTGAATCTCTGTATCATGTTTTAAACTTGCTGGTAGGAAGAAATTAAAAACATTTTATGTGTGTGTGCTTAAGTTGACTGGTTCAACAAACTACACCATGTTAGATATTTAAGAGGCGTTTCCAAATACATGATTCTTAAAATTTAGAGACGGCATTGGACCTTCTGGGAAATGTTTTCTTAAGTTGTTATCTAATGGTTGAAACTGTTTGCTAAGTTTTCATGTGATATTGCTATTGTCAGCAAGCGATCTAGGACTTGCTCCCTCATTTCTCTATTCTAAGCCCAACTTGTTCTTTCATTTCTCTATTCTCTTCAAGATAGGAAACTAATTCTATTATGAAGGAATCTGTAGGATGCACAATTTAATCTTTAGACCTTATAAAAGAGATGGCTAACATTTTTCTGTAATAGCATAGCCAAAATAAGAGCTTAAATGATCATTTCCTAGCCAGATTGATTTCGCCAGCAGCGAAGTAAACAGTAAGTAGATAAAAACCTCCCTTTTAGACCAGAGGGAAAAAAGTTTTAAAGTGAGAATACAATTTTCCTCATGGGCATCGTCTACCTTAGGAAAACTACTACAGGACATGCCTGTGACTATGGACTTGTAGTTTAGGCCACCGAAGATTAGAGATGGGCCTTGGGCACTCCCTTGACTTGCATCCTCTGGTCTGCTTTAACAAAACCCAGGAGGACAAGAAAGCCAGGCATCAGAAGCAATGGGTGGCAGGCCTATTAATGGCTGTTCTGTACAGTGATCTGCCCTCAAGGAGACCCACCAGGCCAGTCCACTGCAGTGGCTTTCAATGGGGTAAGCCTGGACTGCAGCAGAAGTCAGCTTGTGAAGGGCCCTGGCAGCTCTGCCAAGAGTTGGATCACTGAAAATGACCTGCCCTGGAGTCGAAGGACACCCAGGTCAGAGCCACAGATCTTATTGGCTCTAAGCTGAAAAGCCCTTCACTCAGCCCAGCTTCCAAAGTGACCACCGCAGCTGAGGGGACGGCCAAGTAGGGTCAGCAACATTGCAGGCAGAACTGTAGATTTCCTGTTGGAGATGCCACCTGCCTTTACCTGGCCAGCTCTCCTCCCAGGCCAGCTAAGTAATGAAAGTCAACAGAGTGCCTTCCCCTAGGAGGTTCACACCTCCCTTAGGATGTCCCCATGTGGAGAGATTGATAGGTCTGGGCCTCTTAACTTCCAAGGCCTAAAGCCCACCAGATTACTCTCAAGCCCCTTCTGTCAGGTTCTAGTTCCTCTCAATCAGAAAACTTAATTGTCGCCTAGACAGCACCTTTCTTAGCTCCTCTAATAATGCGTCTGTCCTTTGTTCTAGACCCTGTCTAGCGCACTTGGGCCTCATTTCTTTGTAATCATAACCTCTACTCTACCACCAATGGCTCTACTCCCAACCTGTGTGTACTGATGCTCCTCTTCCCCAGTTAATGCTGTGTAATTGTTCAAAACCTCTCTACATTCAAACCCCTCTACCTACAAAAGATGAGTGACTTTTCTTCCAGTCTTGGCTGGAATCAGCTTTCCGGTCTGTTGGGTGTTCCCCAAAAAACCTTTCCCTTGAAAAAAAAAAAGAGAGGGAGGTGCCTTTCTCTGAATGGAGGAGAGAACTTCCACTTTGACTATGAGCTTGTCTAAATATGATCAGAGTCGGTGAACTTGGAAGGCTTCCATAGACTTGGCAACTCATGACGGGAGCCTAGGGTGGTTACTCTCGCCATAAACTAGAGTGTCAATTTGTTGGATCAACAACAGGAGTCACTGTGTGCTTCCTCCTCATGTGGGATCTCTGTCCTTAATGTGCTATACATTGTGATTTCATGCTATAACTAGTAGTCAAACAGTATGTTTCACTTTGTGTTTCTGTGTGGGTGCACACTGTTGAAATCTTTACTTAATATATACTAAATTGATTTTCTGTATATAAAGAGAATTGAAAATGAATCTTGATGTGAATGGAAGGGGAGGGAGAGAGGGAGCAGGAAAGGGGAGGGCTGCAGGTGGGAGAGAAGTTATGGGTGGGGGGAAGCCATTGTAATCCATTTTCTGTAGTTTGGAAATTTATGTTCATTAAATAAAAGAGAGTGCTGTTTGGGCTGCTGAAACAAAGTCCCATAAACTAGCTGGCTTATAAGTGACAGAAATTTATTCCTCCACAGTTTTGGAGGGTGGGACATCCAAGTTCAAGGTGCCAGCAGATTCGCTGCCTGGTGAGGGCTTGCTGGCTGTCTTGTGGACAGCCATCTTCTCACTGTACCTTCCTGTGGGGGAAGTAAAGAACTCTGGTCTCTGCCTCCCTGAAGGCACTCACTTCATTCATGAGAGCTCTCCTCTCGTGGCCTAATCTCTTCCCAAAGACCCAACACACTGGGGATCAGGGTTCAGCCTAGGAATCTGGGGGAGACATAGTTCAGTCCCTGCTAGGTTCTCAGGAAGCTCAAGCTGCTGGGTGCCAGAGAGGTGGTTAACAGTCTTCCACCTGGGCCAACTCACTTCACCTCCGTGGACCTCTGGATTCTTACATGAGATTAAGTTGTCTTCTGGAGTCATGATAGGAAAGAAAAGAAATGAGGTAAAAATCTTAGAAAGTGCATCCACTTCATTGAATCCCAGGAAGACGTCTGGGGCGGCGGGCCATCTTTGGAAGAGTCCCTGGAGTGAGATCTCGGCAGGGCATAGTGGAGCATTCCTCTAGACTCCTAGCTGCACTGGTAGATAGAAATAGCTTAGGAAGAGCTTGCATTTTGAGGACAGGCAGAGTGCTGTGGGACCCCTGCATCCCACAGCACCATGCCTGGGTTGGAGTCCTGGCTCCACTTCCATTCCCAGCTCCTGCTCACGCACACCCTAGGAGGCAGCAGCGATGACTCCAGTGCTCGAGTCCCTGCCACACAGATGGGAGGCCTAGCTTGAGTTCCAGGTTCCTGATTTTCACCTGACCCGGTCTCTGCTCTTGTGAGCATCTGGGGAGGAAATCAGCAGATGAAAAATGTGCTCTCTGAGTCTCTGTCCCTGTCTCTCTGTCTTTTAAATAAAACATGAGGCAACAATTTTAAAAGAATGTGTGCTTTAGAAATGTTACTCCCTGTGTGGAGGGTGCACTGGTTGGAGTCCATTCTAGTGTGAGAGCAGTTGAGGCGATTGCAGGCTTCAAGGCGAGGGCTGGGGAAGAGCTGGACTAGGATGAGATCAGAGGGAGGGAGACAGCTGTGAGGAATTTGAGTGGGGCTGGACTCTTGACCCTCTAATTTTTTTTTTGTGCAGGATCCTACAGCTGAATATCTATTTCAGTTACTAGACAACAACAGAGAGAGGTACACCCCTCCCACACTTGAGGAAATCGAGGAGTATTTGCAGGACCTCTGTGAGCCACATAAGGAAGAGGCAGAAACACCGGCAGTGCCTCTGCCTGCCTGTGATGAGGGAAGCCAACAAGAGTCAGCCCAGAGCCTGGCGATGCCGACCTTGACCCCCACAGTGCCTTCTGAGCGTCCGAACATCCCCGGGACCGTCCTCATCCAGAACTCCACACAACCCTCTGTTACGGACCTTGATAGGCCTCTTGAGGACCAAAGTAAGACTCTTTTCACAGACCAGGAAGTAACCTTTGATCAGACCAAACCCACAGCAGACTCCCAGATGACAGGTGTCACTGACATTCCGAAGATGACACCGACTGATGGTCAGAAGTCAGCTGGCACTGCCGGCAAGCTGACAGTGTCCAGTGAAGACGGCCAGTTGAAGACCCTCGGCATGATCCAGATGACACGGGATGATCAGATCAATACCGCCAGTGAGAACCAGACTCTGCCTGGAGCTCAGATGACAACTCTTACAGAGCGGCATGTGAGGACTCCCGGTGGTGACCAGATCCTTGATGGGGCCCAGAAGAGCAACACCACTGGTGGCCAGAGATTCTATAGGGGTCAGATCAGCAACTCTACTGGTGACCAGACCCTCTATGGTGGTCAGATGAGTGCCCCAACTTGTGACCAGGCCCTCTATGGAGGCCAGGTGAACTCTCCAACTGCTGACCAAACCTTGTATGGGGGCCAGATGAATGCCCCAAGTGGTGACCTTCAGACCCTCTATGGGGGCCAGATGCACACCCCAGCTAGTGACCAGAACCTGTATGTGCGTCAGATGAACTCACCAACTGGTGACCAGGCCCTCTATGGGGACCAGGTGAACTCTCCAATTGGTGACCAGACCTTATATGGGGGCCAGATGAATGCCCCAAGTGGTGACCATCAGACCCTCTATGGGGGCCAGATGAACACCCCAGCTAGTGACCAGACCTTGTATGTGGGCCAGATGAACTCACCAGCTGGTGACCAGACCCTCTATGGGGGCCAGGTGAACTCACCAATTGGTGACCAGAGCCTCTATGGGGGTCAGATGAACTTGACAACTGCCGACCAGACCTTGTATGGGAGCCAGATGAATGCCCCAAGTGGTGAGCATCAGACCCTCTATGGGGGCCAGATGAACACCCCAGCTAGTGACCAGACCCTGTATGTGGGCCAGATGAACTCACCAATTGGTGACCAGACCCTTTATGGGGGCCAGGTGAACTCGCCAACTGGTGACCAGACCTTATATGGGGGCCAGATGAATGCCCCAAATGGTGACCATCAGACCCTCTATGGGGGCCAGATGAACACCCCAGCTAGTGACCAGACCCTGTATGTGGGCCAGGTGAACTCGCCAATTGGTGACCAGACCCTCTATGAGGGCCAGATGCACTCACCAACTGATGACCAGACCCTCTATGGGGGTCAGATGAACTTGACAACTGCTGACCAGACCTTGTATGGGAGCCAGATGAATGTCCCAAGTGGTGACCATCAGACCCTCTATGGGGGCCAGATGAACACCCCAGCTAGTGACCAGAACCTGTATGTGCGTCAGATGAACTCACCAACTGGTGACCAGACCCTCTATCAGGGCCAGTTGAACGCCACTACTAATGACCAGACCCTATTTGTGGGCCAGATGCACTCACCAACTGATGACCAGACCCTCTATGAGGGTCAGAAGAACGTGCCAACTGCTAACCAGACCTTGTATGGGGGCCAGATGAACACCCCAGCTATTGACCAGACCCTGTATGTAGGCCAGATGAACTCACCAACTGGTGACCAGACCCTGTATGTGGGCCAGATGAACACCCCAGCTAGTGACCAGACCCTGTATATGGCCCAGATGAATTCTCCAACTGGTGACAAGACCCTATATGTGGGCCAGATTAACTTGCCAACTGGTGACCAGACTCTCTATGGGGGCCAGATGATGCCCTTCACTGGTAACTGCTCCCTCTCTGGGGGCCAGATGATGACCAATAGTAGCCAAGTCTATGGGACTCAAATGATGCCCCATCAGTCCTTCTCATTGCCACACCCAGGATTTGTATATGCTTCAAGTTTCCTTTTGATCCAAGGACAACCTCCAGAGTACTTTTCAAGTTCTTCTTTGGTTCAAGGACAACTCTTAGAAAAGCAGAATTGGAACCTACAGACCCAGCGCTATCAGCCTCCGAAGAATCCTGAGCTTTTGAAGCCTTATGTCTGTACATATCCTGACTGTGGGAAATCTTACTCAAAGTCTTCCTACCTCCAGATCCATAAGCGTAAACACACAGGTGAGTGAGGACCCAGACATAGGGGTAAGGGGTTTTGGGCCTTTTAAATTTATTTATTTATTTAGAAAGAGTTACAGAGAGATGGGGAAAGACTGCTATCTTCCATCTATTGGTTCACTCCGCTAGAAGGCTGCCACGACCAAGGCTGGGCCAGGCCAAAGCCAGGAGCTTCATCCGAGTCTCCCACATGGGTGCAGGGGCCACTGCCTTTTCTAGATCATTAGCAAGCAGCCAGATCGCAGTTGGAGCAGCTAGGATGCAAACTGGTGCCCATATGGGATGCTAGTGTCTCAGGCAGTGGCTTTACCCACTATGCCTCTGGCCATTGTGGCCAATTAGGGAGCAAACCAATGGATGAAGACCTCTCTCTCTTTCTCTTGTGTAACTCTGACTTTCAAATAAATAAATAGCTCTTAAAAAAAAAAAAAAGGACAGGGTGAATAAAGTAGTCCTAGGACAGGCTCTGCTCGTGGGCCAGAGTTGTTCTGTGGCATGGATTGTATGCAGGTGATGGAACAAGGAAGGAATATGTTTGGCCCCTTCTGCAGGTTCTTGACCCTGCCTCTACGGGGACTGTGGCTTCATGGACCCCATTCTAGAACTAACAGCCCTGGACGCCCTCCGTTCACTCTTGTTCCTCTTCTTTCTTCTCCTCGTTTCCTTTCTTCCTCTCCTCCTTCATGGTTTTCCTCTGTCCCTCCATCTCCTTTTTACTCACCCCCTCCAGGCATTTCTCCTCTGACTCTTCCTCCCAACGTGCCCCAAACCCTGTTATTCTTGGTCACTTCCCACAGCGCTGCCCGCCATGACCCTGAGATAGGAGTCTCTCCTTGTCTCTCTTGCAGGGGAGAAGCCCTATGAATGCAGTGAGGAAGGATGCCCATGGAGATTCTCCCGCGTGGACGAGCTCAGCAGACACAAGAGGAAGCACTCTGGGGAGCGGCCCTACACGTGTACCAAGTGCGACAAGAGCTTTGCGCGATCTGATCACCTGCGACAGCATCAGAAAGTCCATAGATGATTTCCACCCAGAACTATGAACTCCTCAGCCCAAGAGGAAATACATAGGGCTGAAAAATTCTCCCTCATTATTTTTGCTTTCCTGATCATCAGCACTGTGCCAACACGGTGCATGCTTAATATTATTGGTAAGCTTTTTAAAACATTTGTTATTTTTTCTAAGATGTGTGGATTTTCATACAAAAACTGAATCAAACAGAACTTCATAGAATCAGAAACAGTCTTCATTCGTTCCCCTCTTGCAGGGTAACTGCTTTAATGAGGGTGCTATGAATCCTTCTAGATCTTGGCTGTACTTTCAAAACTGTGCCGTGAAAGCTGCCCGTGCCAAGGTGCAGTCACATCAGACCCAAACCACGGAGGTCATGGAGGAGGGGACCTCGTGCTTCCGTGTCTGAGAGCAGAGCCGTGGCTCCTGAAGGTCCTTACGCCTAGAAGAGCTCTAACAAGAACTCTGTAATTCCATGTAAGTTGCTTCTATGAAGATCTTTGTTTTTAATATTTATCTTTTTAAAAAAGATGTTATATACTTGAAAGGCAGAGTTACAAAAAGAGAAGCAGAGACAGCAGGCAATCGTCTGTTTGCTGGTTTACTCCCCAGATGGCTGCCCTGGGCTGGGGCTAGGGCAGGCTGAGGACAGGAGCCAGGAGCTTTTGGGTCTCCCATGTGGGTACAGATACCCAAGGATGCGGGTTTTCTAAGGATGTTCTGTGTTCTAAATTTAAGGAAAGTTTTTCGCTTGAACTATCTATAGCTTGTACCGATTCGATAAATATTCTTGTGAGAAGAATGGCAACATTTTTATTTTTCCCTGTCTGGTCCCGTCAAAATTTGAAACTGTGACTATTCTTATTTTGTGACAATATACTTACTTGCCTAAGTTCAATAAGGATCTTCTCTCTTTTTACTAGTGCATAATTCCAAACAGCGAGTTAGCAGCAGCGGAGAGCGGACCCCAGAGAGCCGTGAGCACCCGAGCAGCGCCACCCTCACGCCCAGAAGGAGCCGCAGCTGCCAGCAGCGAGGCCGAGACCCGCATCCATCTGCACGGCGCCCCTGAAACCAAGCGCGCAGGGCGGTGGACCCAGTGAACTGGTTCCATGTGTGAAACGGCTCTGGTTCATCCAGGGGAAGAGCACAGAGGAAGCGTGTTTGTACCCAGCCTGCGTAAAGCAGAATTACCCAGGGAGGGTCTCGGCAGTGTGGGGCGACACTGGGGTGTGGGCAGCAAAGGGTGAAGACCCTGGTGCAGCTCCAGGGCAAGGCGGCCAACGTGCTGCGGCCAGGAACCCATGTAGATATGGTCGGGCCTTTGGGAGAACCCTTGTGGACATGGACCCCGCCTTGGGGAGAACCCTTTTGGAGCGGTCCCCACCTTGGGGAGAACCTTTGTAGAAACTGCCCATGCTGCTACTGGGGAGAACCCTCGTAGACGCGGCCTGCACCGCAAGGAGGCCAACGTGCTGCGGCCAGGAACCCTTGTAGATGCGGTCGGGCCTTGGGGAGAACCCTTGGGGACACAGCCTGCACCGTGGGGAGAACCCTTGTGGATGCGGCCCTTGGCGTGGGGCCCGCACTGTTGCACACAAGGTCCACGCGTAGGGGTCCACGCTGTGAGTGGCAGAATCCCAGAAGATTGGGAGTGGGGAAAAGAAGGAAGGACCCGGTCCCTGCTACCCTCTGCAAGTGTAGCCCCTAGGCCGTGGCCCAGGGCGTTCCCACCCTCCCGTGCAGAAATGATGGAAGGTGCTGGCGGGCAGGTGGTGGGACAAGGCGGAGCAGGGAGTCCATGGGCGCGGGCTGCGGAGCAGGACTCACTCCTCACCGAAGACAGCCTGGAGAGGACGGAGGAGCACCAGCAGCTGACCCAAGGCCGCCTCCCGACAAGGTTCCCGCCGACACCCAGAGGTGGGTCGGAACGAAAGCGGACCCAGAGACTCCAGCACTGGCGGCTGTCCCCACCCCAGCAGTGGACAGACAATTGGAGCTGCACCTTCCTGATTACTGGAGCGCATTGTCAAGGCAGCTTGGGATTTTCATTATCTTTTCCTAAAGATGTCCCTTTCGGTAATAACAAATGTGTTTAAGAGAAAAAAGCCTAGTTTTTCTCAGTACACCTTTAAAGAGTTTTAAATTGCTTCCTGTCTGATCAAGCTGAGATGTTTTAAGAACTTCATTTTTATATTTGCAGTAAAAGTTTGCAACTTGATTTTTGAAAAAGTGAACTTCAATCAGCTCTTATTAAAAGTTTTAAATTAAAAAAACAAAGAAAGAAAGAAAGAAAACAACCCACGTTGGTTGTGTCACTGAGGCATTGAGCACGGACATGGGATGAGAGCAGAGGAAGGCTGAAGTCTGCCTGGGTTTGGCTTCCCAGCCTCCAAAGAAGTTTATTTTCATTTTTATTTATGTAGAAGGCAGACAGTGGGAGTTCTGTCCACTGATTCTCCCTCTGAATGCCTGTGATACCCTGGATTGGGCTGAGCTGCAGCCCGGACCTGGAAACTCGCCCTGGGTCTGCTACCTGGGCTGGCAGGGACCCAAGTGCTCGAGCCATCACCTGCTGCCTCCCAGGTGTGCACCAGCAGGAAGCCAGGACTGAAGGTGCAGTCAGAACTCAAGCCCAGGCACTCTGCTAGGGGATGGGAATATCCCAACTTGCATCTTAACTGCTCAGCCCAAGGCCCATGCCATTCAACAGATTTTTAATTCGAGATTCCTATGTAGTTAATTGCTATTTTTGAAGCACTTGTGTAAATAATCAGATTTGTCTGTTGAAACTAAATTTATTTTATAAACAAATTACCTCTTATTCTCTTTTGTAAAACTAGGGGAAACTGTAGAAAAGTGGTTTAGAGAAAAACGATGTCTGTCTGCTGGTCGAGTGTAACCCTGTCTGTTGTTTTAGAGTTATTCTCTCTCTAGATGTTGGACTGGATCCTGACTTCTGGTTTCCTCCAATATGTGGCTACCACTCTCTAGCTAGGAAGAGGACTGTGTTATAAGACATAATCAGGCTAATCATTTCACGAGCTCCCTCTTATAGCCAAGAGCCAAACAAGATTTGTTTGGACATCTGAGTTCTAGTTTGTCACTGATGCAAATATGACTAGAAATTTACATTAAATGCACGTACGGATTCAACTTCAATGGCTGTTGCCACTCAACCACACTCACTCAATTTCTTTGCTGAAGTAGTCTTAGGTAACAGAATTAGTCTTAATTCTCTAGTAGGCAGACAAGATGGCTAGACTCATGTAAATTCTGGGGGAGCTGAGAGTCGGCTAAGTGGCTACAGTAAGTCTCACCCAGTTCTTTGATTTATTTAGCTGGTTCCCCTTCAGGCTTGGGTTCATCATTTTAAACCATTTTACAAACTGAATTTATCATTTGACTATTACTTTTACTTTGCATGGTCATTTCTGAACATTGTACCTGATCCTTGAAAGTCTCTGAAGTACAACTCCTAACTGGATAATGCTGGCCCACCTCTGAGAGAGGATAGCCAATGCCCATGGAACAGGCCCAAGTGATTTTAACGAACTCCAGGCAACCTGGGCCTGCGAGCCACTTTTCTGGACCTTGTCACTCAAACATGGGCAAAGACTTGACATCAACTCAGTTTCCAACCATTCCCAGATCAACCAGAACAGGTCCATCCTGGCGTCGAGGGACAGTCAAAACCACACTTGAGATTGGGTGGTCGACAATGCTTTTGGAGAAGAAGATCGAGCACAAGGGGGAAATGGCGTCCCCTACGTCAGACCCGAACCAAAGCAGAGCTGGGAGGTCCTGGAGCTGTCCTGCTTCTGCGTCTCAGAGAATTCCTGAAAACACAATGTCACTCTGCCCTTTAAATAAATAACTTTTGAAACAGAAATATGTGTAAGTTACATGTGTTTTCCAAATGAGTGTCTGCAAGAGTTAGGTGTTGTCATGGCCAGTGAGGACAGCGAGCCAAGCTGGAAGCAATGATCGTATTTACTCGCAGCCCCATGGTAAAAGCAAGAGGCAAAAAGAAGAGGGGCTGGCTCACTAATGTTCTGAGTGACAGTGCAGAGAGGAGAATCCTATCTGAAGGAGGATTCCTACTTGTCTAGGGAAGGCAGGCCGGAGAGGAGGAAGAGGGGAGAATGACAGGAGTGGAGAAGGCGAGTTTGATGGCAGGAGGTAGGTACCTTGGCCAAGGCTGTTGATAAGGAAGCCTTGGTGGAGGCCCCTGGGAGGTTTCTCAGCTGAGGGCCCAATAAGGAGACCTTTGAATGAAGGCGCCTGGGCTGGGATGCAGCTTGCATGCGAGCTTGGCAGGCCGGTGATGGCGGAGCCTGGCAGTTCTCTGGGTGGCTTTAGTTTACTAGTCAACATGGTAGTGTGTGGCTTACAAGGATACAGTGCAGAACTTCATTCTCTGTGACTGCATCAGTCTTTTTTTTTTTTTTTATGACAGGCAGAGTGGACAGTGAGAGAGAGAGACAGAAAGAGAAAGGTCTTCCTTTGCCATTGGTTCACCCTCCAATGGCCGCCACAGCTGGCGTGCTGCAGCCGGCACACTGCGCTGATCCGATGGCAGGAGCCACGTGCTTCTCCTGGTCTCCCATGGGGTGCTGGGCACAAGCACTTGGGCCGTCCTCTACTGCACTCCCAGGCTACAGCACAGAGCTGGCCTGGAAGAGGGGCAACCAGGACAGAATCTGGCGACCCGACCGGGACTAGAGCCCAGTGTGCCGGCACTGCTATGTGGTGATTAGCCTATTGAGCCACGGGACTGGCCAGAATATAAATTATTTATTTTATACCCAAAAAGAACTCCCAAAAAACTTTTAAAAAAGAAAAAAATTCTTTTTATTTGAAAGGCAGAGTCACAGAGGCAGAGGCACAGAGAAATTTTCCATCCACTTGTTCAATCCCCAAATGGCCACAACAGCTGGAACTGGACTGATCTGAAGCCAGGAGCCACGAGCTCCCTTCAGGTCTCCCACTTGTGTAAGTGGCCCAAACCCTGGGCTATAGGCCTCTACTGCTTTCCCAGGCCATAGCAGAGAGCTGGATCAGAAGTGGAGCAGCCATGTCTCAAACTGGCACCCATATGGGATGCTGGCACTGCAGGCAGTGGCTTTCCCCGCTATACCACAGTGCCGACCCTAGAATACTTTTCAGCAGACATGTCTTAATCTCTATGCCAAACGCCTACCCCTACACTTATTTGAAGTTTTAAAAATTCTATTTACTTTCACTTTTTAATTTGATTCATTTATTTTCATTGCACTGGGCTGGGAGAGCATTCTCACCTTATTTGATAGGCAGAGAGACAGAGATCATCTAGCCACTGGTGTATTCCCCCAAATGCCTGCAGCAGCCAGGTGTGGGCCACACTGGAGCCGGGAGCCAAGAACTCAATCTATGTCTCCCATGCGAGTCATAGAGACCCAAGTACGTGGGCCTCATCTGCTGCCTCCCAGAATGTGCATTCGTAGGAAGCTGGATTGAAAAGAGTAGCCCAGACTTGACCCCGGCGCTCTGATAGAGGAATCAGGCATCCCAAGAGATGACTTAAGCCATTGCATTAAACACACCTGTAACTAAGCTTACTTTTAAAAAAAATTTTATATGAAAAGCAGAGTTACACAGAGAGGGAGAGATCTTCCATCTGCTCCTTTACTCTCCAAAAGACTGGAGTTCCAAACTCCATCCTAGTCTCCCACAATTGCACAGGAGCCCAAAGATGGAGCCCTTTGCTGCTGCTTTCCCAGGCACCATCAGCAGGGAGCTGGATCAGAAGTAGAGCAGCTGGGACTCCAACTGGTTCGCCCCAGGTACATCGAGGCCACTAATGGCTCAGACCAAGACAGCCACACAGGATGGGATCAGTGTGGGGTGGGAGCTTGGCTCCTCTCCTTGGCAGCACTGAGCACACTGAGAATTTTTGTCCCTGGTCTTGCTGCTGTGCAACAGAGGTAGGGCACCATCGTGTACCTCTGACCCCCAGTGTCCCACACGGGGTATGACCAAGGGTTTATGTGCAGGAGGTGGGGGACATGGCTAACTCCAGGAGCCTTCCAGGTCCGACTCAGGCACCTCCTTGTCTCCATGTTCCTTGGTGCAGGTCCCTGAAGGCTTGATGCTCTTTGTGTTGCAGACGCTTGCAGGCTGACTCTCCCGTGAGCTCCCCGCTGCTGGGTCCAAGGTTCTCGACCCGGAATGCTCTCCCCTCTTCATTCCCCTGCTCCGTGTATTCCAACGTTTGAGGAACGACTAAATGGCACACTCTAACTAGACACCAGAGTCACCTCCTTCAGAGCCTCTGACTCTCCTGAAGGGGGCCCTCTCTCCCATGACCCCTGGACCCAGATGGGCCGCTGAACACAGAAGCCAGGCCTCCCTCACCTCTGTGCCATCCCCGGCAGTGTTAGTGCCAAGCTGGCTCAGGCAACACCTAGAGAAAGCACCCCCTCCTGGGGAAGAGACTCACCCCTGGGGCAGACACAGCCTGCATGCGATTCCAGCTCTGACAACTGCTACCTCGGCCCAGTTCCTTTCTCACCATTAGCTTGCTGGTCAGTAAAATGACCTGCTGAGTCCACAAATGAGGTTCAATGCCACCCAGCTGAGTCATCAGGGTAGGCATTATCCCTTCAACCCGAGAGAGGAGAGAGCAGGGCAGGCTAGGCCCCTGATCATCTGGTACTTGGTAGTCCAGGAACCTGAGCCAGGTGGGCGAGAACGAGGAGCTACAGAGGGAGTGGTCCTTTTCGGCTCCAGTTTAATGTCCCTCTGCCCCCTCACGCATAAGTCAACTAGAAACAGCCCAAAGCCTGAACGAAATACTGGTGGCTGGTGAATGCCAGAGAGAATCTGAGAAAGATTACGCAGATGATAAATCGAGATTATGATAAATCAGTTATGTTTTATTTGGGAGGTGCATCAGAACTGGGAAAGTAGAAGTGGAATATGGGAGGTATCACAAGGGGCTCCATCGCCCAGCTCGGCAACCTTGAGAGGCACAGCAGGTATGTCCAGCAGCTACCTCAGGTCTCCCCAGAGGCTGCACTGTTCTGGAGCTACCAGGCCTTGCAGAAATGCGTGGAAAGACAGGAAGAAGGCAGAACTGATCTGCCCGGCTCTCTGCTACTTTCCATTCCCTTTAGTCAAATTGCACCCATGGCTGTTAACGTCCCTGCAGTCCCACGTTGCTAGCAGTTGCTCAGGAGGACTCTGCCTTCCATGCCCTGCGGTGGGGCTGCCATCTGTGTCTGAAATGGTGACAACACAAAAACTCTAGATGTGTGGCAGGTGAGTGCCAGAGAGAATCTGACGCTCTCCATATGACAGGTCCAACACAGTCCACTGTTGGGTTTCTCAGTTTCCAGAACAGGAAATAAAGCATAGTGATCCAAGATCTTTCCCAAAGGCACAGGACTAGGAAGTGCTACGCTCAGGGCTTCAACATGGTCTGGCTCTGGAAACTGAGTGATCAGGAAAAAGAAGTCAGGTTTTGTTCAGCAGGCGAAACAGTCGCTGAGGGCTTTCAAGCTGGGGAGTGACATGAGATGATGAACCTTTCAATGAGCTCCAGTCTCTGCTGTGCTCCACGTTCCATCTGTCTCACATTGGCAGAAGCAGGTGGCTCCAAAGAGGTGAGGGCATCGAAATCGTTGTGGAGGTTTTTGAGGGGACCCTGACTGAGTCCAGAGCTGCATTTGGACTTTAAAATAGCCTTATAATCTTCTCTGTCATCATCCAAGCCTACACCTACCAAGGACATGAGCTGGGCAGGGGTAGGCAGGATTTGCGTACAGAAGAGGATGTTGACCTAAAGGCCAGGAAGAAGAATATCATCCATCTGTTCGCCCTCAGCCTGTGGGTCTGGAGATCCTGGCATCCGCTGAGGAATCCTTTGGTGTTGTCTGAGATGGTCAGACCTCATGAACTGTCGGCCGCACTGCTCACATCTGTGTGGTCGGTATCTGGTGTGTATCCGTGAGTGTCGTGTGAGCTCGTCAGATCGGAAGAAAGACCAGTTACAGCCTTCCCACTGGCATTTATAGAGCCTGTCACCTAGGGGGTGGCAAGAGAGATGAAATTAAGAACAGACCAGCGGGTGGGAAGGAAGGGGTCCAACTACACGAGGCAGAGAAGGGTGGGGAATCAGAAGGGAAGATACAGGAACGCAGTGAGGGGGCAACACAGCAGCAGTAACCTCCCCATCATCTTGGCGGTCATTAGGCACACAAGTCAGTGGGCCTACATCGCTTGGTGCCAGGCTTAAAAGGTGAAGGGCTAGTGCTGGGGCTATGAGGCCCAGCAGGTTAAACCAGTGCTTGCAATGCTGGTGCCGGCATCCCATATTTGGGCCCTGGTTCAAGTCCCAGCTGCTCCACCTCCTGTCTAGCTCTCTGCTAGTGCCCTTGGGAAGGCAGCAGGGGATGGCACAAGGACTCCCACATGGGAGACCCAGGTGGAGTTCTGGGCTCCTGGTTTCAGCCTGGCCCAGCCCCAGCTGTTATGGCCATTTGGGGAGTCAGCCAGTGGCTAAAAACCTCTCCCCCTCTCTTCATTCTCCCTGTCCAACAAATCTTAAATTAGATGTCTGTTTGTGGGCTAATCCCAAACCATTACAGAAACCTAAAGCCCAGACTCCTCCACCCCCACGCCACACCCACCCCCCACCACATTCACCTGTGTGCTTGTGGGACATCACTGGGATCCCGTTGGAGGCAGACACTGACAGCCCGCTAGGGGGCAGCCCTAGACTCCCACTGGAGGGCATGTTTACCTCTGGAATCCTGGGCTCTAAGGGCATCATCTGAGGCATCATCATGCCTGGCTGAGGGGGGAGCACCCCCTGGTCGTAAATCATCTGGGGAGAAGGGAGAGTGGCCTGGGAGCTGTAGCTCATGCCATGCTCCTGCAGGGACATGCCAAACTGGGACCCCACTCCTCCTTCACCCAGCATGGGTGCCTCAGCAGGCAGCAAGGGGGCCCCCAACATGTCTGTGCCCTGAGTGAAGGGTGAGTACTGGGCAGGCCATAGCTACAAGGTTCATTCACTCCACTGCTTCCGGAAGATGGAAATATATCCAACATGCACATTGACCACTCTGTGTCCTTGGGGAGAGAGAGAGAGAGAGAATCCAGTGAAACCCACCCCACCTCGGCTTCCAGCTCCACATAGCACTCCTCCCCAGTCTAGAGCCAACATCTCTGGCCTGGATCTTCCTCCCTGAAGACTGCTCTCTGGCTCCTGGCTGGGCAGAGGGAGAGAGAGAGAGAGAGAGAGAGGTCTTCCATCTGCTGGCTCAGCTCCCAGATGGCCTCAATGGGCAGATCCGCACCTATCCGAAGCCAGGAGCCAGAGCTTCTTCCAGGTCTCCCACAAGGGTGCAGGGGTCCAAGGACTTGGGCCATATTTTGCTACTTTTCCCAGACCCTTAGCAGGAAGATGGATCAGAAGTGGAGCAGCCAGGGTGTGACCAGTGTCCACGTAGGATGCTCGTGTTGCAGGCTGCAGCTTTACATTTTATGCCACAATACTAGATACTACAAGCTAGTTTGACAACAATAAATATTACCTAAAGAAAAATGGGAACTGAACTTATTATTTCACAAAAGGGCAAGAATTAGAAAACAATTTAAATACAAACACACACACACACATGCACAAACACAAAATCTCAAGGCTTAGTCATAAGGGAAAAGTAGAAGCTACTTGGCAGGTGGAGAAGAAGCAACACTGTTGCACTCTGAAGTGTCAGGTGAAGGTTGTTACAGTGGCCCTCATTGTTCCTGATCCACGCTTCCTTTGGGAAGGTCTCTACCTTCACAAAGCAGTACCCCCAGCTCCTCTAGCCCTGCCCAATGTCCTCCTTCAGATTCCACAATCCAGGCCAAGAGTGATGCTGCCCATGGTGAAGAGAACCAGTCCATCCTGCAGATCACCTGCACCATGAAGATGCCCAGCCAATCTTGCTTGTCCTCAAAGGTTGCCATTCATCCCTCCTCGCTTTCCTAACCTCACATCCGTCTTCACTTCCTTCCTGCTGTCCCTGTAGCCCTCAGACGGGATCAGACACCAAGGTGGCTGGCTTACAAATTCGAATTCGGCAGAGCCTCAGTCTCTTAGGACAAGTCTGCTATGTTGTGCCTTTCATTGTGGTTCAGCACCTCTGATTCAAAAAGAAAACAGGCAAAGAAAACAAAGAACAGAGTGAAGGAAAAGCAGAAAACCCACAAGAGATACTATTGTGGAACAATACAACTGAGACCAAACAGATCAGTTGTACAATGAATGTAAGTGAGCTTAACCAACCTCTTAAAAGAAAATCAAATCAAATGAGAACCAATGTGAGCATCATGGGGCAGGTGTTTGGTCTAGCACTGCAGACACTGGTTAAGGTATCCGTGTCTCAGGGTGAGTGTTTGGCAAGAAAGTGAAGACTCCTCTTGGGGGCTGGTGCTGTGGTGTAGTGGGGAAAGTCCCTGCCTGCAGTGCCGGCATGCCAGATGGTGCCGGTTTGAGTCCCACTGCTCCATTTCTGATCCAGCTGTCTGCTGTGGCCTGGGAAAGTGGTAGATGTCCCAAATCCTTGGGCCTCTGCTCCTACGTGGGAGACCTGGAGGAAGCTCCTGCCTCCTGGCTTTGGATTGGCGCAGCTCCAGCCATTGGGGCCATCTGGGGAGTGAACCAGATGATGGAAGACCTCTCTCTCTCTTTGTCTCTACCTCTCTACAACTCTGTCTTTCAAATAAATGAAATAAATCTTTAAAAAAAAGAAAGAAAGAAAAAGACTCCCCTGGATGCTTCTATCCCATATGAGAGTGCCTGGGTTTCAGTTCTAACTCTGCTTCTGATCCCAGCTTCCTACATTTGCACCCTGGAGGAAAGCAGGTGATGGCTCAAGTACTTGGGTACTTGAGACAGATGCAGACACTTGGGTACAGAGAGACAGACACAGACAGAAAGAGACATTCCATCAGCTAGTTCAGTCAACAACTGTTGGCAACAGTCAGACCTGAGCCAGGCTGCAGCCAGGAACAGGGAACTTAATCCAGATCTCCCTTCCATTGTTTCACTTCCCAGATGCCTGCAACAGCCAGGGCTGGGCCATGCTAAAACATGGAGCCAGGAACTCCATGGAACTCCAGGAACTCCATGATCTCTCTCCCATATGGGTGGCAGGGAGCCAAACACTGAAGCCATCATTTTCTGCCTCCCAGTATTCCTCCTAGCAGGAACACTACCTCAGAAGTTGAGTAGCTGGGATACAAACCAGCACTCCAATGCACGCATCCCAAGAAGTAGCTTAATCCACTGCGTCACAATGCCCACTCCTGGATTTAAAATCTTTTGCAGTAAAATGAACTTTTTTTTAAAAAAAAAAGGATTGATTTATTTATTTGAAAGGCAGAGTTTCAGAGAGGCAGAGGCAGAGGTAGAGAAAGAGAGAGAGAGAGAGAGGTCTTCCATCTGCTGGGTCACTCCCCAAATGGTCACAACAGCGGTATCTGGGCCAATCCGAACCCAGGAGCCAGAGCTTCTTCCAGGTCTCCCATGAGGGTGCAGGGGACCAAGAATTTGGGCCATCTTCCACTGCTTTCCCAGGCCATAGCAGAGAGCTGCATCAGAAGTGGAGCAGCTGGGACTCGAACCAGCGCCCATATGGGATGCCAGCACTGCAGGCAGCTTTACCTGCTACACTACAGTGCTGGCCCCAAAATGAACTGATCTTTTAATTCCATTTTCTAAAACCTTGTTGAAGTTCCTTGTACTTTGGAAGTAAATGGATTGAACTCGGAGATCAAAAGCAGTGCTTGAAAGAAAGGATTAAACAACAACTCAAATATATTCTAACTACAAGAGACTTACTTTAGATACAGACACAAATTGTTTGAAGCAAATGGGTGAAAAAACAATATTCCAGCCAAAGCATAAAGAGAAGAGTAGGGCTTGCTATACTAACTTCAGACAAAAGAAACTTGAAATCAGAAAAGTAGGCTGGCCCCGTGGCTCCATAGTCTAATCCTCTGCCTGAGGCACCAGCACACTGGGTTCTAGTCCCTGTCGGGGCGCTGGATTCTGTCCTGGTTGCCCCTCTTGCAGGCCAGCTCTTTGCTGTGGCCCGGGAGTGCAGTGGAGGATGGCCCAGGTGCTCGGGCCCTGCACCCGCATGGGAGACCAGGAGAAGCACCTGGTCCTGGCTTCGGATCATCACAGTGTGCCAGCTGCAGCGTCCACTGGGGGGTGAACCAATGGCAAAGGAAGACCTGTCTCTCTGTCTCTCTCTCTCTCGCTGTCCACTCTGCCTCTCAAAAAGAAGAAGAAGAAGAAGAAGAAGAAGAAGAAGAAGAAGAAGAAGAAGGAGGAGGAGGAGGAGGAGGAGGAGGAGGAGGAGGAGGAGGAGGAGGAGGAGGAGGAGGAGGAGAAGAGGAAGAAGAAGAAGAAGAAGAAGAAGAAGAAGAAGAAGAAGGAGAAGGAGAAGGAGAAGGAGAAGGAGAAGGAGAAGAAGGAGAAGAAGGAGAAGAAGGAGAAGAAGAAGGAGAAGAAGGAGAAGAAGGAGAAGAAGGAGAAGAAGAAGAAGAAGAAGAAGAAGAAGAAGAAGAAGAAGAAGAAGAAGGAGAAGAAGAAGGAGAAGAAGAAGAAGAGGAGGAGGAAGAAGAAGAAGAGGAAGAAGAAAAAAGAAAGAAATCAGAAAAAGTATACAGAAGACAAAAAAGGAGATCAAAATAAGTGAAATAATGTTTCAGAACAGAAAAAGACAAAATAAATAGAATTTACTTCCTTAATATTAGAGCATCAAAATACATGAAGCAAAAACTAGCCAAATGGAAGTGAGATATCATTCTACAATAATCACTAGAGACTTCATTAGTTCACTCTTAGTAATGATAGGACAAGCAGGCAGGAGGTAAGTAAAGAAACAGAGGACCTCAACAGCACAATAAACCCACTAGGCATATAACATACACAGATCACTCCACGCAAAAACAGCAGACCTCCTCAAGGCTACTCTCAATAGACTTTTTTTTTAAGATTTATTTTATTTACTTGAAAGGCAGAGTTGCAAAAAGAGAGAGAAATACAAAGCCAGAGAGATCTTCCATCTGCTGGTTCACTCCCCAAATGGCTACAACAGCCATGGCTGAGCCAGGATGAAGCCAGGAGCCAGGAGCTTCTTCCAGGTCTCCTCCGTGGGTGCAGGAGTCCAAGAACTTGGGTCATCCTCCAACTAGACTCGGTACCCACAGGAGAGGCCGGTGCTGTGGGCAGCAGCTTATCTCACTACGCCGGCCCCCTCAAGAGGCTTTTTGAGAATAGATATGGGGCTGGCATTGTGGCACAGAGAGCTAAGCCCCAGCTCACAACACCTGCATCCCATCTAGAGCGCTGGTTAGAGTCCAGGCTGTTACACTTCCTATCTAGCTCCCTGTTGATGCTCCTGGGAAGGCAGTGGGTGATGGCCCAAGGACTTGGGCTCCTTCCACCCACATGGGATCCAGGATGGAGTTTCTGGCTTCTGGTTTTGGCTTGGCCAATCCTGGCTGTTGTGGCTATTTGGAGAGTGGTAGATCTCTCTTTCTCTGTCTCTTCCCCTCTCTGTTGCTTTGCCTTTTAAATAAATAAGTACATCTTTCAGAAATAAATAAAAATGGAGATGATACAAAGTATATTGTCTGACCACAATGGGATGAAGTCACAAATCAATAACAACAACAACAACAAAAACCTGGAAAACTGAAAAATGTATGGAAATTAAGCAACACACTCTTAAACAACCAGTGGATCAAACAAAAAATCATGGCAAAATTTCTTTAATACAGGGAAACATTTCTTGAATGATCAACAACTGGGTGTTTCCACAGTTACGCTAAAGAAACATTCTGTTACCAACATCTCCTGGGAGAAATATAATGGGTAAATCAGCTCAGTTATTTCTTCTTCCATTTTGATTTTTAATTCTCTTGTCTGATACTTGTTATCCAGTAGAAGGCAAATATTGTTGAAAATAAAGATTTTTGGGCTGGCGCTATGGTGTAGTGGGTAGAGCCACTGGCTGCAGTGCCAGCATCCCATATGGATGCCGGTTTGAGTCCGGGATGTTCCACTTCAGATCCAGCTCTCTGCTATGGCCTAGGAAAGCAGTGGGAGATGGCCCAAGTGCTTGGGCCCCTGTACCTGCATGGGAAACCCAGAAGAAGCTCCTGGCTCCTGGCTTTCTTTGCTTTGGCTCAGCTCCAGCCATTGCAGTTATTTGGGAGTGAATGGAGGATCTCTCTCTCTCTCTCTCTCTCTCTCTGCCTCTCTGTAACTGCCTTTCAAATAAATACATAAATAAATCTTAAAAAAAGAAAGGTTTTTCTATAAGAAAGACATAGATGCTTGCCTAACTCCTAGAAATGTTGTCAGTTCTGCTAGTACTAGGTTACTGGTGACCTCAAGCAGTAGATATAAAATAGATTTCATATTTGCTGAAATCTCAAGTAGGAAGCTGGGAAAATACAAGTCTACTAGAAAATGATGTAAAGGAAGCTGCAACTCACCAAGAAGCATGAACAGAAATAACCAACACTGTTTGGATACGAGGAAGCAACTTAGCCAGGATGTATACTTGTGTCCTAGGAGATGAGGTAAACTGGGCTATACTGAGTTAAAATTCTGGTGTTTAATCCTGCTTTGCTACACAAGAAATTGAAAACATACTGTTTGGGGCAGGCACTTGGTACAGCAGTTCAGATGCTGCTTAAGGCACCTACATCCCATATCAGAGTGCCTCTGTTTCAGTGCCAGCCCTGCTCCCAACTCCAGCTTTCTGCTAATATGCACCCTGTTGATGGCTTATGTACTCGGGTCCCTGCCACCCATGTCAGAGACCTGGACTGGGTTCCAGGCTCCTGCCTTCAGCATGGCCCAGCCGCAGCTATTGTAAGCATTTGGGGCACCAACCAGTAAATGGAAATCAATCAATCAGTCTCTATCTCTTTCTCTTTCATGCTTTTCGAATAAATAAAAATAAATATTTTTAAAGAAAAGAAGATATCAAAACTTATGAGATGTAGTAAAACCAGTGCTAAGGGAGAAATTCATAGCTGTTAGTCTCAAATAAACAAAGTTTACACTTGAAGGATTTAGAAAAAGAAGAGCAAATTAAACTCCAAGTTAGCAAGAGGAAAGAAATAATAAAGATTACATGAGACAAACAAAATGAGAACAGAAAAAGTAGGGAAACATCAGTGAAACCAAACAGTTCATCTAACAGATTCTAACACCGGCGCGTCTTCAGCCAGTGACTGGGAGGACTGCCTGGTTTACGACAGTCTTTCCACGCATGTCCATTGTCATTCCCAGATCCAGAGCAGGGTGCCACACTGCTCCCTGTCTCCTCCAATCCACGAGAGCTTCTCTGTGCTGCCCTGGGTGCTTGGGAAGAGGACTACTCAGGTGTTTGCTAGAATGTTCTCCACTTGCCTGTGTCATGGACACGTGGAGGCTATGGATGTGGAGGAAGAATCCACAGAGGCAGCGTGTCCTAGCGGGAGGGCATCACATGAACATGACTCGTGGAACAACCTCACAGCAACTCTGACTTTGTCTTTGTCTTGACCGTTTTCCCCTCATAGTGGGAATGAGGCAACTCATTGCACTGCTAACAACTCTGGGAGAACTTGGAGCACAGCAAATGTTTTCCCTCGACCTGTTGAGGATGCATAGCTCCAGGATGCCCAAGCAAGATAAGGAAGCAGAACATATGAGATGAATACGCTTCTGGGTGGGGCACAGCAAACACTGCCATGGTGCCCGGGAGAGCAGGAGCCCAGAGAAAGGCAGCATCAGGAAAAGTCCCCAGGTGACGGAGACGGAGAATGGCTGCTACACCTGTGCCTGTGCTGTTGATCAGCGGCAACACCGTATTCCATTCCAGTGGAGGATGGTCCAGGTCCTTGGGTCCCTGCATCCACATGGGAAACCAGGAGAAAGCTCCTGGCTTCTGATCGGCACAGCTCTGGCTGTTGGCGGCCAACTGGGGAGTGAACCAGTGGATGGAAGACCCCCCCCCCCCCGCCTCTCCTTCTTTCTCTGTGTAGCTCTGACTTTCACGTAAATAAATCTTAAAAATATTATCAGTCTTGTTCTGTGGCAGAGATACATGAAGTCATCCTTGGACACACAGTGGCAGCACTCCTTCAGAGCTTATTAGGTTCAAATTCTCCCTGCCCAGCCCACACCCCTGAGGCACAAAATCCAAGGTGGGACCTAGGGGTCTTGACATTAATAAGCTCTCCAGGTGACACTGACAAACACTGAAGCAAATGCAGAGATGCACTATTTTAGAGCAGTCATTTTTTTAAAAGATTTATTCATTTATTTGCAAGTCAGAGAGAGAGAGAGAGAGATTTTCCATCTGCTGGTTCACTCTCCCAGATGGCTGAAATGGCCAGGGCTGGGCCAAGCCAAAGCCAGGAGCTTCTTCCAGGTCTCCTACATGGGTGGCAGGAGCCCAAACAACTTGGGCCATCTTTTGCTGTTTTTTTCCAGGCTATTAGCACAGAGCTGCATCAGAAGTGGAGAAGTCAGGACACCATTTAGCACCCCTATGGGATGTTGGTCCCGAAGGTGGCGACTTTACCTGCTACACCACGATGCAGGCTCCTAGAGCAATTATTTCAAGTCTGGGATAGACTTACCCTCTCACTTTGAGCATTATGAAGAACACATAGACAAGAATACATGGGTTTAAATCCTTTGAAGATTGATTTTGCTTGACAACCGTGAATTTCACTTTCTCCTCCTCCTTGAATTTTACATTTTTGGAGCTCAGGATAAACAATACTTATGCAGTATCTGAAGATTGCATTAGCCAAAACCCTACAGTCAGTGATCGATTTAAGTAACAGAATTATCATTTCAGAATAATACAATCATTATTAATAATTGGAGTCTGGCAGAAAACTCTGACTTGATCCAGGTCTTGTAGTGCAATAACTTGACAGGTTCACAAAATTTTTGCTTTTGTATGAAATTTGCAAGTACAACATGTAGTTATTAAAAGTATGTTTCAATTGAATTGCACACCTGTGTTTCCACTTAGAATAATTTGATCTTCTGTATCTGAAGGTAATTGAAAATGAAACTCGGTGAAGGGTGGGATGGGAGAGAGTGTCGGAAAGGGCAGGGCAGTTGGAGGGAAGGAGGTTGGGGGGAGAAGCCACAACAATACAAAAGTTGCACTTTGTAAAATCACATTTATTAAATAAAAAAGAATGTTTAAAAATAAGTCTAAATAATAAAATTATATAACTCAGGTAATTTTAAAGAAATTAGGTATTTCACTTTAAAAACTTGTTGCAGGTCAGTTTATTGAGAAAACTGTATGCTGTATGTTAATCCTATTCACTTGATGACCTTGCATGATGTGAACTGGGACTCCAAAGGTCACAGCTGAGAAGTTTCTAAAATTACTTCCCCGTATTTGTTCGGGAACACAAATATCAAATATCAAGAAATGTTCAGGAAATTCTGAAAATTGCCTCTTCTTATTTTTTCAAAAAGTGGTGATCAACGATCAGGAAGGAAACAGCTTGGAGAAAGGATGAAAATGATACATGTGCTAAACAAAATACAAATTTTGAAAATTTCCAATAAAACAATCTTTGGACCAAAACTATGTCGATACTTTTCCTTCCATTCTGGCCAACTTCAGCCCGAGGCTTCTGAGCTGCAGACATGTTGCATTCCAGCCTTTTCCATCTTCAGCTCTTCACGGTTAAACGTAATGCACTCTTTCGCTTCTGTGGCCTCATCTAAAACTTGATTTTCTTTGGTGGAGGGCTTCGCACTGACGCCGGCTCCAGGGCGCAAAGTCCGCGTCGCTATCTGCCTTGGTTCTGCGGCGTGGCGGCGTGGAGAAGGCCCAGTGGAGCTGACAGCTTGGTTAACCGCCAGTGGCGCTTTGTCTTAGGCACTTTGCCGCCAAGCATGGGCTGCTGTCCCACGATTAACAAATGGCTTCTTTCGCTGAAACGTGGCTGAGCCAGTGTTCAAGACATGGGCCCCGTTTTCCGTGAAGCATCTTTGAAGTAGCCTGGTCCTGGGCCGTGGACGAGGGGCCATGCCCGGCGCAGTACTGAGGGCCCCGCGGTGCCCCGAGGCGGTCCCGCAGGCCAGGGTCGTTGGGTTGGAGGCACCAGCCAGCCTTAGGCGATAACGTTTTTAAATCCAGCGCCAGGCCCTCAGGGAGCCAGCAGCACTGCTCTTTGTCCCTCCCCCTCCAACCGCGATTCCTTTAAGTTAGCCATTTTATTTCAACAAAACCCAGAGCCTTGCTTGAATTAGCGTGACATGGCTGTCTGTCTATTCCTTATGGTGGTAAAATCCGGAAATCAGCCATTTTTCACACTCCTCTCTAAGCAGTCTTTCAGAGGTTTTCTTTGCTTGTTTATTAACTTTGATTTAATTTTAATGTACGTGATGAACTTTTCAGTACTTTCTAAATCCCAGTTAAAAGTCGTACTGAGGCTAGCATTCTGGCGTAGGGATGCTGGCACCATATGGGGGCAGGTGAGAGTCCTGGCTGCTTCACCAGGCTCCTGGCTTGGGCCTGGCTCAGTGCTGGCGGTTGTGGACACTTGGGGAGTGAGCCAGTGCTTGCAAGATCACCACTCTCTATCCCTCTCTAACTCTGATTTTCAAATAAATGAATATTTTTTAAAAATAGGTTCCTAGTACTGAAGAGTTTTTTTTTTTTTTTTTTTGAAACCCTTCATATGCATGTGCCATTTGGTGAAGCAGGTTAAGCCACTGCTTGGTATAGATGCCAATTCTAGTCCCAGCTGTCCACTTCCCATCCAGCTCCCTGCTAACACACCTGGGAAAGCAGCAGAGGATGGCCCAAGTGCTTGGGCCCCTGTGCCCATGTGGGAGACCCGGATGAAGCTCTAGGCTCCTGGCTCCAGATCAGCACAGTGCCTGTTTTGGCGGCAACTTGGGGAGTGAACCAGCAAATGAAAGACCTTTCTCTTCGTCTCTCCTTCTCTCTATATAACTCTTTCAAATGAGGAAAGCTTTGAAAACAATACATTTTCCTTCCTTTCTTATAGACTTAGTTATTTATTTGAAAGAGTTACAGAGAGAGAGAGATCTTCCAATGCTGGTTCACTCCCCAAATTGCCGCAGTGGCCAAGATGGGTCAGGCCGAAGAGAGAATCTTCTTCCAGGTCTCCCACGCGGGTGCAGGGGCCCAAGCACGTGGGCCATCTTCCACTGCTTTCCCCAGGCCCTTAGTAGGGAACTGGAGTGGAAGTAGAGTAACTGGGACCTGAACTCACGGGTATACGGAATGCAGGTGTCCGAGGCGGCAGCTGTACACACTGCACCCCAGTGCCGCCTCGGCATTGCATTTCTTAGGGTGAGCTGACCGAATCCACAGGATCCGGCACTCAAAGTAATTTTGGTTAAGTCTGCCGTGGTGAAGGCGGTGGACTCCACTGTCACTGAAGGGTTGATTGGTTTCAGAGGCTGTGGCCTTGAGCGTGTTTAAATAAGGATCAGAACATAGTAACAGAAAACTCTTGAGGTCAGCTCTGGTCTCTCCGACTTCCCGGTAAACCCTGTTTGCCAATCTTCGGTTCCCGCAGTGCGTGATGACTGCCACAACAAAACCCACTCCTGGGGCTGCAATGGGAGACTCACGGTGGGCGGTGGGGGAGGGGCCGGAGCTCAAGGCCAGAGGTCAAGGCCAGGTAGATCGGCTTTGGCAAGTGACTTAATCACCAAGCTAGAGTCAGGGGGAAATTAGCAGAAGCGAGGCGGGAGCACAGGGCTCCGCCCCTGGGAGGCGTAGCCGGGGCCTGGAGCCAATCTGGAGCAGGTGTGCACACGGCCCGCCCCGCTAGTGCTATAAAAGGAGGGCCGCACCTCCTGCTGCTGACAGGGTCAGTTCTGGCTGCCTCGGTGGGTGGTCCGCTCCTGCTTCTCCACCCTGCCCTGCTGTGTTTCTGGCACAGAGCGCACTGTTTCTCCAGGGGCTCTTTCTGCGTCCACTATGGTGAGTCTGCGTCCACACTCGCCAGCCCAGGGTTCTAGCGTCACGTTGGGAGGGGACTGGAAACGCTGCGGCTGGCATGTGGGGGGGCCCAGCAGTGCAACGCTGCCTACAAAGTTGGGGGTCCTGCAGGGCGCTCGATTCGCGTCAGGCTCTCGGGCCATCCTTTCTGGGCACTTGCACGTACCGGTCCCGCCGAGGGCACACCTTCCTCCAGGTGAAGGCGGGCCAGCTGAGGGCAGTGGGGCTGGCGTCCCCTGGCTGCGGGGCTGGGGCCTGGCTGCTCGGCAGGAGTCTCCAGGCCACGCCTCGGCTCTGGACTTCAGTGCGCTCTGCTGTGGACGGTGGAAGGACACTTCCAAGCCAGCTGCCTGCCGTGACTATTCTGTGAGGCCTGGCGGCGTGGGAGGCTGCTGGGTTAAGACACCCTTACTCAGGAGGCGCGGCAGTGACTGGGGAGGCAGCGACGGGAAAGCCTTTTGTTGTGGTTCCTCGGCTTTTTCTCTATTTTCCTCTTCTTTTCCTTCTTTCCTGGCTCCCTTTCTTCTTTCCATTTGAAAGACAGGTACAGAGAGAGAGGGCGGGACAAAGACCTTCCGTCTGCTGGTTCACTCCCCAGATGGCCCTGTTGGCTCCATCCAGGGCTCCCACATGGGTGCAGGGGCCCAAGGACTTGGATCACCTTCCGCTGCCTTCGCGGGCTCATGCACAGGGAGCTGGAGCGCTGCTGGCATTAGAGTGATGGCCCCCGCCTCGCTTCTAATTTTATTATTTCTTTCTGCTACCTTTGGGTTTAGTTTGCTGTTTTGCTAGTTCCTGAAATTGTAGTGAGGTTGTTGATGTAGGAGTTTTCTTGCTTTTATTTTCTTTATAGCTAGACATTTCCCTCTGGTGCAGCTTTTGTTGTATCCCATAATATTCGGCATGACGGGTTGTGGTTTCATTCACCGCTTAAGTTTTTTCCAAATCCTGTGATTTCATCTTGCATTCATTACTTTGCATAAGAGGGTGCTCTTTATTTTTTTATTAAATAAAACTCTGTATTAAGAGTTTTATTTTAATTGGCTTATAGATAAGAGTGTCCGTAAATTTAAGCTGCTAAAATTAATCAAAGATACGTTTTAATTCGTGTGACCTGAATCTCTGTATCATGTTTTAAACTTGCTGGTAGGAAGAAATTAAAAACATTTTATGTGTGTGTGCTTAAGTTGACTGGTTCAACAAACTACACCATGTTAGATATTTAAGAGGCGTTTCCAAATACATGATTCTTAAAATTTAGAGACGGCATTGGACCTTCTGGGAAATGTTTTCTTAAGTTGTTATCTAATGGTTGAAACTGTTTGCTAAGTTTTCATGTGATATTGCTATTGTCAGCAAGCGATCTAGGACTTGCTCCCTCATTTCTCTATTCTAAGCCCAACTTGTTCTTTCATTTCTCTATTCTCTTCAAGATAGGAAACTAATTCTATTATGAAGGAATCTGTAGGATGCACAATTTAATCTTTAGACCTTATAAAAGAGATGGCTAACATTTTTCTGTAATAGCATAGCCAAAATAAGAGCTTAAATGATCATTTCCTAGCCAGATTGATTTCGCCAGCAGCGAAGTAAACAGTAAGTAGATAAAAACCTCCCTTTTAGACCAGAGGGAAAAAAGTTTTAAAGTGAGAATACAATTTTCCTCATGGGCATCGTCTACCTTAGGAAAACTACTACAGGACATGCCTGTGACTATGGACTTGTAGTTTAGGCCACCGAAGATTAGAGATGGGCCTTGGGCACTCCCTTGACTTGCATCCTCTGGTCTGCTTTAACAAAACCCAGGAGGACAAGAAAGCCAGGCATCAGAAGCAATGGGTGGCAGGCCTATTAATGGCTGTTCTGTACAGTGATCTGCCCTCAAGGAGACCCACCAGGCCAGTCCACTGCAGTGGCTTTCAATGGGGTAAGCCTGGACTGCAGCAGAAGTCAGCTTGTGAAGGGCCCTGGCAGCTCTGCCAAGAGTTGGATCACTGAAATGGACCTGCCCTGGAGTCGAAGGATGCCCAGGTCAGAGCCACAGATCTTATTGGCTCTAAGCTGAAAAGCCCTTCACTCAGCCCAGCTTCCAAAGTGACCACCGCAGCTGAGGGGATGGCCAAGTAGGGTCAGCAACATTGCAGGCAGAACTGTAGATTTCCTGTTGGAGATGCCACCTGCCTTTACCTGGCCAGCTCTCCTCCCAGGCCAGCTAAGTAATGAAAGTCAACAGAGTGCCTTCCCCTAGGAGGTTCACACCTCCCTTAGGATGTCCCCATGTGGAGAGATTGATAGGTCTGGGCCTCTTAACTTCCAAGGCCTAAAGCCCACCAGATTAACTCTCAAGCCCCTTCTGTCAGGTTCTAGTTGCCTCTCAATCAGAAAACTTAATTGTAGCCTAGACAGCACCTTTCCTAGCTCCTCTAATAATGACTCTGTCCTTTGTTCTAGACCCTGTCTAGCGCACTTGGGCCTCATTTCTTTGTAATCATAACCTCTACTCTACCACCAATGGCTCTACTCCCAACCTGTGTGTACTGATGCTCCTCTTCCCCAGTTAATGCTGTGTAATTGTTCAAAACCTCTCTACATTCAAGCCCCTCTACCTACAAAAGATGAGTGACTTTTCTTCCAGTCTTGGCTGGAATCAGCTTTCCGGTCTGTTGGGTATTCCCCAAAAAACCTTTCCCTTAAAAAAAAAAAAAAAAGAGGGAGGTGCCTTTCTCTGAATGGAGGAGAGAACTTCCACTTTGACTATGAGCTTGTCTAAATATGATCAGAGTCGGTGAACTCGGAAGGCTTCCATAGACTTGGCAACTCATGACGGGAGCCTAGGGTGGTTACTCTCGCCATAAACTAGAGTGTCAATTTGTTGGATCAACAACAGGAGTCACTGTGTGCTTCCTCCTCATGTGGGATCTCTGTCCTTAATGTGCTATACATTGTGATTTCATGCTATAACTAGTAGTCAAACAGTATGTTTCACTTTGTGTTTCTGTGTGGGTGCACACTGTTGAAATCTTTACTTAATATATACTAAATTGATTTTCTGTATATAAAGAGAATTGAAAATGAATCTTGATGTGAATGGAAGGGGAGGGAGAGAGGGAGCAGGAAAGGGGAGGGCTGCAGGTGGGAGAGAAGTTATGGGTGGGGGGAAGCCATTGTAATCCATTTTCTGTAGTTTGGAAATTTATGTTCATTAAATAAAAGAGAGTGCTGTTTGGGCTGCTGAAACAAAGTCCCATAAACTAGCTGGCTTATAAGTGACAGAAATTTATTCCTCCACAGTTTTGGAGGGTGGGACATCCAAGTTCAAGGTGCCAGCAGATTCGCTGCCTGGTGAGGGCTTGCTGGCTGTCTTGTGGACAGCCATCTTCTCACTGTACCTTCCTGTGGGGGAAGTAAAGAACTCTGGTCTCTGCCTCCCTGAAGGCACTCACTTCTTTCATGAGAGCTCTCCTCTCGTGGCCTAATCTCTTCCCAAAGACCCAACACACTGGGGATCAGGGTTCAGCCTAGGAATCTGGGGGAGACATAGTTCAGTCCCTGCTAGGTTCTCAGGAAGCTCAAGCTGCTGGGTGCCAGAGAGGTGGTTAACAGTCTTCCACCTGGGCCAACTCACTTCACCTCCGTGGACCTCTGGATTCTTACATGAGATTAAGTTGTCTTCTGGAGTCATGATAGGAAAGAAAAGAAATGAGGTAAAAATCTTAGAAAGTGCATCCACTTCATTGAATCCCAGGAAGACGTCTGGGGCGGCGGGCCATCTTTGGAAGAGTCCCTGGAGTGAGATCTCGGCAGGGCATAGTGGAGCATTCCTCTAGACTCCTAGCTGCACTGGTAGATAGAAATAGCTTAGGAAGAGCTTGCATTTTGAGGACAGGCAGAGTGCTGTGGGACCCCTGCATCCCACAGCACCATGCCTGGGTTGGAGTCCTGGCTCCACTTCCATTCCCAGCTCCTGCTCACGCACACCCTAGGAGGCAGCAGCGATGACTCCAGTGCTCGAGTCCCTGCCACACAGATGGGAGGCCTAGCTTGAGTTCCAGGTTCCTGATTTTCACCTGACCCGGTCTCTGCTCTTGTGAGCATCTGGGGAGGAAATCAGCAGATGAAAAATGTGCTCTCTGAGTCTCTGTCCCTGTCTCTCTGTCTTTTAAATAAAACATGAGGCAACAATTTTAAAAGAATGTGTGCTTTAGAAATGTTACTCCCTGTGTGGAGGGTGCACTGGTTGGAGTCCATTCTAGTGTGAGAGCAGTTGAGGCGATTGCAGGCTTCAAGGCGAGGGCTGGGGAAGAGCTGGACTAGGATGAGATCAGAGGGAGGGAGACAGCTGTGAGGAATTTGAGTGGGGCTGGACTCTTGACCTTCTAATTTTTTTTTGTGCAGGATCCTACAGCTGAATATCTATTTCAGTTACTAGACAACAACAGAGAGAGGTACACCCCTCCCACACTTGAGGAAATCGAGGAGTATTTGCAGGACCTCTGTGAGCCACATAAGGAAGAGGCAGAAACACCGGCAGTGCCTCTGCCTGCCTATGATGAGGGAAGCCAACAAGAGTCAGCCCAGAGCCTGGCGATGCCGACCTTGACCCCCACAGTGCCTTCTGAGCGTCCGAACATCCCCGGGACCGTCCTCATCCAGAACTCCACACAACCCTCTGTTACGGACCTTGATAGGCCTCTTGAGGACCAAAGAAAGACTCTTTTCACAGACCAGGAAGTAACCTTTGATCAGACCAAACCCACAGCAGACTCCCAGATGACAGGTGTCACTGACATTCCGAAGATGACACCGACTGATGGTCAGAAGTCAGCTGGCACTGCCGGCAAGCTGACAGTGTCCAGTGAAGACGGCCAGTTGAAGACCCTCGGCATGATCCAGATGACATGGGATGATCAGATCAATACCGCCAGTGAGAACCAGACTCTGCCTGGAGCTCAGATGACAACTCTTACAGAGCGGCATGGGAGGACTCCTGGTGGTGACCAGATCCTCGATGGGGCCCAGAAGAGCAACACCACTGGTGGCCAGAGATTCTATAGGGGTCAGATCAGCAACTCTACTGGTGACCAGACCCTCTATGGTGGTCAGATGAGTGCCCCAACTTGTGACCAGGCCCTCTATGGAGGCCAGGTGAACTCTCCAACTGCTGACCAAACCTTGTATGGGGGCCAGATGAATGCCCCAAGTGGTGACCTTCAGACCCTCTATGGGGGCCAGATGCACACCCCAGCTAGTGACCAGAACCTGTATGTGCGTCAGATGAACTCACCAACTGGTGACCAGGCCCTCTATGGGGGCCAGGTGAACTCGCCAATTGGTGACCAGAGCCTCTATGGGGGTCAGATGAACTTGACAACTGCCGACCAGACCTTGTATGGGAGCCAGATGAATGCCCCAAGTGGTGAGCATCAGACCCTCTATGGGGGCCAGATGAACACCCCAGCTAGTGACCAGACCCTGTATGTGGGCCAGATGAACTCACCAATTGGTGACCAGACCCTTTATGGGGGCCAGGTGAACTCGCCAACAGGTGACCAGACCTTATATGGGGGCCAGATGAATGCCCCAAATGGTGACCATCAGACCCTCTATGGGGGCCAGATGAACACCCCAGCTAGTGACCAGACCCTGTATGTGGGCCAGATGAACTCACCAGCTGGTGACCAGACCCTCTATGGGGGCCAGGTGAACTCACCAATTGGTGACCAGACCCTCTATGGGGGTCAGATGAACTTGACAACTGCTGACCAGACCTTGTATGGGAGCCAGATGAATGTCCCAAGTGGTGACCATCAGACCCTCTATGGGGGCCAGATGAACACCCCAGCTAGTGACCAGAACCTGTATGTGCGTCAGATGAACTCACCAACTGGTGACCAGACCCTCTATCAGGGCCAGTTGAACGCCACTACTAATGACCAGACCCTATTTGTGGGCCAGATGCACTCACCAAATGATGACCAGACCCTCTGTGAGGGTCAGATGAACTTGCCAACTGCTAACCAGACCTTGTATGGGGGCCAGATGAACACCCCAGCTATTGACCAGACCCTGTATGTAGGCCAGATGAACTCACCAACTGGTGACCAGACCCTGTATGTGGGCCAGATGAACACGCCAGCTAGTGACCAGACCCTGTATATGGCCCAGATGAATTCTCCAACTGGTGACAAGACCCTATATGTGGGCCAGATTAACTTGCCAAGTGGTGACCAGACTCTCTATGGGGGCCAGGTGATGCCCTTCACTGGTAACTGCTCCCTCTATGGGGGCCAGATGATGACCAATAGTAGCCAAGTCTATGGGACTCAAATGATGCCCCATCAGTCCTTCTCATTGCCACACCCAGGATTTGTATATGCTTCAAGTTTCCTTTTGATCCAAGGACAACCTCCAGGGTACTTTTCAAGTTCTTCTTTGGTTCAAGGACAACTCTTAGAAAAGCAGAATTGGAACCTACAGACCCAGCGCTATCAGCCTCCGAAGAATCCTGAGCTTTTGAAGCCTTACATCTGTACATATCCTGACTGTGGGAAATCTTACTCAAAGTCTTCCTACCTCCAGATCCATAAGCGTAAACACACAGGTGAGTGAGGACCCAGACATAGGGGTAAGGGGTTTTGGGCCTTTTAAATTTGTTTATTTATTTATTTATTTAGAAAGAGTTACAGAGAGATGGGGAAAGACTGCTATCTTCCATCTATTGGTTCACTCCGCTAGAAGGCTGCCACGACCAAGGCTGGGCCAGGCCAAAGCCAGGAGCTTCATCCGAGTCTCCCACATGGGTGCAGGGGCCACTGCCTTTTCTAGATCATTAGCAAGCAGCTGGATCGCAGTTGGAGCAGCTAGGATGCAAACTGGTGCCCATATGGGATGCTAGTGTCTCAGGCAGTGGCTTTGCCCACTATGCCTCTGGCCATTGTGGCCAATTAGGGAGCAAACCAATGGATGAAGACCTCTCTCTCTTTCTCTTGTGTAACTCTGACTTTCAAATAAATAAATAGCTCTTAAAAAAAAAAGGGGCAGGGTGAATAAAGTAGTCCTAGGACAGGCTCTGCTCGTGGGCCAGAGTTGTTCTGTGGCATGGATTGTATGCAGGTGATGGAACAAGGAAGGAATATGTTTGGCCCCTTCTGCAGGTTCTTGACCCTGCCTCTACGGGGACTGTGGCTTCATGGACCCCATTCTAGAACTAACAGCCCTGGACGCCCTCCGTTCACTCTTGTTCCTCTTCTTTCTTCTCCTCGTTTCCTTTCTTCCTCTCCTCCTTCATGGTTTTCCTCTGTCCCTCCATCTCCTTTTTACTCACCCCCTCCAGGCATTTCTCCTCTGACTCTTCCTCCCAACGTGCCCCAAACCCTGTTATTCTTGGTCACTTCCCACAGCGCTGCCCGCCATGACCCTGAGATAGGAGTCTCTCCTTGTCTCTCTTGCAGGGGAGAAGCCCTATGAATGCAGTGAGGAAGGATGCCCATGGAGATTCTCCCGCGTGGACAAGCTCAGCAGACACAAGAGGAAGCACTCTGGGGAGCGGCCCTACACGTGTACCAAGTGCGACAAGAGCTTTGCGCGATCTGATCACCTGCGACAGCATCAGAAAGTCCATAGATGATTTCCACCCAGAACTATGAACTCCTCAGCCCGAGAGGAAATACATAGGGCTGAAAATTTCTCCCTTATTATTTTTGCTTTCCTGATCATCAGCACTTTGCCAACACGGTGCATGCTTACTATTATTGGTAAGCTTTTTAAAACATTTGTTATTTTTTCTAAGATGTGTGGATTTTCATACAAAAACTGAATCAAACAGAACTTCATAGAATCAGAAGCAGTCTTCATTTGTTCCCCTCTTGCAGGGTAACTGCTTTTATGAGGGTGCTATGAATCCTTCTAGATCTTGGCTGTACTTGCAAAACTGTGCCATGAAAGCTGCCCGTGCCAAGGTGCAGTCACATCACACCCAAACCATGGAGGTCATGGAGGAGGGGACCTCGTGCTTCCGTGTCTGAGAGCAGAGCCGTGACTCCTGAAGGTCCTTACGCCTTACAAGAACTCTGTAATTCCATGTAAGTTGCTTCTATGAAGATCTTTTTTTTAATACTTATCTTTTAAAAAAAGATGTTATATACTTGAAAGGCAGAGTTACAAAAAGAGAAGCAGAGACAGCAGGCAATCGTCTGTTTGCTGGTTTACTCCCCAAGTGGCTGCCCTGGGCTGGGACTAGGGCAGGCTGAAGACAGGAGCCAGGAGCTTTTGGGTCTCCCATGTGGGTACAGATACCCAAGGATGTGGGTTTTCTAAGGATGTTCTGTGTTCTAAATTTAAGGAAAGTTTTTCGCTTGAACTATCTATAGCTTGTACCGATTTGATAAGTATATTCTTGTGAGAAGAATGGCAACATTTTTCTCCCTGTCTCCTCCCGCCAAAATTTGAAACTGTGACTATTCTTATTTTGTGACAATATACTTACTTGCCTAAGTTCAATAAGGATCTTCTCTCTTTTTACTAGTGCATAATTCCAAACAGTGTGTTAGCAGCAGTGGAGAGCGGACCCCAGAGAGCCGTGAGCACCCGAGCAGCGCTAGGCTCACGCCAGGGAGGAGCCGCAGCCGCCAGCAGCGAGGCCGAGACCCGCATCCAATCGCACGCTGCCCCCGAAACCCAGCACTCACAGCGGTGGACCCAGTGAACTGGTTCCATGTGCGAAACGGCTCTGGTTCATCCAGGGAAGAGCACGGAGGAAGCGTGTTTGTACCAGCCTGCGTAAAGCAGAATTACCCAGGGAGGGTCTCGGCAGTGTGGGGCGATACTGGGGTGTGGGCAGCAAAGGGTGCAGACCCTGGTGCAGCTCCAGAGCAAGGCGGCCAACGTGCTGCGGCCAGGAACCCGTGTAGATATGGTCGGGCCTTGGGGAGAACCCTTGTGGACACATCCACCGCCACAGGGAGAACTCTTGTGAACTCGGCTTGCGCCGTGGGTGAGAACCTGTGTGGACACGGACCCCGCCTTGGGGAGAACACTTTGGGACGCGACCCCCACCATGGGGAGAACTTTTGTAGACACTGCCCATGCTGCCACTGGGGAGAACCCTTGTGGACACGGCCCCCACCTGTGGGGAGCAAACCGGACTAGACTGAGTTACTGGAATTAAGACTTATTCTATGCATCTGCTCTCCCACAATATGGCGCTGGGAGAGAAGTAAACAGCTTCCGCACAGCTGCCTCCAGTTCAACCAATTAACTATAGGACTTGCTCCTGATTGGAGAGCAGCGTACTCGGCGTGTGGGCAGCCGAGTTGGGATTGGCGGAGGAGGACTATAAAGGAGGAGAGGGACGGCATGCACCAGAAACATCTATGGGGAACATCTAAGGGAACCCGTGCAGCCCCCGAGAAAGCCGGCCGGCGGTGTGCCGCTCCCCTGCGGAAGTGGGGAATGTGGCCAGGGGGAACTGCCCTTCCACGGAGGTGGGGGGGATGGTGGCCAACCCGGGAAGAACCAGCAGCGGGCCCGGGGAGGGCCGAGCAGACGAAAGAACAGCGCAGGGTCCTGTGTCGTTCCTCCACGAAGACGGGGAGCGACATAATGGTGCCGTGACTCGGATACGAAGCCTAGGCAGGACTCTGTGTTGCTCCTCCACGAAGAGGGGGAGCGACACCCACCTTGTGGAGAACCCTTGTGGACACATCCCTCGCCACGGGGAGAATTCTTGTGAACACGGCTCACGCCGTGGGTGAGAACCCTGTGGACACAGGCCCCGCCTTGGGAAGAACCCTTTTGGACACGGTCCCCACCTTGGGGAGAACTTTTGTAGAAACTGCCCATGCTCCTACTGGGGAGAACCCTTGTGGATGCGGCCCTTGGCGTGGGGCCTGCACTGTTGCACACAAAGTCCATGCGTAGGGGTCCATGCTGTGAGTGGCAGAATCCCAGAAGAGTGGGAGTGGGGAAAAGAAGGAAGGACCCGGTCCCCGCTACCCTCTGCAAGTGCAGCCCCTAGGCCGTGGCCCAGGGCGTTCCCACCCTCCCGTGCAGAAGTGATGGAAGGTGCTGGCGGGCAGGTGGTGGGACAAGGCAGAGCAGGGAGACCATGGGCGCGGGCTGCGGAGCAGGACTCACTCCTCACCGAAGACAGCCTGGAGAGGACGGAGGAGCACCAGCAGCTGACCCAAGGCCGCCTCCCGCCACGGTTCCCGCCGATGTCCAGAGGTGGGGCAGGAATGAAAGTGGAGCCAGAGACTCCAACACCGGTGGCTGTCCCCACCCCAGCAGTGGACAGACAATTGGAGCTGCACCTTCCTGATTACTGGAGCGCATTGTCAAGGCAGCTTGGGATTTTTATTATCTTTTCCTAAAGATGTCCCTTTTTGGTAATAACAAATGTGTTTAAGAAGAAAAGCCTAGTTTTTCTCAGTACACCTTTAAAGAGTTTTAAATTGTTTCCTATCTGATCAAGTTGAGATGTTTAAGAACTTTATTTTTATATTTGCAGTAAAAGTTTGCAACTTGATTTTTCAAAAAAGTGAACTTCAATCAGCTCTTAATAAAGGGTTTAAATTAAAAAAAGAAAACAACCCACGTTGGTTATATCACTGAGGCATTGAGCACGGACATGGGATGAGAGCAGAGGAAGGCTGAAGTCTGCCTGGGTTTGACTTCCCAGCCTCCAAAGAAGTTTATTTTCATTTTTCTTTATGTAGAAGGCAGACAGTGGGAGTTCTGTCCACTGATTCTCCCTCTGAATGCCTGTGATAGCCTGGATTGGGCTGAGCTGCAGCCCGGACCTGGAAACTCGCCCTGGGTCTGCTACCTGGGCTGGCAGGGACCCAAGTGCTCGAGCCATCACCTGCTGCCTCCCAGGTGTGCACCAGCAGGAAGCCAGGACTGAAGGTGCAGTCAGAACTCAAGCCCAGGCACTCTGCTAGGGGATGGGAATATCCCAACTTGCATCTTAACTGCTCAGCCCAAGGCCCATGCCATTCAACAGATTTTTAATTCGAGATTCCTATGTAGTTAATTGCTATTTTTGAAGCACTTGTGTAAATAATCAGATTTGTCTGTTGAAACTAAATTTAGTTTATAAACAAATTACCTCTTATTCTCTTTTGTAAAACTAGGGGAAACTGTAGAAAAGTGGTTTAGAGAAAAACGATGTCTGTCTGCTGGTCGAGTGTAACCCTGTCTGTTGTTTTAGAGTTATTCTCTCTCTTGATGTTGGACTGGATCCTGACTTCTGGTTTCCCCTAATATGTGGCTACCACTCTCTAGCTAGGAAGAGGACTGTGTTATAAGACATAATCAGGCTAATCATTTCACGAGCTCCCTCTTATAGCCAAGAGCCAAACAAGATTTGTTTGGACATCTGAGTTCTAGTTTGTCACTGATGCAAATATGACTAGAAATTTACATTAAATGCCCCTACGGATTCAATTTCAATGGCTGTTGCCACTCAACCACACTCACTCAATTTCTTTGCTGAAGTAGTCTTAGGTAACAGAATTAGTCTTAATTCTCTAGTAGGCAGACAAGATGGCTAGACTCATGTAAATTCTGGGGGAGCTGAGAGTAGGCTGAGTGGCTACAGTAAGTCTCACCCAGTTCTTTGATTTATTTAGCTGGTTCCCCTTCAGGCTTGGGTTCATGATTTTAAACCATTTTACAAACTGAAGTTATCATTTGACTATTAATTTTACTTAGCATGGTCATTTCTGAACATTGTACCTGATCCTTGAAAGTCTCTGAAGTACAACTCCTAACTGGATAATGCTGGCCCACCTCTGAGAGAGGATAGCCAATGCCCATGGAACAAGCCAAAGTGATTTTAATAAACTCCAGGCAGCCTGGGTTCTGCGAGCCACTTTTCTGGACCTTGTCACTCAAACATGGGCAAAGACTTGACATCAGCTCAGTTTCCAACCATTCCCAGATCAACCAGAACAGGTCCATCCTGGCGTCGAGGGACAGTCAAAACCACACTTGAGATTGGGTGGTCGACAATGCTTTTGGAGAAGAAGATGGACCACAAGGGGGAAATGGCGTCCCCTACGTCAGACCCGAACCAAAGCAGAGCTGGGAGGTCCTGGAGATGTCCTGCTTCTGCGTCTCAGAGAATTCCTGAAAACACAATGTCACTCTGCCCTTTGAATAAATAACTTTTGAAACAGAAATATGTGTAAGTTACATGTGTTTTCACAATGAGTGTCTGCAAGAGTTAGGTGTTGCCATGGCCAGTGAGGACAGCAAGCCAACCTGGAAGCAATGATCGTATTTACTCGCAGCCCCATGGTAAAAGCAAGAGGCAAAAAGAAGAGGGGCTGGCTCACTAATGTTCTGAGTGACAGTTAGACAGGAGAATCCTATCTGAAGGAGGATTCCTACTTGTCTAGGGAAGGCAGGTGGGAGAGGAGGAAGAGGGGAGAGTGACAGGAGTGGAGAAGGCGAGTTTGATGGCAGGAGGTAGGTACGTTGGCCAAGCCTGTTGATAAGGAATCCTTGGTGGAGGCCCCTGGGAGGTTTCTCAGCTGAGGGCCCAGTAAGGAGACCTTTGAATGAAGGCGCCTGGGCTGGGATGCAGCTTGCATGCGAGCTTTGCAGGCCGGTGATGGCGGAGCCTGGCAGTTCTCTGGGTGGCTTTAGTTTACTAGTCAACATGGTAGTGTGTGGCTTACAAGGATACAGTGCAGAACTTCATTCTCTGTGACTGCATCAGTCTTTTTTTTTTTTTTTTTTTTGACAGGCAGAGTAGACAGTGAGAGAGAAAAAGACAAAGAGAAAGGTGTTCCTTTGCCATTGGTTCACCCTCCAATGGCTGCCACAGCTTGCGCGCTGTGGCCAGCGCACCCCGCTGATCCGATGGCAGGAGCCAGGTCTTCTCCTGGTCTCCCATGGGGTGCAGAGTCCAAGCACTTGGGCCATCCTCTACTGCACTCCCGGGCCAGAGCAAAGAGCTGGCCTGGAAGAGGGGCAACCAGGACAGAATCCCGCGCCCCGACCAGGACTAGAACCCTGTGTGCTGGCACCGCTGGGCGGAGGATTATCCTATTGAGCTGCAGCGCCAGCCAGAATATAAATTATTGATTTTATACCCAAAAAGAACTCCCAAAAGACTTTTAAAAAAGAAAAAAATTCTTTTTATTTGAAAGGCAGAGTTACAGAGGCAGAGGCACAGAGAAATTTTCCATCCACTTGTTCAATCCCCAAATGGCCACAACAGCTGGAGCTGGACTGATCTGAAGCCAGGAGCCACGAGCTCCCTTCAGGTCTCCCACACGAGTACAGGGGCCCAAACCCTGGGCTATAGGTCTCTACTGCTTTTGCAGGCCATAGCAGAGAGCTGGATCAGAAGTGGAGCAGCCATGACTCAAACTGGCACCCATATGGGATGCTGGCACTGCAGGCAGTGGCTTTCCCCGCTATACCACAGTGCCGACCCTAGAATACTTTTCAGCAGACATGTCTTAATCTCTATACCAAACAGCTACCCCTAAACTTATTTGAAGTTTTAAAAATTCTATTTACTGTCACTTTTTAATTTGATTCATTTATTTTCATTGCACTGGGCTGGGAGAGCATTCTTACCTTATTTGATAGGCAGAGAGACAGAGATCTTCCAGCCACTGGTGTATTCCCCCAAATGCCTGCAACAGCCAGGTCTGGGCCACACTGAAGCCGGGAGCCAAGAACTCAATCTATGTCTCCCATGCGAGTCATAGAGACCCAAGTACGTGGGCCTCATCTGCTGCCTCCCAGAATGTGCATTCGTAGGAAGCTGGATTGGAAAGAGTAGCCCAGACTTGACCCCAGCGCTCTGATAGAGGATGCAGGCATCCCAAGAGATGACTTAAGCCATTGCACTAAACGCACCTGTACCTAAACTTACTTTTAAAAAAATTTTATTTGAAAGGCAGATTTCCACAGAGAGAGGGAGAGATCTCCCATCTGCTCCTTTACTCTCCAAAAGACTGGAGTTCCAAACTCCATCCTAGTCTCCCACAATTGCACAGGAGCCCAAAGATGGAGCCCTTTGCTGCTGCTTTCCCAGGCACCATCAGCAGGGAGCTGGATCAGAAGTAGAGCAGCTGGGACTCCAACTGGCTCGCCCCAGGTACATCGAGGCCACTAATGGCTCAGACCAAGACAGCCACACAGGATGGGATCAGTGTGGGGTGGGAGCTTGGCTCCTCTCCTTGGCAGCACTGAGCACACTGAGAATTTTTGTCCCTGGTCTTGCTGCTGTGCAACAGAGGTAGGGCACCTTCGTGTACCTCTGACCCCCAGTGTCCCACACGGGGTATGACCAAGGGTTTATGTGCAGGAGGTGGGGGACATGGCTAACTCCAGGAGCCTTCCAGGTCCGACTCAGGCACCTCCTTGTCTCCATGTTCCTTGGCGCAGGTCCCTGAAGGCTTGATGCTCTTTGTGTTGCAGACGCTTGCAGGCTGACTCTCCTGTGAGCTCCCCGCTGCTGGGTCCAAGGTTCTTGACCTGGAATGCTCTCCCCTCTTCATTCCCCTGCTCTGTGTATTCCAACGTTTGAGGAATGACTAAATGGCACACTCTAACTAGACACCAGAGTCACCTCCTTCAGAGCCTCTGACTCTCCTGAAGGGGGCCCTCTCTCCCATGACCCCTGGACCCAGATGGGCCGCTGAACACAGAAGCCAGGCCTCCCTCACCTCTGTGCCATCCCCGGCAGTGTTAGTGCCAAGCTGGCTCAGGCAACACCTAGAGAAAGCACCCCCTCCTGGGGAAGAGACTCACCCCTGGGGCAGACACAGCCTGCATGCGATTCCAGCTCTGACACCTGCTACCTCGGCCCAGTTCCTTTCTCACCATTAGCTTGCTGGTCAGTAAAATGGCCTGCTGAGTCCACAAATGAGGTTCAATGCCACCCAGCTGGGTCGTCAGGGTAGGCATTATCCCTTCAACCCGAGAGAGGAGAGAGCAGGGCGGGCTAGGCCCCTGAACATCTGGTACTTGGTAGTCCAGGAACCTGAGCCAGGTGGGCGAGAATGAGGAGCTACAGAGGGAGTGGTCCTTCTGGGCTCCTCTTTAATGTCCCTCTGTCCCCCCACGCATAAGTCAACTAGAAACAGCCCAAAGCCTGAATGAAATACTGGTGGCTGGTGAATGCCAGAGAGAATCTGAGAAAGATTATGCGGATGATAAATCAAGATTATGATGAATCAGTTATGTTTTATTTGGGAGGTGCTTCAGAACTGGGAAAGTAGAAGTGGAATATGGGAGGTATCACAAGGGGCTCCATCGCCCAGCTCGGCAACCTTGAGAGGCACAGCAGGTATGTCCAGCAGCTACCTCAGGTCTCCCCAGAGGCTGCACTGTTCTGGAGCTACCAGGCCTTGAAGAAATGCGTGGAAAGACAGGAAGAAGGCTGAACTGATCTGCCTGGCTCTCTGCTACTTTCCATTCCCTTTAGTCAAATTGCACCCATGGCTGTTAACGTCCCTGCAGTCCCACGTTGCTAGCAGTTGCTCAGGAGGACTCTGCCTTCCATGCCCTGCGGTGGGGCACGCCATCCGTGTCTGAAATGGTGACAACACAAAAACTCTAGACCTGTGGCAGGTGAGTGACAGAGAGAATCTGACGCTGTCCATATGACAGGTCCAACACAGGCCACTGCTGGGTTTCTCAGTTTCCAGAACAGGAAATAAAGCATAGTGATCCAAGATCTTTCCCAAAGGCACAGGACTAGGAAGTGCTACGCTCAGGGCTTCAACATGGTCTGGCTCTGGAAACTGAGTGATCAGGAAAGAGAAGTCAGGTTTTGTTCAGCAGGCGAAACAGTCGCTGAGGGCTTTCAAGCTGGGGAGTGACATGAGATGATGAACCTTTCAATGAGCTCCAGTCTCTGCTGTGCTCCACGTTCCACCTGTCTCACATTTGCAGAAGCAGGTGGCTCCAAAGAGGTGAGGGCATCGAAATCGTTGTGGAGGTTTTTGAGGGGACCCTGACTGAGTCCAGAGCTGCATTTGGACTTTAAAATAGCCTTATAATCTTCTCTGTCATCATCCAAGCCTACACCTACGAAGAACATGAGCTGGGCAGAGGTAGGCAGGATTTGCGTACAGAAGAGGACATTGACCTAAAGGCCAGGAAGAAGAATATCATCCATCTGTTCGCCCTCAGCCTGTGGGTCTGGAGATCCTGGCATCCGCTGAGGAATCCTTTGGTGTTGTCTGAGATGGTCAGACCTCATGAACTGTTGGCCGCTCTGCTCACATCTGTGTGGTCGGTATCTGGTGTGTATCCGTGAGTGTCGTGTGAGCTCGTCAGATCGGAAGAAAGACCAGTTACAGCCTTCCCACAGGCATTTATAGAGCCTGTCACCTAGGGGGTGGCAAGAGAGATGAAATTAAAAACAGACCAGTGGGTGGGAAGGAAGGGGTCCAACTACACGAGGCAGAGAAGGGTGGGGAATCAGAAGGGAAGATACAGGAACGCAGTGAGGGGGCAACACAGCAGCAGTAACCTCCCCATCATCTTGGCGGTCATTAGGCACACAAGTCAGTGGGCCTATATCGCTTGGTGCCAGGCTTAAAAGGTGAAGGGCTAGGGCTGGGGCTACGAGGCCCAGCAGGTTAAACCAGTGCTTGCAATGCTGGTGCCGGCATCCCATATTTGGGCCCTGGTTCAAGTCCCAGCTGCTCCACCTCCTGTCTAGCTCTCTGCTAGTGCCCTTGGGAAGGCAGCAGGGGATGGCACAAGGACTCCCACATGGGAGACCCAGGTGGAGTTCTGGGCTCCTGGTTTCAGCCTGGCCCAGCCCCAGCTGTTATGGCCATTTGGGGAGTCAGCCAGTGGCTAAAAACCTCTCCCCCTCTCTTCATTCTCCCTGTCCAACAAATCTTAAATTAGATGACTGTTTGTGGGCTAATCCCAAACCATTACAGAAACCCAAAGCCCAGACTCCTCCACACCTGCCCCACTCCCACCCCCCACCACATTCACCTGTGTGCTTGTGGGACATCACTGGGATCCTGTTGCACACAGACACTGGCAGTCCGCTAGGGGGCAGCCCTAGACTCCCACTGGAGGGCATGTTTACCTCTGGAATCCTGGGCTCTAAGGGCATCATCTGAGGCATCATCATGCCTGGCTGAGGGGGGAGCACCCCCTGGTCATAAATAATCTGGGGAGAAGGGAGAGTGGCCTGGGAGCTGTAGCTCATGCCATGCTCCTGCAGGTTCATGCCAACCTACAACCCCACTCCTCCCTCACCCAGCATGGGTGCCTCAGCAGGCAGTAAGGGGCCCCCAACATGTCTGTGCCCTGAGTGAAGTGTTGAGTGCTGGGCAGGCCATAGCTACAAGGTTCATTCAATCCACTGCTTCCAGAAGATGGAACTATGTCCAACATGCACATTGACCGCTCAGTGTCCTTGGGGAGAGAGAGAGAGAGAGAATCCAGTGAAACCCACCCCACCTCGTCTTTCAACTCCACATAGCGCTCCTCCCCAGTCTAGAGCCAACATCTCTGGCCTGGAGCTTCCTCCCTGGAGACTGCTCTCTGGTTCCTGGCTGGGCTCACAGGAGCATAGTGGATGCTTACACACGACTGTGCCACTTTCCTCCTTTGCATGCTTTTGGTTTTCATTTCATACAAAGCAACAAAAAGAATCAGCAAAATACTCCCTACCCCACATCTTTAGAAAAACACTGAGAAAATGCACGGACTACAAACTATGACTGATTGGTATGAAGAGTAGCAAAGAAGGCATTCGTAGGTGACTATCTTGAAATAGGATAGATCAAAGAATCCTATTTTTTAAATAGATTTTATTTATTTATTTAAGCGGCAGAGTTACAGACAGAGGAAGACACAGAGAGAAAGGTCCATCCGCTGGTTCACTCCCCAAATGGCCACAATGGCTTGAGCTGCACCCATCCGAAGCCAGGAGCTTTTTCTGGGTTTCCCACATGGGTGAAGGTGCCCAAGGACTTGGGCCATCCTCTGCTGCTTTCCCAGGCTGTAGCAGAAAGCTGGATCACAAGTGGAGCAGCTGGGTCTCAAACCAGTGCCCATATGGGATGCCAGCGCTTCAGGCCAGGGTGTTAACCTGTTGGACCACAGCGCTGGCCCCAACTCATCATTTGTTGCTCTTTAAAATTTTATTGTGCTCTAACTTACTTTTGTAAAAACTTGTATTTTGTGATTTATTTTTGTTTATTTGGAAGGCAGAGAAACAGAAAACTCATCTGCTGGTTCATTCGCCAAATGCCCACAACAGGCAAGGCTGGACCAGGCTGAAGCTAGGAGTCAGGAACTCCAACCAGGTCTCCGGGGAGGGTAGCAGAAATCCAGGTACTTGAGCTGTCACCTGCTGCTTCCCAGGGGACATTAACAGGAAGCTGGAATTGAAAGTGTGTGTTTGAGGGGGGGGGGTGGCAGAGCGGCACTGTGGCATACTGGGTAAAGCCACTGCCTGCAGCGCCGACATCCCATACAGGTGTCAGTTTGAGTGTCGGCTGCTCCACTTCTGATCCAGCTCTGCTGTGGCCTGGGAAAGTGGTGGAGGATGGCCCAAGTCCTTGGGCCCCGGCACCCATGTGGGAGACTGAGAAGAAGCTCCTGGCTCCTAGCTTTGGAACTGCACTTTTCCAGCCATTGCAGCCATTTGAGGAGTGAACCAGCGAATGGAAGACCTTTCTCTGTCTCTAACTCTCTAGCTTTGTCTTTCAAAAAAATAAAATAAATTTTATTTTTTCAAAGACTATACTTTAATTTTATTTATTTATTTGAAGGAGTTACATGGAGAGAAGGAGGGCAGAGAAAGAGGTTTTCCATCCACTGTTTCTTTTTCTTTTTTTCTTTCTTTTTTTTTTTTTTACAGGCAGAGTGGACAGTGAGAGAGAGAGACAGAGAAAAAGGTCTTCCTTTACCATTGGTTCACCCTCCAATGGCCGCTGCGGCTGGTGTGCTGCGGCCGGTGCACCACGCTGATCTGAAACCAAGAGCCTGGTGCTTCTCCTGGTCTCCCATGCGGGTGCAGGGCCCAAGGACCTGGGCCATCCTCCACTGCACTCCCGGGCCACAGCAGAGAGCTGGACTGGAAGAGGGGCAACCGGGACAGATAATGGTGCCCAGACAGGGACTAGAACCCAGTGTGCTGGCGCCACAGGCAGAGGATTAGCCTATTGAGCCACAGCACCGGCCCATCCACTGTTTCACTCCCCAACTAGCTGCAACGGCCAGAGCTGTGCCTATCTGAAGCCTGGAGCCAGGCACTTCTTTCGGGTCTCCCACATGGTGCAGGGGTCCAAGGACTTGGCCATTTTCTACTGCTTTCCCAGGCCATAGCAGAGAGCTGCATGGGAAGTGGAGCAGCAGGACTTGAACCAGCGCCCATATGGGATGCTGGCACTGCAGGTGGTGGCTTTACTTGCTACACCATAGTGCCAACCCCAATAAAGTAAATTTAAAAAAAAGAAAGATGTGGAAACATGATTCAAACCTAGGCATTCTGATTGGAATGCAGGCATCCTAAGTGGCATCTTTTTTTTTTAATAAAAGTATTTATTTATTTGAAAGGCAGAGTTACAGAGAGGCATAGGCAGAGAGAGAGAGAGAGAGAGAGAGAGAGAGGTCTTCCATCTGCTGGCTCACCCCCCAGATGGCCTCAATGGGCAGATCTGCACCTATCCGAAGCCAGGAGCCAGAGCTTCTTCCAGGTCTCCCACGAGGGTGCAGGGGTCCAAGGACTTGGGCCATATTTCATTACTTTTCCCAAGTCATTAGCAGGAAGATGGATCAGAAGTGGAGCAGCCAGGGTGTGACCAGTGCCCACGTAGGATGCTCGTGTCGCAGACTGCAGCTTTACATTTTATGCCACAATACTAGATACTACAAGCTAGTTTGACAACAATAAATATTACCTAAAGAAAAATGGGAACTGAACTTATTATTTCACAAAAGGGCAAGAATTAGAAAACAATTTAAATACATACACAAACACACACACACACATGCACAAACACAAAATCTCAAGGCTTAGTCATAAGGGAAAAGTAGAAGCTACTTGGCAGGTGGAGAAGAAGCAGCACTGTTGCACTCTGAAGTGTCAGGTGAAGGTTGTTACAGTGGCACTCATTGTTCCTGATCGATGCTTCCTTTGGGAAGGTCTCTACCTTCACAAAGCAGTACCCCCAGCTCCTCTAGCCCTGCCCAATGTCCTCCTTCAGATTCCAGAATCCAGGCCAAGAGTGAGGCTGCCCATGGTGAAGAGAACCAGTCCATCCTGCAGATCACCTGCACCATGAAGATGCCCAGCCAATCTTGCTTGTCCTCAAAGGTTGCCATTCATCCCTCCCCGCTTTCCTAACCTCACATCCGTCTTCACTTCCTTCCTGCTGTCCCTGTAGCCCTCAGACGGGATCAGACACCAAGGTGGCTGGCTTACAAACACGAATTCGGCAGAGCCTCAGTCTCTTAGGACAAGTCTGCCTTTCATTGTGGTTCAGCACCTCTGATTCAAATAGAAAACAGGCAAAGTGGCCGGCGCCGCGGCTCACTAGGCTAATCCTCCGCCTAGCGGCGCCGGCACAGCGGGTTCTAGTCCCGGTCGGGGCGCCGGATTCTGTCCCGGTTGCCCCTCTTCCAGGCCAGCCCTCTGCTGTGGCCAGGGAGTGCAGTGGAGGATGGCCCAGGTGCTTGGGCCCTGCACCCCGTGGGAGACCAGGAAAAGCACCTGGCTCCTGGCTCCTGCCATCGGATCAGCGCGGTGCGCCGGCCGCAGCGCGCCGGCCGCGGCGGCCATTGGAGGGTGAACCAACGGCAAAGGAAGACCTTTCTCTCTGTCTCTCTCTCTCACTGTCCACTCTGCCTGTCAAAAAAAAAAAAAAAAAAAAAAAAAAAAAAAGAAAACAAAGAACAGAGTGAAGGAAAAGCAGAAAACCCACAAGAGATACTATTGTGGAACAATACAACTGAGACCAAACAGATCAGTTGTACAATGAATGTAAGTGAGCTTAACCAACCTCTTAAAAGAAAATCAAATCAAATGAGAACCAATGTGAGCATCATGGGGCAGGTGTTTGGTCTAGCAATGAAGACACTGGTTAAGGTATCCGTGTCTCAGGGTGAGTGTTTGGCAAAAAGTGAAGACTCCCCTGGGGGGCTGATGCTGTGGTGTAGTGGGGAAAGCCCCTGCCTGCAGTGCCGGCATGCCAGATGGTGCCGGGTCGAGTCCCGCTGCTCCATTTCTGATCCAGCTGTCTGCTGTGGCTTGGGAAAGTGGTAGATGTCCCAAATCCTTGGGCCTCTGCTCCTACGTGGGAGACCTGGAGGAACTCCTGGTTCCTGGCTTTGGATTGGCATAGCTCCAGCCGTTGGGGCCATCTGGGGAGTGAACCAGATGATGGAAGACCTCTCTCTCTCTTTGTCTCTACCTTTCTCTGTAACTCTGTCTTTCAAATAAATGAAGTAAAGCTCAAAAGAAAAAAGAAAGAAAGAAAGAAAAAGATTCCCCTGGATGCCTCCATCCCATATGAGAGTGCCTGGGTTTCAGTTCTAACTCTGCTTCTGATCCCAGCTTCCTACATTTGCACCCTGGGGGAAAGCAGGTGATGGCTCAAGTACTTGGGTACTTGAGACAGATGCAGACACTTGGGTACAGACAGACAGACACAGACAGAAAGAGACATTCCATCAGCCTGAGCCAGGCTGCAGCCAGGAGTAGGGAACTTAATCCAGGTCTCCCTTCCATTGTTTCACTCCCCAGATGCCTGCAACAGCCAGGGCTGGGCCATGCTAAAACGTGGAGCCAGGAACTCCATGGAACTCCAGGAACTCCATGATCTCTCTCCCATATGGGTGGCAGGGAGCCAAACACTGAAGCCATCATTTTCTGCCTCCCAGTATTTCTCCTAGCAGGAACACTACCTCAGAAGTTGAGTAGCTGGGATACAAACCAGCACTCCAATGCAAGCATCCCAAGAAGTAGCTTAATCCACTGCATCACAATGCCCACTCTGGATTTCAAAACTTTTGCAGTAAAATGAACTTTTTTTTTTAAAAAAAAGGCTTGATTTATTTATTTGAAAGGCAGAGTTTCAGAGAGGCAGAGTCAGAGGCATAGAGAGAGAGAGAGAGAGAGAGAGAGAGGTCTTCCATCTGCTGGGTCACTCCCCAAATGGTCACAACAGCGCTATCTGGGCCAATCCGAACCCAGGAGCCAGAAGCTGATTCTGGGTCTCTCATGTGGGTGCAGGGGACCAAGAATTTGGGCCATCTTCCACTGCTTTCCCAGGCCATAGCAGAGAGCTGCATCAGAAGTGGAGCAGCTGGGACTCGAACCAACGCCCATATGGGATGCCAGCACTGCAGGCAGCTTTACCTGCTACACTACAGCGCTGCCCCAAAATGAACTGATCTTTTAATTCTATTTTCTAAAACCTTGTTGAAGTTCCTTGTACTTTGGAAGTAAATGGATTGAACTCAGAGATCAAAAGCAGTTCTTGAGAGAAAGGATTAAACAATAACTCAAATATATTCTAACTACAAGAGACTTACTTTAGATACAGACACAAATTGTTTGAAAGCAAATGGGTGAAAAAATGATATTCCAACCAAAGCATAAAGAGAAGAGTAGGGCTTGCTATACTAACTTTAGACAAAACAGACTTGAAATCAGAAAAGTAGGCTGGCCCCGTGGCTCCATAGTCTAATCCTCTGCCTGAGGCACCGGCACACTGGGTTCTAGTCCCCATCGGGGCGCTGGATTGTGCCCTGGTTGCCCCTCTTCCAGGCCAGCTCTTTGCTGTGGCCCAGGAGTGCAGTGGAGTACAGCCCAAGTGCTTGGGCCCTGCACCCGCATGGGAGACCAGGAGAAGCACCAGGCTTCTGGCTTCAGATCCCCATGGTGCACCAGCTGCAGCGTCTACTGGGGTGTGAACAAACGGCCAAGGAATGCCTTTCTCTCTGTCTCTCTGTCTCTCTAACTGTCCACTCTGCCTGTCAAAAAAAAAAAAAAAAGAACTAAATCAGAAAAAGTATACAGAAGACAAAGAAGGATATCAAAATAAATGAAATAATGTTTCAGAACAGAAAAAGACAAAACAAATAGAATTTACTTCCTTAATATTAGAGCATCAAAATACATGAAGCAAAAACTAGCAAAATGGAAGTGAGAAATCGTTCTACAATAATCAGTAGAGACTTCATTAGTTCACTCTTAGTAATGATAGGACAAGCAGACAGAAGGTAAGTAAAACACAGAGGACCTCAACAGCACAATAAACCCACTAGGCATATAACATACACAGATCACTCCACGCAACAACAGCAGACCTCCTCAAGGCTACTCTCAATAGACTTTTTTTTTTAAGATTTATTTTATTTATTTGAAAGGCAGAGTTGCAAAAAGAGAGAGAAATACAAAGACAGGGAGATCTTCTATCTGCTGGTTCAATCCTCAAATGGCTACAACAGCCATGGCTGAGCCAGGATGAAGCCAGGAGCCAGGAGTTTCTTCCAGGTCTCCTCCGTGGGTGCAGGAGCCCATTGTCATTTCCAGATCCAGAGCAGGGTGCCACACTGCTCCCTGTCTCCTCCAATCCACGAGAGCTTCTCTGTGCTGCCCTGAGTACTTGTGAAGAGGACTGCTCAGGTGTTTGGTAGAATGTTCTCCACTTGCCTGTGTCATGGACACGTGGAGGCTATGGATGTGGAGGAAGAATCCGTGAGGCAGCGTGTCCTAGCAGGAGGGCATCACATGAACATGACTCGTGGAACAACCTCACAGCAACTCTGACTTTGTCTTTGTCTTTGTCTTTGTCTTGACCATTTTCCCCTCATAGTGGGAACGAGGCAACTCATTGCACTGCTAACAACTCTGGGAGAACTTGGAGCATGGCAAATGTTTTCTCTGGACCTGTTGAGGATGCATAGCTCCAGGATGCCCAAGCAAGATAAGGAAGCAGAACATATGAGATGAATACGCTTCTGGGTGGGGCACAGGCAAACACTGCCATGGTGCCCGGGAGAGCAGGAGCCCAGAGAAAGGCAGCATCAGGAAAAGTCCCCAGGTGAGGGAGATGGCGAATGGCTGCTACACCTGTGCCTGTGTTGTTGATCAGCGGCAACACAGTATTCCATTTCAACAGAAAGGATCGTTAGAAAGGCTCCTCTAGGAGATCAGAAATACACTTCCAGGGGCATGCACTGTGGCACAGAGGGTTAAGCCACTGCCTGCAGGGTCGGCATCCCATTTGGGCTCAGGTCAGAGTCCTGGCTGCTCCACTTCCAACCCAGCTCTCTGCTATGGCCTGGGAAAGCAGTGGAGGATGGCCCAGGTCCTTGGGTCCCTGCATCCGCATGGGAAACCAGGAGTAAGCTCCTGGCTTCTGATCGGCGCAGCTCTGGCTGTTGCGGCCAACGGGGAGTGAACCAGTGGATGGAAGACCCCCCCCCCCTCTCTCTGCCTCTCCTTCTTTCTCTGTGTAACTCTGAGTTTCACGTAAATAAATCGTAAAAAAAATTATCACTCTCTAAATATGATCAGAGTCGGTGAACTCAGGGGGCTTCCATAGCCTTGCCAGCTCATGACAAGAGCCTAGGGTGATTACTGATGCCATAAATAAGAGTGTCAATTTGTTAAGTCAACAAGAGGAGTCACTGTGCACTTACTCCTCATGTAGGATCTTTGGCCTTAGTGTGCCGTACATTGAGATTTAATGCTATAACTAGTACTCAAACAGTATTTTTCACTTTATGTTTCTGTGTGGGAGCAAACTGTTGAAATCTTTACTTAATGTATGCTAACCTGATCTTCTGTATATAAAGAGAATTGAAAATGAATCTTGATGTGAATGGAAGAGGAGAGGGAGTGGGAAAGAGGAGGGTTGCGGGTAGGAGGGACATTATGGGCGGGAAGCCATTGTAATCCATAAGCTGTACTTTGGAAATTTATATTCATTAAATAAAAGTTAAAAAAAAAGGAAAAAAATTATCAGTCTTGCTCTGGGGCAGAGTTCCACGAAGCCATCCTCAGACACACAGTGGCAGCACTCCTTCAGAGCTTATTAGGTTCAAATTCTCCCTGCCCAGCCCACACCCCTGAGGCACAAATTCCAAGGTGGGACCTAGGGGTCTTGACATTAATAAGCTCTCCAGGTGAAACTGACAAACACTGAAGCAAATGCAGGGATGCACTATTTTAAAGCAATCATTTTTTTTTTAAAGATTTATTCATTTATTTGCAAGTCAGAGAGAGAGATTTTCCATCTGCTGGTTCACTCTCCCAGATGGCTGAAATGGCCAGGGCTGGGCCAAGCCAAAGCCAGGAGCTTCTTCCAGGTCTCCTACATGGGTGGCAGGAGCCCAGACAACTTGGGCCATCTTTTGCTGTTTTTTCCAGGCTATTAGCACAGAGCTGCATCAGAAGTGGAGAAGTCAGGACACCATTCAGCACCCCTATGGGATGTTGGTCCCGAAGGTGGCGACTTTACCTGCTACGCCACGACGCAGGCTCCTAGAGCAATTATTTCAAGTCTGGGATAGACTTACCCTCTCACTTTGAGCATTATGAAGAACACATAGACAAGAATACATGGGTTTAAATCCTTTGAAGATTGATTTTGCTTGACAACCGTGAATTTCACTTTCTCCTCCTCGTTGAATTTTACATTTTTGGAGCTCAAGATAAACAATACTTATGCAGTATCTGAAGATTGCATTAGCCAAAACCCTACAGTCAGTGATCGATTTAAGTAACAGAATTATCATTTCAGAATAATACAATCATTATTAATAATTGGAGTCTGGCAGAAAACTCTGACTTGATCCAGGTCTTGTAGTGCAATAACTTGACAGGTTCACAAAATTTTTGGTTTTGTCTGAAATTTACAAGTACAACATGTAGTTATTAAAAGTATGTTTCAATTGAATTGCACACCTGTGTTTCCACTTAGAATAATTTGATCTTCTGTATCTGAAGGTAATTGAAAATGAAACTTGGTGAAGGGTGGGATGGCACAGGGAGTGGGAGAGGGGAGGGCTGTGGGAGGGAGGGAGGTTGGGGGGGAAGCCACAACAATACAAAAGTTGCACTTTGTAAAATCACATTTATTAAATAAAAAAGAATGTTTAAAAATAAGTCTAAATAATAACAATTATATAACTCAGGTAATTTTAAAGAAATTAGGTATTTCACTTTAAAAACTTGTTGCAGGTCAGTTTATTGAGAAAACTCTATGCTGTATGTTAATTCTATTCATTTGATGACCTTGCATCATGTGAACTGGGACTCCAAAGGTCACAGCTGAGAAGTTTCTAAAATCACTTCCCCGTATTTGTTCAGGAACACAAAAATCAAATATCAAGAAATGTTCAAGAAATTCAGAAAATTGCCTCTTCTTATTTTTTCAAAAAGTGGTGATCAACGATCAGGAAGGAAACAGCTTGGAGAAAGGATGAAAATGATACATGTGCTAAACAAAATACAAATTTTGAAAATTTCCAATAAAACAATCTTTGGACCAAAACTATGTCGATACTTTTCCTTCCATTCCGGCCAACTTCAGCCCAAGGCTTCTGAGCTGCAGACATGTTGCATTGCAGCCTTTTCCATCTTCAGCTCTTCACGGTTAAACGTAATGCACTCTTTCGCTTCTGTGGCCTCATCTAAAACTTGATTTTCTTTGGTGGAGGGCTTCGCACTGACGCCGGCTCCAGGGCGCAAAGTCCGCGTCGCTATCTGCCTTGGTTCTGCGGCGTGGTGGCGTGGAGAAGGCCCAGTGGAGCTGACAGCTTGGTTAACCGCCAGTGGCGCTTTGTCTTGGGCACTTTGCCGCCAAGCATGGGCTGCTGTCCCACGATTAACAAATGGTTTCTTTCGCTGAAACGTGGCTGAGCCAGTGTTCAAGACATGGGCCCCGTTTTCCATGAAGCATCTTTGAAGTAGCCTGGTCCTGGGCCGCGGACGAGGGGCTATGCCGGGCGCAGTACTGAGGGCCCCGCGGTGCCCCGAGGCGGTCCCGCAGGCCAGGGTCCTTGCGTTGGAGGACCAGCCAGCCTTAGGCGATAACGTTTTTAAATCCAGCGCCAGGCCCGCAGGGAGCCAGCAGTGCTGCTGTCTGTCCCTACCCCGTTCCCCTCCACCCCCAACCGTGATTCCTTTAAGTTAGCCATTTTATTTCAACAAAACCCAGAGCCTTGCTTGAATTAGCGTGACATGGCTGTCTGTCTATTCCTTATGGTAGTAAAATCCGGAAATCAGCCATTTTTCAAACTCCTCTCTAAGCAGTCTTTCAGAGGTTTTCTTTGCTTGTTCATTATTTATTTTTTATTTTTTGACAGGTAGAGTGGACAGTGAGAGAGAGAGACAGAGAGAAAGGTCTTCCTTTTCCTTTTTGCCGTTGGTTCACTCTCCAATGGCCACCGCGGCCGTCGCACTGCGGCCAGCGTACCGCATTGATCCGATGGCAGGAGCCAGGTGCTTCTCCTGGTCTCCCATGGGGTGCAGGGCCCAAGCACTTGGACCATCCTCTACTGCACTCCCGGGCCATAGCAGAGAGCTGGCCTGGAAGAGGGGCAACCGGGACAGAATCTGGCAACCCGCCCAGAACTAGAACCCAGTGTGCTGGAGCTGTTAGGTGGAGGATTAGCCTATTGAGCTGTGGCGCCGGCCGGCTGCTTCACTTCTGATCTAGCTCCCTCCTCTTAGGCCCCTGCACCCTCGGGAGGCCTGGAAGAAGCTCCCGGCTCCTGGCTTGGGCCTGGCTTAGTGCTGGCGGTTGTGGACACTTGGGGAGTGAGTCAGTGCTTGGAAGATCACCGCACGCTCTCTATCCCTCTCTAACTCTGATGTTCAAATAAATGAATATTTTTTTAAACAGGATACTAGTACTCAAGGGTTGTTTTTTTTTTTTTTTGAAACCTTTTATATGCATGTGCCATTTGGTGAAGCAGGTTAAGCCATTGCTTAGCATAGATGCCAATTCTAGTCCCAGCTGCTCCACTTCCCATCCAGCTCCCTGCTAACACACCTGGGAAAGCAGCAGAGGATGGCTCAAGTGCTTGGGCCCCCGTGCCCACGTGGGAGACCCGGATGAAGCTCCAGCCTCCTGGCTCCAGATCAGCACAGTGCCTGCTGTCTCGGCAACTTGGGGAGTGAACCAGCAAATGAAAGACCTTTCTCTTCGTCTCTCCTTCTCTCTATATAACTCTTTCAAATGAAGAAAGATACATTTTCCTTCCTTTCTTACAGATTTATTTATTTATTTCAAAGTCAGAGTTACAGAGAGAGAGAGAGAGAGAGATCTTCCAATGCTGATTCACTCCCCAAATTGCCCAAATGGCCAAGATGGGTCAGGCTGAAGAGAGAATCTTCTTCCAGGTCTCCCACGCGGGTGCAGGGTCCAAACACGTGGGCCATCTCCCACTGCTTTCCCCAGTTCCCCAGGGAACTGGAGTGGAAGTAGAGTAACCGGGACCTGAACTCACGGGTATATGGAATGCAGGTGTCTGTGGCGGCAGCTGTACACACTGCACCCCAGCGCCACCTCGGCATTGCATTTCTTAGAGTGACCTGACCGAACCCACAGGATCCGACGCACAAAGTAATTTTAGTTAAGTCTGCCGCGGTCAAGGTGGTGAGATCCACTGTCACTGAAGGGTTGATTGGTTTCAGAGGCTGTGGCCTTGAGCGTGGTTAATTAAGGATCAGATCATAGTAACAGAAAACGCTTGAGGTCAGCTCTGGGCTCTCTGATTTCCTGGTAAACCTTGTTTGCCAATCTTCGTTTCCGGAGCGCGTGATGACTGCCACAACAAAACCCACTCCTGGGGCTGCAATGGGAGACTCACGGTGGGCGGTGGGGGAGGGGCCAGAGCTCAAGGCCAGAGGTCAAGGCCAGGTAGATCGGCTTTGGCAAGTGATTTAATCACCAAGCCAGTGTCAGCTGGAAACTGAGCGGAAGCGAGGCGGGAGCACAGGGCTCCGCCCCTGGGAGGCGTAGCCGAGTCCCAGGAGCCAATCTGGAGCAGGTGTGCACACGGCCCGCCCCGCTAGTGCTATAAAAGGAGGGCCGCACCTCCTGCTGCTGACAGGATCAATTCTGGCTGCCTCGGTGGGTGGTGCGCTCCTGCTTCTCCAGCCTGCCCTGCTGTGTTTCTGCCACAGAGCGCACTGTTTGCTCCAGGGGCTCTTTCTGCGTCCGCTTTGGTGAGTCTGCGTCCACACTCGCCAGCCCGTGGTTTCTAGCGTCACGTTGGGAGGGGACTGGAAACGCTGCGGCGGGCGTGTGGGGGGCCCAGCAGTGCAACGCTGCCTACGAAGTTGGGGGTCCTGCAGGGCGCTCGATTCGTGTCAGGCTCTCGGGGCCATCCTTTCTGGGCACTTGCACATACCGGTCCGGCCGAGGGCACACCTTCCTCCAGGGAACGCGAATGTAGAGGGCAGTGGGGCTGGCGTCCCCTGGCTGCGAGGCCCGGGCCTGGCTGCTCGGCAGGAGTCCCCAGGCCACGCCTCGGCCCTGGGCTTCAATGTGCTCAGCTGTGGACGGTGGAAGGACACTTCCAAGCCAGCTGCCTGCCGTGACTATTCCGTGAGGCCTGGCGGCGTGGGAGGCTGCTGGGTTAAGACACCCTTACTCAGGAGGCGCGGCAGTGACTGGGGAGGCAGCGACGGGAAAGCCTTTTGTTGTGGTTCCTCGGCTTTTTCTCTATTTTCCTCTTCTGTTTCCTTCTTTCCTGGCTCCCTTTCTTCTTTCCATTTGAAAGACAGGTACAGAGAGAGAGGGCGGGACAAAGATCTTCCGTCTGCTGGTTCACTCCCCAGATGGCCCTGTTGGCTCCATCCAGGGCTCCCACATGGGTGCAGGGGCCCAAGGACTTGGGTCACCTTCCGCTGCCTTTGCAGGCTCATGAGCAGGGAGCTGGAGCGCTGCTGGCATTAGTTAGGTTGTTGATGTAGGAGTTGTCTTGCTTTTATTTTTTTTATTTTTATTTATTTATTTATTTATTTGATAGGCAGAGTGGACAGTGAGAGAGAGACACACAGAGAGAAAGGTCTTCCTTTGCCGTTGGTTCACCCTCCAATTGCTGCCGCGGCTGGCGCGCTGCGGCCAGCCCACCACACTGATCTGATGGCAGGAGCCAGGTACTTATCCTGGTCTCCCATGGGGTGCAGGGCCCAAGTACTTGGGCCATCCTCCACTGCACTCCCTGGACACAACAGAGAGCTGGCCTGGAAGAGGGGCAACCAGGACAGAACCCGGCGCCCTGACCGGGACTAGAACCCGGTGTGCCAGCACTGCAAGGCAGAGGATTAGCCTAGTGAGCCGCGTCGCCGGTCTCCTTTATTTTGTTTATAGCTAGACATTTCCCTCTGGCGCAGCTTTTGTTGTATCCTAGAATATTCGGCATGACGGGTTGTGGTTTCATTCACCGCTTAAGTTTTTTCCAAATTCTTGTGATTTCCTCTTGCATTCATTACTTTGCATAAGAGAGTGCTCTTTTTTTTTTATTAAATAAAACTCTGTATTAAGAGTTTTATTTTAATTGGCTTATAGATAAGAGTGTCCGTAAATTTAAGCTGCTAAAATTAATCAAAGATACGTTTTAATTCATGTGACCTGAATCTCTGTATCATACGTTTTAAACTTGTTGGTAGAAAGAATTTAAAAACATTTTATGTGTGTGTGCTTAAGTTGACTGGTTCAACAAACTACACCATGTTAGATATTTAAGAGGCGTTTCCAAATACATGATTCTTAAAATTTATAGATGGCATTGGACCTTCTGGTAAATGTTTTCTTAAGTTGTTATCTAATGGTTGAAACTGTTTGCTAAGTTTTCATGTGATATTGCTATTGTCAGCAAGCGATCTAGGACTTGCTCCCTCATTTCTCTATTCTAAGCCCCACTTGTTCTTTCATTTCTCTATTCTCTTCAAGGTAGGAAACTAATTCTATTATGAAGGATTCTGTAGGATGCACAATTTAATCTTTAGACCTTATAAAAGAGATGGCTAGCATTTTTCTGTAATAGCATAGCCAAAATAAGAGCTTAAATGATCATTTCCTAGCTAGTTTTACTTTGCCATCAGTGAAGTAAACAGTATTAGAAAACACCTCCCTTTCAGACCAGAGGGAAAGAAAGTTTTAAAGTGAGAATATAATTTTGCTCATGAGCAACATCTACCTTAGGAAAACTACTACAGAACATGCCTGTGACTTGTAGTTTAGGCCACCGAAGATTAGAGATGGGCCTTGGGCAGTCCCTTGACTTGCATCCTCTGGTCTGCTTTAACAAAACCCAGGAGGATAAGAAAGCCAGGCATCAGAAGCAATGGGTGGCAGGCCTATTAATGGCTATTCTGTACAGTGATCTGCCCTCAAGGAGACCCACCAGGCCAGTCCACTGCAGTGGCTTTCAATGGGGTAAGCCTGGACTGCAGCAGAAGTCAGCTTGTGAAGAGCCCTGGCAGCTCTGCCAAGAGTTGGATCACTGGAAATGGACCTGCCCTGGAGTCGAAGGACACCCAGGTCAGAGCCACAGATCTTATTGGCTCTAAGCTGAAAAGCCCTTCACTCAGCCCAGCTTCCAAAGTGACCACCGCAGCTGAGGGGACAGCCAAGTAGGGTCAGCAACATTGCAGGCAGAACTGTAGATTTCCTGTTGGAGATGCCACCTGCCTTTACCTGGCCAGCTCTCCTCCCAGGCCAGCTAAGTAATGAAAGTCAACAGAGTGCCTTCCCCTAGGAGGTTCACACCTCCCTTAGGATGGCCCCATGTGGAGAGATTGATAGGTCTGGGCCTCTTAACTTCCAAGGCCTAAAGCCCACCAGATTACTCTCAAGCCCCTTCTGTCAGGTTCTAGTTCCTCTCAATCAGAAAACTTAATTGTAGCCTAGACAGCACCTTTCTTAGCTCCTCTAATAATGAGTCTGTCCTTTGTTCTAGACCCTGTCTAGCGCACTTGGGCCTCATTTCTTTGTAATCATAACCTCTACTCTACCACCGATGGCTCTACTCCCAACCTGTGTGTACTGATGCTCCTCTTCCCCAGTTAATGCTGTGTAATTGTTCAAAACCTCTCTACCCTCAAACCCCTCTACCTACAAAAGATGAGTGACTTTTCTCCCAGTCTTGGCTGGAATCAGCTTTCCGGTCTGTTGGTCGTTCCCCAATAAACCTTTCCCTTGAAAAAAAAAAGAGAGGGAGGTGCCTTTCTCTGATGGAGGAGAGAACTTCCACTTTGACTATGAGCTTGTCTAAATATGATCAGAGTCGGTGAACTCGGAAGGCTTCCATAGACTTGGCAACTCATGACGGGAGCCTAGGGTGGTTACTCTCGCCATAAACTAGAGTGTCAATTTGTTGGATCAACAGCAGGAGTCACTGTGTGCTTGCTCCTCATGTGGGATCTCTGTCCTTAATGTGCTGTACATTGTGATTTAATGCTATAACTAGTAGTCAAACAGTATTTTTCACTTTGTGTTTCTGTGTGGGTGCAAACTATTGAAATCTTTACTTAATATATACTAAATTGATTTTCTGTATATAAAGAGAATTGAAAATGAATCTTGATGTGAATGGATGGAGGAGAGGGAGTGGGAAAGGATAGGGTTGTGGGTGGGAAGGAAGTTATGGGTGGGGGGAAGCCATTGTAATCCATTTTCTGTAGTTTGGAAATTTATATTCATTAAATAAAAGTTAGAAAAAAGGCCCCAAGAATGTGCTCTTTAATTTCCAGAGACTTGTGAATTTTCCAGCTTTATTTGCCTGTTGGAGTTCCAGCTGTCCACTTCCGGTCTAGCTCCCTGCTGATGGCCTGGGAAAGCCTCAGAATGATGGCTCAACTACGTGGGCCACTGCTGCCCATGTGGGAGACCCGGATGGTATTCCTGGCTCCTGGTGTCCACCTGGCCTAGCCCTGGCTGGTGCAACCATGTAAGGTATGGGAGATTATCTCTCTTTGTTCTGTTCTACCTTTGTTTTTTTTTTTTAACTTTTATTTAATGAATATAAATTTCCAAAGTACAGCTTATGGATTACAATGGCTTCCCCCCCATAATGTCCCTCCCACCCGCAACCCTCCCCTTTCCCACTCCCTCTCCCCTTCCATTCACATCAAGATTCATTTTTGATTCTCTTTATATACAGAAGATCAGTTTAGCATACATTAAGTAAAGATTTCAACAGTTTGCTCCCACACAGAAACATAAAATGAAAAATAATAGATGATTTTTTAAATGATGATGAAATCACATCAGACCTATTGTCATATTTAATCCCAGTGAGAGTCAAGTTGGGAATTGATAATTTCTTTCTTTTTTTTTATAGAAGATCAGTTTAGTATACATTAAGTAAAGATTTCAACAGTTTGCACCCCCATAGAAACACAAAGTAAAATATACTGTTTTGGTACTCATTATAGCATTAAATCTCAATGTACAGCACATTAAGGACAGAGATCCTACATGAGGAGTAAGTGCACAGTGACTCCTGTAGTTGACTTTACAAATTGACACTCCTGTTTATGGCATCAGTAATCTCCCTATGCTCCAGTCATGAGTTTCCAAGGCTATGGAAGCCTTTTGAGTTCTCCGACTCTTATCTTGTTTAGACAAGGTCATAGTCAAAGTGGAGGTTCTCTCTTCCCTTCAGAGAAAGGTAGCTCCTTCTTTGAAGACCTGTTCTTTCCACTGGGATCTCACTCACAGAGATCTTTCATTTAGGTGGTTTTTTTGTTTTGTTTTGTTTTTTGCTAGAGTGTCTTGGCTTTCCATGCCTGAAGTACTCTCATGGGCTTTTCAGCCAGATCCGAAGGCCTTTAGGGCTAATTCTGAGGCCAGAGTGCTGTTTAGGACATCTGCCATTCTATGAGTCTGCTGTGTATCTCGCTTCCATGTTGGATCACTCTCCCCTTTATTTATTCTATCGGTTAGTATTAGCAGGTACTAGACTTGTTTATGTGCTCCCTTTGACTCTTAGTCCTTTCATTATGATCAATTGTGAACTGAAATTGATCACTTGGACTAGTGAGATGGCATTGGTACATGCCTCCTTGATGGGATTGACTTGGAATCCCCTGGTATGTTTCTAACTCTGCCATGTGGGGCAAGTCAGCTTGAGCATGTCCCAAATTGTACATCTCTTCCCTCTCTTATTCCCACTCTTATGTTTAACAGGGATCACACTTCAGTTAAATTTCAACACTTAAAAATAACTGTGTATTAATTACAGAATTAAACCAGTCATATTAAGTAGAACAGACAAAAAAAATACTAAGAGGGATAATGTATTAAGTTGTTCATTAACAGTTAGGGCTATGCTGATCAAGTCACTGTTTCTCATAGTGTCCATTTCACTTCCACAGGTTTCCTTTTTGGTGCTCGGTTAGTTGTCACCGATCAGGGAGAACATATGGCATTTGTCCCTTTGAGACTGGCTTATTTCACTGAGCATGATGTGTTCCAGATTCCTCCATTTTGTTGCAAATGACTGGATTTCGTTGTTTCTTATTGCGGTATAGTATTCTAAAGAGTACTCATCCCATAATTTCTTTATCCAGTCTACCGTTGATGGGCATTTAAGTTGGTTCCAGGTCTTGGCTATTGTGAATTGTGCTGCAATAAACATTAGGGTGCAGACCGCTTTTTTTGTTTGCCAATTTAAATTCCTTTGGGTAAATTCCAAGGAGTGGGATGGCTGGGTCGAACGGTAGGGTTCTATTCAGGTTTCTGAGCAATCTCCAGACTGACTTCCATAGGGGATTGACCACTTTGCATTCCCACCAACAGTGGGTTAGTGTGCCTTTTTCCCCACATCCTCGCCAGCATCTGTTGTTGGTAGTTTTCTGTATGTGAGCCATTCTCACCGGGGTGAGGTGAAACCTCATTGTGGTTTTGATTTGCATCTCCCTGATTGCTAGTGATCTTGAACATTTTTTCATGTGCCTGTTGGCCATTTGGATTTCCTCTTTTGAAAACTGTCTATTGAGGTCCTTGGCCCATCTCTTAAGTGGGTTGTTTGTTTTGTTGTTGTGGAGTTTCTTGATCTCTTTGTAGATTCTGGTTATTAACCCTTTATCTGTTGCATAGTTTGCAAATATTTTTCCCATTCTGTCGGTTGTCTCTTCACTCTCCTGACTGTTTCTTTTGCAGTACAGAAACTTCTCAATTTGATGCAATCCCAATAGTTGATTTTGGCTTTGACTGCCTGTGCCTCCGGGGTCTTTTCCAGAAACTCTTTGCCTGTGCCAATATCTTGAAGGGTTTCTCCAATGCTCTCTAATAACTTGATGGTGTCAGGGCATAGATTTAGGTCTTTAATCCATGTTGAGTGGATTTTTGTGTAAGGTGTAAGGTAGGGGTCTTGCTTCATGCTTCTGCACGTGGAAATCCAGTTTTCCCAGCACCATTTATTGAATGGACTGTCCTTGCTCCAGGAATTGGTTTTAGATCCTTGATCAAATATAAGTTGGCTGTAGATGTTTGGGTTGATTTCTGGTGTTTCTATTCTGTTCCATTGGTCTATCCATCTGTTTCTGTACCAGTACCATGCTGTTTTGATTACAACTGCCCCATAGTATGTCCTGAAATCTGGTATTGTGATGCCTCCGGCTTTGTTTTTGTTGTACAAGATTGCTTTAGCTATTCGAGATCTCTTTTGCCTCCATATGAATTTCAGCATCATTTTTTCTAGATCTGAGAAGAATGTATTTGGTATCTTGATTGGAATTGCATTGAATCTATAAATTGCTTTTGGGCGAATGGACATTTTGATGATGTTGATTCTTCCAATCCATGAGCATGGAAGATTTTTCCATTTTTTGGTATCGTCTTCTATTTCTTTCTTTAAGATTTTGTAATTCTCATCGTAGAGATCTTTAACGTCCTTGGTTAAGTTTATTCCAAGGTATTTGATTGTTTTTGTAGCTATTGTGAATGGGATTGATCTTAGCAGTTCTTTCTCAGCCGTGGCATTGCCTGTGTATACAAAGGCTGTTGATTTTTGTGCATTGATTTTATATCCTGTCACTTTGCCAAACTCCTCTATGAGTTCCAATAGTCTCTTAGTAGAGTTCTTTGGATCCTCTAAGTAAAGAATCATATCGTCTGCAAAGAGGGATAGTTTGACTTCTTCCTTCTCAATTTGTATTCCTTTAATTTCTTTTTCTTGTCTGATGGCTCTGGCTAAAACTTCCAGAACTATGTTAAATAGCAGTGGTGAGAGTGGGCATCCCTGTCTGGGGCCAGATCTCAGTGGAAATGCTTCCAACTTTTCCCCATTCAATAGGATGCTGGCTGTGGGTTTTTCATGAATTCCTTTGATTGTATTGAGGAATGTTCCTTCTATACCCAATTTGCTTAGAGTTTTCATCATGAAAGGGTGTTGAATTTTATCGAATGCTTTCTCTGCCTCAATTGAGATAATCATATGGTTTTTCTTTTGCAGTCTGTTAATGTGGTGAATCACATTGATTGATTTGCGAATGTTGAACCATCCCTGCATACCAGGGATAAATCCCACTTGGTCTGGGTGGATGATTTTTCTGATGTGTTGTTGTATTCTATTGGCGAGAATTTTATTGAGGATTTTTGTGTCTATGTTCATCAGGGATATTGGTCTGTAATTTTCTTTCAGTGCTGCATCTTTCTCTGGCTTAGGGATTAAGGTGATGCTGGCTTCATAGAAAGAATTTGGGAGGATTCCCTCTTTTTCGATTGTTCTGAATAGTTTGAGAAGAAATGGGATTAGTTCTTCTTTAAATGTCTGGTAGAATTCAGCAGTGAATCCATCTGGTCCTGGGCTTTTCTTTGTTGGGAGGGCCTTTATTACGGTTTCCATTTCTGTTTCAGTTATGGGTCTATTTAGGCTTTCTATGTCTTCATGGTTCAATTTTGGTAGGTTGCATGTGTCCAGGAATCTATCCATTTCTGATAGATTTTCCTGTTTGCTGGCATACAAGTCCTTGTAGTGATTTCTGATGATTCATTTTATTTCTGTGGTGTGTGTTGTTACGTTTCCTTTTTCATCTCTGATTTTATTGATTTGGGTCTTTTCTCTTCTTTTTTAAGTTAGTTGGGCCAATGGGGTGTCAATTTTGTTTATTTTTTCAAAAAACCAGCTTCTCGCTTGGCTGATTTTTTGTAATGTTTTTTTGGATTTAATCCTGTTAATTTCTTCTCTGATTTTAATTATTTCTCTTCTCCTACTAGATTTGGGTTTGGTTTGCTGCAGTTTGCAGTTTTTCTAGGTCCTTGAGATGCACTGAAAGCTCATTTACTTGGTACCTTTCCAAGTTATTGATATAGGCACTTATTGCTATAAACTTGCCTCTCAATACTGCTTTTGCTGTATCCTGTAAGTTTTGATATGTTGTGTTGTTATCCTCATTTACTTCCAGAAAGTTTTTGATTTCTCTTGATTTCTAAATGACCCAGTGTTCATTCAGGAGCATGTTGTTCGGTCTCCATGTGTTTGCATACTTTCTAGGGATTCCTGAGTTGCTAATTTCCAGCTTCATTCCGCTGTGGTCTGAGAAGCTGCATGGTATGATTCTAATTCTTTGAAATTTGCTGAGACTTGCTTTATGGCCTAGTATGTGATCAATCCTAGAGAAGGTTCCATGCACTGCTGAGAAGAATGTGAAGTCTTTAGATGTAGGATTGAAAGTTCTGTAGATATCTGTTAGATCCATTTGGGCAATAGTGTCGATTAAATCTGCTGTTTCCTTGTTGATCTTCTGTCCAGATGATCTGTCTATTTCTGAGAGTGGAGTATTGAAGTCCCCCAGTACTATTGTATTGGAATCTAAGTCTCCCTTTAAGTCCCTTAACATATCTTTTAAATCGACCGGTGCCCTGTAATTAGGTGCGTATACATTTATAATAGTTACATCTTGCTGTTGAATTGAACCCTTAATCATTATATAGTGCCCCTCTTTGTCTCTCTTAACAGTTTTTGTATTAAAGTTTATTTTGTCTGATATTAATATGGCTACACCTGCTTTTTTTGGTTTCTGTTGGCATGGAATATCTTTTTCCAACCTTTCACTTTCAGTCTGCATGCATCTATGTTAGAGAGATGTGTTTCTTGTAGGCAACAAATAGTTGGGTTGTGTTCCTTGAGCCAATCAGCCAATCGGTGTCTTTTAACTGAAGAGTTCAGACCATTAATGTTTAATGTGACTATTGATACGTAGTGACTTTGCCCTGCCATTTTCCCAGAGATATTTTCTAGTATATGCTTTGAGCTTCCCATGCTCTTTTACTGGTGGTTTTTCTTCCTTTACCTTCTTTCATATTGATGGCCGTGTTTCTGTGTTTCTGAGTGTAGCACATCTTTAAGTATCTTTTGCAGGGCTGGACCAGTGGCCACAAAGTCTTTGAATTTCTGTTTGCTATGGAAGGTCTTTATTTCACCTTCATTCACAAATGAGAGCTTGGCAGGATATAATATTCTGGGCTGGCAGTTTTTCTCTCTTAGCACCTGGGCTATGTCTCACCATTCCCTCCTAGCCTGTAGTGTTTCTGATGAGAAGTCTGCTGTGAGTCTGATTGGAGATCCTCTGAGAGTAATCTGACGTTTCTCTCTTGCACATTTTAGGATCTTTTCTTTATGTTTCACTGTGGTAAGTTTAATTACCACGTGGCGTGGTGAGGATCTCTTTTGTCATGTTTATTGGGGGTTCTATGAGCTTCCTGTACTAGGATGTCTCTGTCCTTCTCCAAACCCAGAAAGTTCTCTGCTAGTATCTCACTAAAAAGGCCTTCTAATCCTTTCTCTCTCTCCATGCCTTCAGGAACTCCTAGAACTCGAATGTTGGTTTTTTTAATAGTATCCTGTAGATTCCCAACAATATTTTTTAGATTTCTAATTTCCTCTTCTTTTCTTTGGTTTGACTGTATGCTTTCCTGTGCTCTGTCTTCCAAGTCCAATATTCTCTCTTCTGTTTCACTGACTCTGTTTTTAAGGCTCTCTGATGTGTTTGTCATCTGATCTATTGAGCTCTTCATTTCATTTTGATTTCTCTTCACTATCACACTTTCCTGTTCTACTAGTTTCTGCATTTCATTTTGATTCTTCCTTAAGATTTCATTTTCACGAGAGAGATTTTCAATCCAGTCCAATAAGGATTTCTGTAGTTCAAGGATTTGCTTTTGAAAACTTCTAAATGTTCTTATCATACATTTTTTGAAATCTGTATCTTGCATTTCTTCTATCTCATCATCTTCATAACCTTGGCTTGGGGTGTTTGGTTTATTTGGAGGCATCATAGTGTCATCGTTGATCTTGTTCCCTCGATTTCTGTGTTTGTTGCTTGGCATAGTTAATTTTTCTGTCGTCACTGTGTGTATGTTTGTTTTTAATTATTTTATTTTTTTATTTTATACCATGTCTGTGTTAAGTGGACTGCCTGCTGTTGGAGGAGCCTTGGAGGCTTAAGATGGGTGTGGCCTGAGAGCTCTGCTTGGTTCTTCCAGGTTACAGGTGTGCAAAGGTGACACCCTCAGGTTATGCCTGGTAAATCTCTTTTTATTTATTTATTTATTTATTTTATTTATTCAGGAGGTAAGTAATACCGCACCGCACGGCTGTGCAGAATTGATGGTATTTAGCTTCCGATATCTGGCTTCTACCCAAAGAGTATGTGCAGGTTCTGTTTCTCCTCTGGACTCCCACTGGGTTGCCTAGGCTACTGAATCCTAGTGACTCAGTTCCTTAGCTCTCCCCTGTTGTTATGTAAATCCAGAGTGGGGGCCTGCTCTTTGTCTCTTGGAAACCTTGCAAACTCTTGCAAAACTTGAAACCTTGCAACCTTTGCAAGGATGGCGGAGAGAGAAACTCGTCTGTACCAGTACCCCTCCATGTTTTTTCCTTCTCTCCTGTAGTCAGTCTGGTGAACTTTCCCACTCCCCTCTAGATTCTGACCGCCGTTTCCCTGCCAATGTCTCGGGTTACTGAGCTCACCTCCCCTTCCAGCGCCGATGTGTGGACTCAGAGCCCTGGGCATCCCTGCTCTCCCTGCTGGTGTCTGTGTGACATCCACTCCCCTTCCTGCACTGGCGCGCAGACCCTGTGGCTCCCGCGGCTCGGCTTCCGCACGGTGGGCGACCTTGTTCTCCCAGTACATCCTCGGAGTCACAGCCACTAGATCCGGAAGAGTTTCCTCTGCAATTTTTTCCTGATCCTTTTTCTAAGGCTACCGTAACTCCACTTTTATTAAACTAAATTTTCCCGGACTATCGGTGCGCGCCCTCACTATTCCACCATCTTCCTGCTCTACCTTTCAAATCAATATTTTCCAAATTAAAAAAAAAGATTCTCTGGCTCCTGGTGGTGTGCCCCCATAGTAGCACTGGCCACACCTCCGAGTGAAAGTGGTTCCTGCTTCTTGAGTGCTCAATGGCAATCCCATCACATGTTTTGCCTACAACCTGGGGTGGGGGTGGTGTTCTGATGCTGTCTCTGATCTGAGAGCCAGGACAGGGCAGGAGAACCTGGGTTGATGGCAGGGTTAGGAAAGAACATCTTAGATAGGCAATAACGTGGCCTTGGTGGGGTGGGCCAAGCAAGGCATAGACAGAGATGTGGCAAAATTGAGTGGCCTGTCGTGGCCAGAGTAGGACAGGAACTGGGAAGAGGCAAGAAGAATGTGAAGCTACCAAGCTAGAGCCTTTTGGGAGCTGACTGTGAAGTTGGATAGCAGGTGTGCAGTGTAGGAAGCCTGGAAGTATATGATGGCCCGTTTGAACGGAAGTGTAAGCTTTGGCCAGGTGCACTGTTAGCTCAGCCTCTGAAGCTGTTTCCTGGAGTGTGTCTTAGTCTGTTCTCTTTCTGCTGCAGAAACAAAGTCCCATAAACTAGGTGGCTTATAAGTGACCCAAATTTATTCCTCCACAATTTTGGAGGGTGGGACATCCAAGTTCAAGGTGCCAGCAGATTCGCTGCCTGGTGAGGGCTTGCTGGCTGCCTTGTGGACAGCCATCTTCTCACTATACCTTCCTGTGGGGGAAGTAAAGAACTCTGGTCTCTGCCTCCCTGAAGGCACTCACTTCTTTCATGAGAGCTCTCCTCTCGTGGCCTAATCTCCTCCCAAAGACCCAACACACTGGGGATCAGGGTTCAGCCTAGGAGTCTGGGGGAGACATAGTTCAGTCCCTGCTAGGTTCTCAGGAAGCTCAAGCTGCTGGGTGCCAGAGAGGTCGTTAACAGTCTTCCACCTGGGCCAACTCACTTCACCTCCGTGGACCTCTGGATTCTTACATGAGATTAAGTTGTCTTCTGGAGTCATGATAGGAAAGAAAAGAAATGAGGTAAAAATCTTAGAAATGCATCCACTTCACTGAATCCCAGGAAGACGTCTGGGGAGGTGGGCCATCTTTGGAAGAGTCCCTGGAGTGAGATCTCGGCAGGGCATAGTGGAGCATTCCTCTAGACTCCTAGCTGCACTGGTAGATAGAAATAGCTTAGGAAGAGCTTGCATTTTGAGGACAGGCAGAGTGCTGTGGGACCCCTGCATCCCACAGCACCATGCCTGGGTTGGAGTCCTGGCTCCACTTCCATTCCCAGCTCCTGCTCACGCACGCCCTAGGAGGCAGCAGCGATGACTCCAGTGCTCGAGTCCCTGCCACACAGATGGGAGGCCTAGCTTGAGTTCCAGGTTCCTGATTTTCACCTGACCCGGTCTCTGCTCTTGTGAGCATCTGGGGAGGAAATCAGCAGATGAAAAATGTGCTCTCTGAGTCGCTGTCCCTGTCTCTCTGTCTTTTAAAATTGTTTCCTCGTGTTTTATTTAGAAGAATGTGTGCTTTAGAAATGTTACTCCCTGTGTGGAGGGTGCACTGGTTGGGGTCCATTCTAGTATCAGGCCAGTTGAGGCGATTGCAGGCTTCAAGGCGAGGGCTGGGGAAGAGCTGGACTAGGATGAGATCAGCAGGGAGGGAGACAGCTGTGAGGAATTTGAGTGGGGCTGGACTCTTGACCTTCTAATTTTTTTTGTGCAGGATCCTACAGCTGAATATCTATTTCAGTTACTAGACAACAACAGAGAGGTACTCCCCTCCCACACTTGAGGAAATAGGGGAGTATTTGCAGGACCTCTGTGAGCCACATAAGGAAGAGGCAGAAACACCGGCAGTGCCTCTGCCTGCCTGTGGTGAGGGAAGCCAACAAGAGTCAGCCCAGAGCCTGGCGATGCCGACCTTGACCCCCACAGTGCCTTCTGAGCGTCTGAACATCCCCGGGACCGTCCTCATCCAGAACTCCACACAACCGTCTGTTACGGACCTAGATAGGCCTCTTGAGGACCAAAGTAAGACTCTTTTCACAGACCAGGAAGTAACCTTTGATCAGACCAAACCCACAGCAGACTCCCAGATGACAGGTGTCACTGACATTCCGAAGATGACACCGACTGATGGTCAGAAGTCAGCTGGCACTGCCGGCAAGATGACAGTGTCCAGTGAAGACGGCCAGTTGAGGACCCTCGGCATGATCCAGATGACATGGGATGATCAGATCAATACCGCCAGTGAGAACCAGACTCTGCCTGGAGCTCAGATGACAACTCTTACAGAGCGGCATGGGAGGACTCCCGGTGGTGACCAGATCCTCGATGGGGCCCAGAAGAGCAACACCACTGGTGGCCAGAGTTTCTATAGGGGTCAGATAAGCAACTCGACTGGTGACCAGACCCTCTATGGGGGTCAGATGAGCACCCCAACTGCGGACCAGACCTTGTATAGGGGCCAGATGAATGCCCCAAATGGTGACCATCAGACCCTCTATGGGGGCCAGATGAACACCCCAGCTAGTGACCAGAACCTGTATGTGCGCCAGATGAATTCACCAACCGGTGACCAGACCCACTATGAGGGCCAGATGAACACCCTAGCTAGTGACCAGAACCTGTATGTGTGCCAGATGAACTCACCAACTGGTGACCAGACTCTCTATGGGGGCCAGATGATGACCAATAGTCATTCTTTGGTTCAAGGACAACTCTTAGAAAAGCAGAATTGGAACCTGCAGACCCAGCGCTTTCAGCCTCCGAAGAATCCTTTGAATCCTTTGAAGCCTTACGTCTGTACATATCCTGACTGTGGGAAATCTTACTCAAAGTCTTCCTACCTCCAGATCCATAAGCGTAAACACACAGGTGAGTGAGGACCCAGACATAGGGGTGAGGGGCTTTGAGCCTTTTAAATGTATTTATTTATTTATTTATTAAGAGTTACAGAGAGAGAGGGAAATACTGATATCTTCCATCTCTTGGTTCACTCCGCTAGAAGGCTGCCATGACCAAGGCTGGGCCAGGCCAAAGCCAGGAGCTTCATCCAAGTCTCCCACATGGGTGCAGGGGCCACTGCCTTTTCTAGATCATTAGCAAGCGGCTGGATCAGAATTGGAGCAGCTAGGATGCAAACTGGTACCCATATGGGACGCTAGTGTCTCAGGCAGTGGCTTTACCCACTATGGCTCTGGCCATTGTGGACAATTAGGGAGCAAACCAATGGTTGAAGACCTCTCTCTCTTTCTCTTGTGTAACTCTGACTTTCAAATAAATAAATAGCTCTTTTAAAAAAAAAAAGAAAGGACAGGGTGAATAAAGTAGTCCTAGGACAGGCTCTGCTCGTGGGCCAGAGTTGTTCTGTGGCATGGATTGTATGCAGGTGATGGAACAAGGAAGGAATATGTTTGGCCCCTTCTGCAGGTTCTTGACCCTGCCTCTACGGGGACTGTGGCTTCATGGACCCCATTCTAGAACTAACAGCCCTGGACACCCTCCGTTCACTCTTGTTCCTCTTCTTTCTTCTCCTCGTTTCCTTTCTTCCTCTCCTCCTTCATGGTTTTCCTCTGTCCCTCCATCTCCTTTTTACTCACCCCCTCCAGGCATTTCTGCTCTGACTCTTCCTCCCAACGTGCCCCAAACCCTGTTATTCTTGGTCACTTCCCACAGCGCTGCCCGCCATGACCCTGAGATAGGAGTCTCTCCTTGTCTCTCTTGCAGGGGAGAAGCCCTATGAATGCAGTGAGGAAGGATGCCCATGGAGATTCTCCCGCGTGGACGAGCTCAGCAGACACAAGAGGAAGCACTCTGGGGAGCGGCCCTACACGTGTACCAAGTGCGACAAGAGCTTTGCGCGATCTGATCACCTGCGACAGCATCAGAAAGTCCATAGATGATTTCCACCCAGAACTATGAACTCCTCAGCCCGAGAGGAAATACATAGGGCTGAAAATTTCTCCCTTATTATTTTTGCTTTCCTGATCATCAGCACTGTGCCAACACGGTGCATGCTTACTATTATTGGTAAGCTTTTTAAAACATTTGTTATTTTTTCTAAGATGTGTGGATTTTCATACAAAAACTGGATCAAACAGAACTTCATAGAATCAGAAGCAGTCTTCATTTGTTCCCCTCTTGCAGGGTAACTTAAAGCAGTGCTATGAATCCTTCTAGATCTTGGCTGTACTTGCAAAACTGTGCCGTGAAAGCTGCCCGTGCCAAGGTGCAGTCACATCACACCCAAACCTTGGAGGTCATGGAGGAGGGGACCTCATGCTTCCGTGTCTGAGAGCAGAGTCGTGACTCCTGAAGGTCCTTACGCCTAGAAGAGCTCTAACAAGAACTCTGTAATTCCATGTAAGTTGCTTCTATGAAGATCTTTGTTTTTAATATTTATCTTTTTAAAAAAGATGTTATATACTTGAAAGGCAGAGTTACAAAAAGAGAAGCAGAGACAGCAGGCAATCGTCTGTTTGCTGGTTTACTCCCCAAGTGGCTGCCCTGGGCTGGGACTAGGGCAAGCTGAAGTCAGGAGCCAGCAGCTTTTGGGTCTCCCATGTGGGTACAGATACCCAAGGATGTGGGTTTTCTAAGGATGTTCTGTGTTCTAAATTTAAGGAAAGTTTTTCCCTTGAACTATCTATAGCTTGTACCAATTTGATAAGTATATTCTTGAGAAGAATGGCAACATTTTTCTCCCTGTCTCCTCCCTCCAAAATTTGAAACTGTGACTATTCTTATTTTGTGACAATATACTTACTTGCCTAAGTTCAATAAGAATCTTCTCTCTTTTTACTAGTGCATAATTCCAAACAGTGTGTTAGCAGCAGCGGAGAGCAGACCCCAGAGAGCCGTGAGTACCCGAGCAGCGCCAGGCTCACGCCAGGGAGGAGCCGCAGCCGCCAGCAGCGAGGCCGAGACCCGCATCCAATCGCACGCTGCCCCCGAAACCCAGCACTCACAGCGGTGGACCCAGTGAACTGGTTCCATGTGCGAAACGGCTCTGGTTCATCCAGGGGAAGAGCACGGAGGAAGCGTGTTTGTACCCAGCCTGCATAAGCAGAATTACCCAGGGAGGGTCTCGGCAGTGTGGGGCGACACTGGGGTGTGGGCAGCAAAGGGTGCTGACCCTGGTGCAGCTCCAGGACAAGGTAGCCAACGTGCTGCGGCCAGGAACCAGTGTAGATATGGTCGGGCCTTGGGGAGAACCCTTGTGGACACATCCACCGCCACGGGGAGAACTCTTGTGAACTCGGCTTGCGCCGTGGGTGAGAACCTGTGTGGACACGGACCCCGCCTTGGGGAGAACACTTTGGGACGCGACCCCCACCATGGGGAGAACTTTTGTAGACACTGCCCATGCTGCCACTGGGGAGAACCCTTGAGGACGCGCCTGCACCGTGGGGAGAACCCTTGTGGATGCAGCCCTTGGCGTGGGGCCCGTACTGTTGCACACAAGGTCCACGCATAGGGGTTCTCGCTACCCTCTGCAGGTGCAGCCCCTAAGACATGGCCCAGGGTGTTCCCACCCTCCCGTGCAGAAGTGATGGAAGGTGCTGGTGGGCAGGTGGCGGGAGAAGGCGGAGTAGCGAGACCATGGGCAAGGGATGGGGAGCAGGACTCACTCCTCACCGAAGACAGCCTGGAGAGGACGGAGGAGCACCAGCAGCTGACCCAAGGCCGCCTCCCACCATAGTTCCCACCGACGCCCAGAGGAGGGGCGGGAACAAAAGCAGAGCCAGAGACTCCAGCACCCGCTGCTGTCCCCACCCCAGCAGTGGACAGACAATTGGAGCTGCACCTTCCTGATTACTGGAGCACATTGTCAAGGCAGCTTGGGATTTTTATTATCTTTTCCTGAAGATGTCCCTTTTTGGTAATAACAAATGTGTTTAAGAAGAAAAGCCTAGTTTTTCTCAGTACACCTTTAAAGAGTTTTAAATTGTTTCCTGTCTGATCAAGCTGAGATGTTTTAAGAACTTCATTTTTATATTTGCAGTAAAAGTTTGCAACTTGATTTTTGAAACAGTGAACTTCAATCAGCTCTTGTTAAAGGTTTTAACTTAAAAAAAAAAAAGAAATAAAACAACCCACATTGGTTATGTCACTGAGGCATTGAGCACGGACATGGGATGAGAGCAGAGGAAGGCTGAAGTCTGCCTGGGTTTGGCTTCCCAGCCTCCAAAGAAGTTTATTTTCATTTTTCTTTATGTAGAAGGCAGACAGTGGGAGTTCTGTCCACTGATTCTCCCTCTGAATGCCTGTGATAGCCTGGATTGGGCTGAGCTGCAGCCCGGACCTGGAAACTCGCCCTGGGTCTGCTACCTGGGCTGGCAGGGACCCAAGTGCTCGAGCCATCACCTGCTGCCTCCCAGGTGTGCACCAGCAGGAAGCCAGGACTGAAGGTGCAGTCAGAACTCAAGCCCAGGCACTCTGCTAGGGGATGGGAATATCCCAACTTGCATCTTAACTGCTCAGCCCAAGGCCCATGCCATTCAACAGATTTTTAATTCAGGGATTCCTATGTAGTTAATTGCTATTTTTAAAGCACTTGTGTAAATAATCAGATTGGGTCTTTTGAAACTAAATTTAGTTTATAAACAAATTACCTCTTATTCTCTTTTGTAAAACTAGGGGAAACTGTAGAAAAGTGGTTTAGAGAAAAACGATGTCTGTCTGCTGGTAGAGTGTAACCCTGTCTGTTGTTTTAGAGTTATTCTCTCTCTTGATGTTGGACTGGATCCTGACTTCTGGTTTCCTCCAATATGTGGCTACCTCTCTAGCTAAGAACAGGACTGTGTTGTAAGACATAATCAGGCTAATCATTTCACGAGCTCCCTCTTAGATCCAAGAGCCAAACAAGATTTGTTTGGACATCTGAATTGTAGTTTGTCACTGATGCAAATATGACTAGAAATTTACATTAAATGCCCGTACGGATTCAACTTCAATGGCTGTTGCCACTCAACCACACTCACTCAATTTCTTTGCTGAAGTAGTCTTAGGTATCAGAATTAGTCTTAATTCTCTAGTAGGCAGACAAGATGGCTAGACTCATGTAAATTCTGGGGGAGCTGAGAGTAGGCTGAGTGGCTACAGTAAGTCTCACCCAGTTCTTTGATTTATTTAGCTGGTTCCCCTTCAGGCTTGGGTTCATGATTTTAAACCATTTTACAAACTGAATTTATCATTTGACTATTACTTTTACTTAGCATGGTCATTTCTGAACATTGTGCCTGATCCTTGAAAGTCTCTGAAGTACAACTCCTAACTGGATAATGCTGGCCCACCTCTGAGAGAGGATAGCCAATGCCATGGAACAGGCCAAAGTGATTTTAACAAACTCCAGGCAGCCTGGGCCTGCGAGCCACTTTTCTGGACCTTGTCACTCAAACATGGGCAAAGACTTGACATCAACTCAGTTTCCAACCATTCCCGGATCAACCAGAACAGGTCCATCCTGGCGTCGAGGGACAGTCAAAACCACACTTGAGATTGGGTGGTCGACAATGCTTTTGGAGAAGAAGATCGAGCACAAGGGGGAAATGGCGTCCCCTATGTCAGACCCGAACCAAAGCAGAGCTGGGAGGTCCTGGAGCTGTCCTGCTTCTGCGTCTCAGAGAATTCCTGAAAACACAATGTCACTCTGCCCTTTAAATAAATAACTTTTGAAACAGAAATACGTGTAAGTTACATGTGTTTTCAAAATGAGTGTCTGCAAGAGTTAGGTGTTGTCATGGCCAGTGAGGACAGCGAGCCAAGCTGGAAGCAATGATCGTATTTACTCGCAGCCCCATGGTAAAAGCAAGAGGCAAAAAGAAGAGGGGCTGGCTCACTAATGTTCTGAGTGACAGTGCAGACAGGAGAATCCTATCTGAAGGAGGATTCCTACTTGTCTAGGGAAGGCAGGTGGGAGAGGAGGAAGAGGGGAGAATGACAGGAGTGGCGAAGGCAAGTTTGATGGCAGGAGGTAGGTACGTTGGCCAAGGCTGTTGATAAGGAAGCCTTGGTGGAGGCCCCTGGGAGGTTTCTCAGCTGAGGGCCCAATAAGGAGACCTTTGAATGAAGGCGCCTGGGCTGGGATGCAGCTTGCATGCGAGCTTGGCAGGCCGGTGATGGCGGAGCCTGGCAGTTCTCTGGGTGGCTTTAGTTTACTAGTCAACATGGTAGTGTGTGGCTTACAAGGATACAGTGCAGAACTTCATTCTCTGTGACTGCATCCGTCTGGTCCAGGCAGAGAGAGAGCTGTGGGAGAGAACAGACATGCTGGTGTGGGCAGCAGGCGTGGGACATTCTATCCGAGATGGAAGGGCTGTGGTGTTAGGAAGATCCGGGGAGACAAGCCTAGGTGGTAAGCAGAGGGTGGGAGGCCGAGTCCTGCACTGTCTGTATTGGGAAGGTTGTGGGATGGTGGGCACTGAGCTGGGCTGGGCTGCAAGGTTGATGAATACTGTGGAACTGATGGATGGATAGACTAACAGAACTGTGCAGTAAGTAGACAGACAGACAGACAGACACAAGTGTGTTTGGGGAGCACCTAGATGTTTAGAGTGACAAATCACTGAAGCAAAGGTGAACAGTTAGAAATTATGCTGGGACAACTACAAAGCCAGAATTAGATCTCTACCTCATTTCATACACAAAAGCCACCTCCAAGTGCAACAGGCCTTTGGAAGTAAAATAAGAAACATTCAAGTAGTAGAAAACAATTGGTGAGTTCTTTACCATAACCAGAACTTAGAGAAAGCTTTCTAACTGTGACTCTCTTGGAGAGTTGGTAAAATTGGCTGCTTGGAAAGAAAAGTATTTTACATGACAAAAAGACAACTAGTGAGGTGGGCATTTGGCCCAGGGGTTAAGACATCTGCATCCCATATCAGAGGGCCTTGTTGGAGTCCCAGCTCCAATTTCCATCCTGGTGTCCTGCTAACATGCACCCTGGGAGGCAGAAGATGATGGCTCAAGTACTTGGGTCCCTGCAACCCATGAGGGAGACCCAGACTGAGTTTCAGGTTCCTGGCTTTGGTTTGGCCCAGCTCTGGCTATTGCAGCCATTAGAATAAGCCAGAGGATGGGAGATCTCTCTCTGCCTCTCAAATAAATACATGAGTAAAGAAAAAAACTTTGTAAATATTAGGATGGATTTAAGTTCTGGGAATTTTATTATTAGAATATAAATTATTGATTTTATACCCAAAAAGAACTTCCCAAAAACTTTTGCTTTTTTACAGGCAGAGTGGATAGTGAGAGAGAGAGACAGAGAAAGGTCTTCCTTTTGCCGTTGGTTCAGCCTCCAATGGCCACCATGGCTGGCGTGCTGCGGCTGGCGCACCGCACTGATCCAATGGCAGGAGCCAGGTGCTTCTCCTGGTCTCCCATGGGGTGCAGGGCCCACGCACTTGGGCCATACTCCACATCCTTCTGGCCACAGCAGAGAGCTGGCCTGGAAGAGGGGCAACCGTGAAAGAATCCGGCGCACCGACCGGGACTAGAACCCAGTGTGCTGGCGCCGCTAGGTGGAGGATTAGCCTATTGAGCCATGGCGCCAGCCCCAAAAAACTTTTAAAAAAAAGAAAAAAAAGAGATCTGTTTATTTGAAAGGCAGTGTTACAGAGAGGCAGAGGCACAGAGAAATTTTCCATCTGAGGGGCGGAGCCAAGATGGCGGAATAGGGAGGGCACCCAATGATAGTCCAGGAAAATTTAGTTTAATAAAAGTGGAGTTACGGTAGCCTCAGAAAAAGGATCAGGAAAAAATTGCAGAGGAAACTCTTCTGGATCTAGTGGCTGTGATTCAGAGGACCTACTGGGAGAATAAGGTCGCCCACCGCGTGGAAGCCGAGCCGTGGGAGCCGCAGGGTCTGCGCGCCAGTGCAGGAAGGGGAGTGGATGTCACACAGACACCAGCGGGGAGAGCAGGGACGCCCAGGGCTCCGAGTCCACACATCGGTGCTGGAAGGAGAGGTGAGCTCAGTAATCCGAGACATGGGCGGGGAAACGGCGGTCAGAATCTAGAGGGGAGCAGGAAAGTTCACCAGACTGACTACAGGAGAGAAGGAATAAACATAGGTGGGTACTGGTACAGACGAGTTTCTCTCTCCACCAACCTTGCAAAGGAGAGCAAGAGACAAAGAGCAGGCCCCCACTCTGGATTTACATAACAATAGAGGAGAGCTGAGGAACTGAGTCACTACTATTCAGTAGCCTAGGCAACTCAGTGGGAGTCCAGAGGAGAAACAGAGCCTGCACAGACTCTTTGGGTAGAAGCCAGATATCAGAAGCTAAATACCATCAATTCTGCACAGCCCTGCCGTGCGGTATTTCTTACCTCCTGAATGAATAAATAAATAAAATAAATAAATAAATAAATAAATAAATAAAATGAGAGAGATTTACCACGCATAACCTGAGGGTGTTACCTTTGCACACCCGTAACCTGGAAGAACCAAGCAGAGCTCTCAGGCCACACCCATCTCAAGCCTCCAAGGCTCCTCCAACAGCAGGCAGTCCACTTAACACAAACATAGTATAAAAAAAAAACGCACAGTGACAGAAGAAGAATTAACTATGCCAAGCAACAAACACAGAAATCGAGGGAACAAGATCAACGATGACACTATGATGCCTCCAAATAAACCAAACACCCCAAGCCAAGGTTATGAAGATGATGAGATAGAAGAAATGCAAGATACAGATTTCAAAAAATGTATGATAAGAAGTTTTCAAAAGCAAATCCTTGAACTACAGAAATCCTTATTGGACTGGATTGAAAATCTCTCTCGTGAAAATGAAATCTTAAGGAAGAATCAAAATGAAATGCAGAAACTAGTAGAACAGGAAAGTGTGATAGTGAAGAGAAATCAAAATGAAATGAAGAGCTCAATAGATCAGATGACAAACACATTAGAGAGCCTTAAAAACAGAGTCAGTGAAACAGAAGAGAGAATATCGGACTTAGAAGACAGAGCACAGGAAAACATACAGTCAAACCAAAGAAAAGAAGAGGAAATTAGAAATCTAAAAAATATTGTTGGGAATCTACAGGATACTATTAAAAAAACCAACATTCGAGTTCTAGGAGCTCCTGAAGGCATGGAGAAAGAGAAAGGATTAGAAGGCCTTTTAGTGAGATACTGGCAGAGAAATTTCTGGGTTTGGAGAAGGACAGAGACATCCTAGTACAGGAAGCTCATAGAACCCCCAATAAACATGACAAAGGAGATCCTCACCACGCCACGTGGTAATTAAACTTACCACAGTGAAACATAAAGAAAAGATCCTAAAATGTGCAAGAGAGAAATGTGAGATTACTATCAGAAGATCTCCAAATAGACTCACAGCAGACTTCTCATCAGAAACACTACAGGCTAGGAGGGAATGGTGAGACATAGCCCAGGTGCTAAGAGAGAAAAATTGCCAGCCCAGAATATTATATCCTGCTAAGCTCTCATTTGTGAATGAAGGTGAAATAAAGACCTTCCATAGCAAACAGAAATTGAAAGACTTTGTGGCCACTGGTCTGGCCCTGCAAAAGATACTTAAAGATGTGTTACACTCAGAAACACAGAAACACGGCCATCAATATGAAAGAAGGTAAAAGAAGAAAACCTACCAGTAAAAGAGCATGGGGCCGGCGCCGCGGCTCACTAGGCTAATCCTCCGCCTGGCGGCGCCGGCACACCGGGTTCTAGTCCCGGTCGGGGCGCCGGATTCTGTTCCGGTTGCCCCTCTTCCAGGCCAGCTCTCTGCTATGGCCAGGGAGTGCAGTGGAGGATGGCCCAGGTGCTTGGGCCCTGCACCCCATGGGAGACAAGGAAAAGCACCTGGCTCCTGGCTCCTGCCACCGGATCGGCGCGGTGCGCCGGCCGCAGCGCGCCGGCCGCGGCGGCCATGGAGGGTGAACCAACGGCAAAGGAAGACCTTTCTCTCTGTCTCTCTCTCTCACTGTCCACTCTGCCTGTCAAAAAAAAAAAAAAAAAGAGCATGGGAAGCACAAAGCATATACTAGAAAATATCTTTGGGAAAATGGCAGGGCAAAGTCACTACGTATCAATAGTCACATGGAACATTAATGGACTTAACTCTCCAGTCAAAAGGCACAGACTGGCTGAATGGATTAAGGAACAAAACCCATCTATATGCTGCCTACAAGAAACACATCTCTCTAACATAGATGCATGCAGACTGAAAGTGAAAGGTTGGAAAAACATATTCCATGCCAACAGAAACCAAAAAAAGCAGGTGTAGCCATATTAATATCAGACAAAATAAACTTTAATACAAAAACTGTTAAGAGAGACAAAGAGGGGCACTATATAATGATTAAGGGTTCAATTCAACAGCAAGATGTAACTATTATAAATGTATACGCACCTAATTACAGGGCACCGGTCGATTTAAAAGATATGTTAAGGGACTTAAAGGGAGACTTAGATTCCAATACAATAGTACTGGGGGACTTCAATACTCCACTCTCAGAAATAGACAGATCATCTGGACAGAAGATCAACAAGGAAACAGCAGATTTAATCGACACTATTGCCCAAATGGATCTAACAGATATCTACAGAACTTTCAATCCTACATCTAAAGACTTCACATTCTTCTCAGCAGTGCATGGAACCTTCTCTAGGATTGATCACATACTAGGCCATAAAGCAAGTCTCAGCAAATTTCAAAGAATTAGAATCATACCATGCAGCTTCTCAGACCACAGCGGAATGAAGCTGGAAATTAGCAACTCAGGAATCCCTAGAAAGTATGCAAACACATGGAGACCGAACAACATGCTCCTGAATGAACACTGGGTCATTTAGAAATCAAGAGAAATCAAAAACTTTCTGGAAGTAAATGAGGATAACAACACAACATATCAAAACTTACAGGATACAGCAAAAGCAGTATTGAGAGGCAAGTTTATAGCAATAAGTGCCTATATCAATAACTTGGAAAGGTACCAAGTAAATGAGCTTTCAGTGCATCTCAAGGACCTAGAAAAACTGCAAACTGCAGCAAACCAAACCCAAATCTAGTAGGAGAAGAGAAATAATTAAAATCAGAGAAGAAATTAACAGGATTAAATCCAAAAAAACATTACAAAAAATCAGCCAAGCGAGAAGCTGGTTTTTTGAAAAAATAAACAAAATTGACACCCCATTGGCCCAACTAACTTAAAAAAGAAGAGAAAAGACCCAAATCAATAAAATCAGAGATGAAAAAGGAAACGTAACAACACACACCACAGAAATAAAATGAATCATCAGAAATCACTACAAGGACTTGTATGCCAGCAAACAGGAAAATCTATCAGAAATGGATAGATTCCTGGACACATGCAACCTACCAAAATTGAACCATGAAGACATAGAAAGCCTAAATAGACCCATAACTGAAACAGAAATGGAAACCGTAATAAAGGCCCTCCCAACAAAGAAAAGCCCAGGACCAGATGGATTCACTGCTGAATTCTACCAGACATTTAAAGAAGAACTAATCCCATTTCTTCTCAAACTATTCAGAACAATCGAAAAAGAGGGAATCCTCCCAAATTCTTTCTATGAAGCCAGCATCACCTTAATCCCTAAGCCAGAGAAAGATGCAGCACTGAAAGAAAATTACAGACCAATATCCCTGATGAACATAGACGCAAAAATCCTCAATAAAATTCTCGCCAATAGAATACAACAACACATCAGAAAAATCATCCACCCAGACCAAGTGGGATTTATCCTACCAGGGTATGCAGGGATGGTTCAACATTCGCAAATCAATCAATGTGATTCACCACATTAACAGACTGCAAAAGAAAAACCATATGATTATCTCAATTGAGGCAGAGAAAGCATTCGATAAAATTCAACACCCTTTCATGATGAAAACTCTAAGCAAATTGGGTATAGAAGGAACATTCCTCAATATAATCAAAGGAATTCATGAAAAACCCACAGCCAGCATCCTATTGAATGGGGAAAAGTTGGAAGCATTTCCCCTGAGATCTGGCCCCAGACAGGGATGCCCAATCTCACTGCTATTTAACATGGTTCTGGAAGTTTTAGCCAGAGCCATCAGACAAGAAAAAGAAATTAAAGGAATACAAATTGAGAAGGAAGAAGTCAAACTATCCCTCTTTGCAGACGATATGATTCTTTACTTAGAGGATCCAAAGAACTCTACTAAGAGACTATTGGAACTCATAGAGGAGTTTGGCAAAGTGGCAGGATATAAAATCAATGCACAAAAATCAACAGCCTTTGTATACACAAGCAGTGCCACGGCTGAGAAAGAACTGCTAAGATCAATCCCATTCACAATAGCTACAAAAACAATTAAATACCTTGGAATAAACTTAACCAAGGACGTTCAAGATCTCTACGATGAGAATTACAAAATCTTAAAGAAAGAAATAGAAGAGGATACCAAAAAGTGGAAAAATCTTCCATGCTCATGGATTGGAAGAATCAACATCATCAAAATGTCCATTCTCCCAAAAGCAATTTATAGATTCAATGCGATACCAATCAAGATACCAAAGACATTCATCTCAGATCTAGAGAAAGTGATGCTGAAATTCATATGAAGACACAGTAGACCTCGAATAGCTAAAGCAATTTTGTACAACAAAAACAAAGCCAGAGGCATCACAATACCAGATTTCAGGACATACTACGGGGCAGTTGTAATCAAAACAGCATGGTACTGGTACAGAAACAGATGGATAGACCAATGGAACAGAATAGAAACACCAGAAATCAACCCAAACATCTACAACCAACTTATATTTGATCAAGGATCTAAAACCATTTCCTGGAGCAAGGACAGTCCATTCAATAAATGGTGCTGGGAAAACTGGATTTCCACATGCAGAAGCATGAAGCAAGACCCCTACCTTACACCTTACACAAAAATCCATTCAACATGGATTAAAGACCTAAATCTATGACCCGACACCATCAAGTTATTAGAGAACATTGGAGAAACCCCTCAAGATATTGGCACAGGCAAAGAGTTTCTGGAAAAGACCCTGGAGGCACAGGCAGTCAAAGCCAAAATCAACTATTGGGATTGCATCAAATTGAGAACTTTCTGTACTGCAAAAGAAACAGTCAGGAGAGTGAAGAGACAACCGACAGAATGGGAAAACATATTTGCAAACTATGCAACAGATAAAGGGCTAATAACCAGAATCTACAAAGAAATCAAGAAACTCCACAACAACAAAACAAACAACCCACTTAAGAGATGGGCCAAGGACCTCAATAGACAGTTTTCAAAAGAGGAAATCCAAATGGCCAACAGGCACATGAAAAAATGTTCAAGATCACTAGCAATCAGGGAGATGCAAATCAAAACCACAATGAGGTTTCACCTCACCCCGGTGAGAATGGCTCACATACAGAAAACTACCAACAACAGATGCTGGCGAGGATGTGGGGAAAAAGGCACACTAACCCACTGTTGGTGGGAATGCAAAGTGGTCAATCCCCTATGGAAGTCAGTCTGGAGATTGCTCAGAAACCTGAATAGAACCCTACCGTTCGACCCAGCCATCCCACTCCTTGGAATTTACCCAAAGGAATTTAAATTGGCAAACAAAAAAAGCGGTCTGCACCCTAATGTTTATTGCAGCACAATTCACAATAGCCAAGACCTGGAACCAACTTAAATGCCCATCAACGGTAGACTGGATAAAGAAATTATGGGATATGTACTCTTTAGAATACTATACCGCAATAAGAAACAACGAAATCCAGTCATTTGCAACAAAATGGAGGAATCTGGAACACATCATGCTCAGTGAAATAAGCCAGTCCCAAAGGGACAAATACCATATGTTCTCCCTGATCGGTGACAACTAACCGAGCACCAAAAAGGAAACCTGTGGAAGTGAAATGGACACTATGAGAAACAGTGACTTGATCAGCATATCCCTAACTGTTAATGAACAACTTAATACATTATCCCTCTTAGTATTTTTTTTGTCTGTTCTACTTAATATGACTGGTTTAATTCTGTAATTAATACACAGTTATTCTTAAGTGTTGAAATTTAACTGAAATGTGATCCCTGTTAAACATAAGAGTGGGAATAAGAGAGGGAAGAGATGTACAATTTGGGACATGCTCAAGCTGACTTGCCCCAAATGGCAGAGTTAGAAACATACCAGGGGATTCCAATTCAATCCCATCAAGGAGGCATGTACCAATGCCATCTCACTAGTCCAAGTGATCAATTTCAGTTCACAATTGATCATAATGAAAGGACTAAGAGTCAAAGGGAGCACATAAACAAGTCTAGTACCTGCTAATACTAACCGATAGAATAAATAAAGGGGAGAGTGATCCAACATGGAAGCGAGATACACAGCAGACTCATAGAATGGCAGATGTCCTAAACAGCACTCTGGCCTCAGAATTAGCCCTAAAGGCCTTCGGATCTGGCTGAAAAGCCCATGAGAGTACTTCAGGCATGGAAAGCCAAGACACTCTGGAAAAAAAAATCTCTGTGAGTGAGATCCCAGTGGAAAGAACAGGTCTTCAAAGAAGGAGGTACCGTTCTCTGAAGGGAGGGGAGAACCTCCGCTTTGACTATGACCTTGTCTAAACAAGATAGGAGTCGGAGAACTCAAAAGGCTTCCATAGCCTTGGAAACTCATGATTGGAGCATAGGGAGATTACTGATGCCATAAACAGGAGTGTCAATTTGTAAAGTCAACAACAGGAGTCACTGTGCACTTACTCCTCATGTAGGATCTCTGTCCTTAATGTGCTGTGTATTGAGATTTAATGCTATAACGAGTACTCAAACAGTATATTTCACTTTGTGTTTCTATGGGGGTGCAAACTGTTGAAATCTTTACTTAATGTATACTAAACTGATCTTCTATAAAAAAAAAGAAAGAAATTATCAATTCCCAACTTGACTCTCACTGGGATTAAATATGACAAGAGGTCTGATGTGATTTCATCATCATTTAAAAAATCATCTATTATTTTTCATTTTATGTTTCTGTGTGGGAGCAAACTGTTGAAATCTTTACTTAATGTATGCTAAACTGATCTTCTGTATATAAAGAGAATCGAAAATGAATCTTGATGTGAATGGAAAGGGAGAGGGAGTAGGAAAGGGGAGGGTTGCGGGTGGGAGGGACGTTATAGGCGGGAAGCCATTGTAATCCATAAGCTGTACTTTGGAAATTTATATTCATTAAATAAAAGTTTAAAAAAAAGAAATTTTCCATCTGCTTGTTCACTCCCCAAGTGGCCACAACAGCTCAAGCTGGACTGATCTGAAGCCAGGAGCCACGAGCTCCCTTCAGGTCTCCCACACGAGTACAGGGGCCCAAACCATGGGCTATAGGCCTCTACTGCTTTCCCAGGCCATAGCAGAGAGCTGGGTCAGAAGTGGAGCAGCCATGTCTCAAACTGGCACCCATATGGGATGCTGGCACTGCAGGTAATGGCTGTCCCCACTACACCACAGTGCCGACCCTAGAATACTTTTCAGCAGACACGTCTTAATCTCTATGCCAAACGCCTACCCCTAAACTTATTTGAAGTTTTAAAAATTCTATTTACTTTCACTTTTTAATTTGATTCATTTATTTTCATTGCACTGGGCTGGGAGAGCATTCTCACCTTATTTGATAGGCAGAGAGACAGAGATCTTCCAGCCACTGGTGTATTCCCCCAAATGCCTGCAACAGCCAGGTCTGGGCCACACTGAAGCCGGGAGCCAAGAACTCAATCTATGTCTCCCATGTGAGTCATAGAAGACCCAAGTACTTGGGCCTCATCTGCTGCCTCCCAGAATGTGCATTCGTAGGAAGCTGGATTGGAAAGAGTAGCCCAGACTTGACCCCAGCGCTCTGATAGAGGATGCAGGCATCCCAAGAGATGACTTAAACCATTGCACTAAACACACCTGTCCCTAAACTTACTTTTAAAAAAATTTTATTTGAAAGGCAGAGTTCCACAGAGAGAGGGAGAGATCTTCCATCTGTTCCTTTACTCTCCAAAAGACTGGAGTTCCAAACTCCATCCTAGTCTCCCACAATTGCACAGGAGCCCAAAGATGGAGCCCTTTGCTGCTGCTTTCCCAGGCACCATCAGCAGGGAGCTGGATCAGAAGTAGAGCAGCTGGGACTCCAACTGGCTCGCCCCAGGTACATCGAGGCCACTAATGGCTCAGACCAAGACAGCCACACAGGATGGGATCAGTGTGGGGTGGGAGCTTGGCTCCTCTCCTTGGCAGCACTGAGCACACTGAGAATTTTTGTCCCTGGTCTTGCTGCTGTGCAACAGAGGTAGGGCACCTTCGTGTACCTCTGACCCCCAGTGTCCCACACGGGGTATGACCAAGGGTTTATGTGCAGGAGGTGGGGGACATGGCTAACTCCCAGGAGCCTTCCAGGTCCGACTCAGGCACCTCCTTGTCTCCATGTTCCTTGGCACAGGTCCCTGAAGGCTTGATGCTCTTTGTGTTGCAGACGCTTGCAGGCTGACTCTCCTGTGAGCTCCCCGCTGCTGGGTCCAAGGTTCTCGACCTGGAATGCTCTCCCCTCTTCATTCCCCTGCTCCGTGTATTCCAACGTTTGAGGAATGACTAAACAGCACACTCTAACTAGACACCAGAGTCACCTCCTTCAGAGCCTCTGACTCTCCTGAAGGGGGCCCTCTCTCCTATGACCCCTGGACCCAGATGGGCGGCTGAACGCAGAAGCCAGGCCTCCCTCACCTCTGTGCCATCCCCGGCAGTGTTAGTGCCAAGCTGGCTCAGGCAACACCTAGAGAAAGCACCCCCTCCTGGGGAAGAGACTCACCCCTGGGGCAGACACAGCCTGCATGCGATTCCAGCCCTGACAACTGCTACCTCGGCCCAGTTCCTTTCTCACCATTAGCTTGTTGGTCAGTAAAATGGCCTGCTGAGTCCACAAATGAGGTTCAATGCCACCCAGCTGAGTCGTCAGGGTAGGCATTATCCCTTCAACCTGAGAGAGAGAGAGAGAGCAGGGCAGGCTAGGCCCCTGAACATCTGGTACTTGGTAGTCCAGGAACCTGAGCCAGGTGGGCAAGAACGAGGAGCTACAGAGGGAGTGGTCCTTCTCGGCTCCAGTTTACTGTCCCTCTGCCCCCTCACGCATAAGTCAACTAGAAACAGTCCAAAGCCTGAATGAAATACTGGTGGCTGGTGAATGCCAGAGAGAATCTGAGAAAGATTATGCGGATGATAAATGAAGATTATGATAAGTCAGTTATGTTTTATTTGGGAGGTGCATCAGAACTGGGAAAGTAGAAGTGGAATATGGGAGGTATCACAAGGGGCTCCATCGCCCAGCTTGGCAACCTTGAGAGGCACAGCAGGTATGTCCAGCAGCTACCTCAGGTCTCCCCAGAGGCTGCACTGTTCTGGAGCTACCAGGCCTTGCAGAAATGCGTGGAAAGACAGGAAGAAGGCTGAACTGATCTGCCTGGCTCTCTGCTACTTTCCATTCCCTTTAGTCAAATTGCACCCATGGCTGTTATCGTCCCTGCAGTCCCACGTTGCTAGCAGTTGCTCAGGAGGACTCTGCCTTCCATGCCCTGTGGTGGGGCATGCCATCCGTGTCTGAAATGGTGACAACACAAAAACTCTAGACGTGTGGCAGGTGAGTGCCAGAGAGGATCTGACGCTGTCCATATGACAGGTCCAACACAGGCCACTGCTGGGTTTCTCAGTTTCCAGAACAGGAAATAAAGCATAGTGATCCAAGATCTTTCCCAAAGGCACAGGACTAGGAAGTGCTACGCTCAGGGCTTCAACATGGTCTGGCTCTGGAAACTGAGCGATCAGGAAAGAGAAGTCAGGTTTTGTTCAGGAGGCGAAACAGTCGCTGAGGGCTTTCAAGCTGGGGAGTGACATGAGATGATGAACCTTTCAATGAGCTCCAGTCTCTGCTGTGCTCCACGTTCCATCTGGCTCACATTGGCAGAAGCAGGTGGCTCCAAAGACGTGAGGGCATCGAAATCATTGTGGAGGTTTTGAGGGGACCCTGACTGAGTCCAGAGCTGCATTTGGACTTTAAAATAGCCTTATAATCTTCTCTGTCATCATCCAAGCCTACACCTACCAAGGACATGAGCTGGGCAGGGGTAGGCAAGATTTGCGTACAGAAGAGGACATTGACCTAAAGACCAGGAAGAAGAATATTATCCATCTGTTCGCCCTCAGCCTGCGGGTCTGGAGATCCTGGCATCCGCTGATGAATCCTTTGGTGTTGTCTGAGATGGTCAGACCTCATGAACTGTTGGCCGCTCTGCTCACATCTGTGTGGTCGGTATCTGGTGTGTATCCGTGAGTGTCGTGTGAGCTCGTCAGATCGGAAGAAAGACCAGTTACAGCCTTCCCACTGGCATTTATAGAGCCTGTCACCTAGGGGGTGGCAAGAGAGATGAAATTAAGAACAGACCAGTGGGTGGGAAGGAAGGGGTCCAACTACACGAGGCAGAGAAGGGTGGGGAATCAGAAGGGAAGATACAGGAACGCAGTGAGGGGGCAACACAGCAGCAGTAACCTCCCCATCATCTTGGCGGTCATTAGGCACACAAGTCAGTGGGCCTACATCGCTTGGTTCCAGGCTTAAAAATGAAGGGCTAGTGCTGGGGCTAAAACCAGGTTAAACCAGTGCTTGCAATGCTGGTGCCAGCATCCCATATTTGGGCCCTGGTTCAAGTCCCAGCTGCTCCACCTCCTGTCTAGCTCTCTGCTAGTGCCCTTGGGAAGGCAGCAGGGGATGGCACAAGGACTCCCACATGGGAGACCCAGGTGGAGTTCTGGGCTCCTGGTTTCAGCCTGGCCCAGCCCCAGCTGTTATGGCCATTTGGGGAGTCAGCCAGTGGCTAAAAACCTCTCCCCCTCTCTTCATTCTCCCTGTCCAACAAATTTTAAATTAGATGTCTGTTTGTGGGCTAATCCCAAACCATTACAGAAACCTAAAGCCCAGACTCCTCCACCCCCACCACACACCCACCCCCCACCACATTCACCTGTGTGCTTGTGGGACATCACTGGGATCCCGTTGGAGGCAGACACTGACAGCCCGCTAGGGGGCAGCCCTAGACTCCCACTGGAGGGCATGTTTACCTCTGGAATCCTGGGCTCTAAGGGCATCATCTGAGGCATCATCATGCCTGGCTGAGGGGGGAGCACCCCCTGGTCATAAATCATCTGGGGAGAAGGGAGAGTGGCCTGGGAGCTGTAGCTCATGCCATGCTCCTGCAGGGACATGCCGAACTGGGACCCCACTCCTCCCTCACCCATCATGGGTGCCTCAGCAGGCAGCAAGGGGGCCCCCAACATGTCTGTGCCCTGACTGAAGTGTTGAGTGCTGGGCAGGCCATAGCTACAAGGTTCATTCACTCCACTGCTTCCGGAAGATGGAAATATGTCCAACATGCACATTGACCACTCGGTGTCCTTGGGGAGAGAGAGAGAGAGAGAATCCAGTGAAACCCACCCCACCTCGGCTTCCAGCTCCACATAGCACTCCTCCCCAGTCTAGAGCCAACATGTCTGGCCTGGATCTTCCTCCCTGGAGACTGCTCTCTGGCTCCTGGCTGGGCAGAGGCAGAGGCAGAGGGAGAGAGAAAGAGAGAGAGAGAGAGAGAGGACTTCCATCTGCTGGCTCAAAACCCAGATGTCCTCAATGGGCAGATCTGCACCTATCCGAAGCCAGGAAATAGAGCTTCTTCCAGGTCTCCCATGAGGGTGCAGGGGTCCAAGAATTTGGGCCATCTTCCACTGCTTTCCCAGGCATAGCAGAGAGCTGCATCAGAAGTGGAGCAGCTGGGACTCCAACCAGCTCCCATATGGGATGCCAGCACTGCAGGCAGCTTTACCTGCTGCACTACAGCGCTGGCCCCTAAATGAACTTATCTTTTAATTCCATTTTCTAAAACCTTGTTGAAGTTCCTTGTACTTTGGAAGTAAATGGATTGAACTCGTGAATTAAAAGCAGTGCTTGAAAGAAAGGATTAAACAACAACTCAAATATATTCTAACTACAAGAGACTTACTTTAGATACAGACACAAATTGTTTGAAGCAAATGGGTGAAAAAACAATATTCCAACCAAAGCATAAAGAGAAGAGTAGGGCTTGCTATACTAACTTCAGACAAAGCAGACTTGAAATCAGAAAAGTAGGCTGGCCCCGTGGCTCCATAGTCTAATCCTCTGCCTGAGGCACCGGCACACTGGGTTCTAGTCCCTGTCGGGGCACTGGATTCTGTCCTGGTTGCCCCTCTTGCAGGCCAGCTCTTTGCTGTGGCCCAGGAGTGCAGTGGAGGATGGCCCGAGTGCTTGGGCCCTGCACCCGCATGGGAGACCAGGAGAAGCACCTGGTCCTGGCTTCGAATCATCACAGTGTGCCAGCTGCAGCGTCCACTGGGGGGTGAACCAATGGCAAAGGAAGACCTGTCTCTCTGTCTCTCTCTCTCTCGCTGTCCACTCTGCCTCTCAAAAAGAAGAAGAAGAAGAAGAAGAAGAAGAAGAAGAAGAAGAAGAAGAAGAAGAAGAAGAAGAAGAAGAAAGAAAGAAAGAAAGAAAGAAAGAAAGAAAGAAAGAAAGAAAGAAAGAAAGAAATCAGAAAAAGTATACAGAAGACAAAGAAGGAGATCAAAATAAGTGAAATAATGTTTCAGAACAGAAAAAGACAAAACAAATAGAATTTACTTCCTTAATATTAGAGCATCAAAATACATGAAGCAAAAACTAGCCAAATGGAAGTGAGATATCATTCTACAATAATCACTAGAGACTTCATTAGTTCACTCTTAGTAATGATAGGACAAGCAGGCAGAAGGTAAGTAAAGAAACAGAGGACCTCAACAGCACAATAAACCCACTAGGCATATAACATACACAGATCACTCCACGCAAAAACAGCAGACCTCCTCAAGGCTACTCTCAATAGACTTTTTTTAAGATTTATTTTATTTATTTGAAAGGCAGAGTTGCAAAAAGAGAGAGAAATACAAAGCCAGAGAGATCTTCCATCTGCTGGTTCACTCCCCAAATGGCTACAACAGCCATGGCTGAGCCAGGATGAAGCCAGGAGCCAGGAGCTTCTTCCAGGTCTCCTCCATGGGTGCAGGAGTCCAAGAACTTGGGTCATCCTCCATCTAGACTCGGTACCCACAGGAGAGGCCGGTGCTGTGGGCAGCAGCTTATCTCACTACGCCGGCCCCCTCAAGAGGCTTTTTGAGAATAGATATGGGGCTGGCATTGTGGCACAGAGAGCTAAGCCCCAGCTCACAACGCCTGCATCCCATCTAGAGTGCTTGTTAGAGTCCAGGCTGTTACACTTCTGATCTAGCTCGCTGTTGATGCTCCTGGGAAGGCAGTGGGTGATGGCCCAAGGACTTGGGCTCCTTCCACCCACATGGGATCCAGGATGGAGTTTCTGGCTTCTGGTTTTGGCTTGGCCAATCCTGGCTGTTGTGGCTATTTGGAGAGTGGTAGATCTCTCTTTCTCTGTCTCTTCCCCTCTCTGTTGCTTTGCCTTTTAAATAAATAAGTACACCTTTTAGAAATAAATAAAAATGGAGATGATACAAAGTATATTGTCTGACCACGATGGGATGAAGTCACAAATCAATAACAACAACAACAACAAAAACCTGGAAAACTGAAAAATGTATGGAAATTAAGCAACACACTCTTAAACAACCAGTGGATCAAACAAAAAATCATGGTAAAATTTTTTTAATACAGGGAAACATTTCTTGAATGATCAACAACTGGGTGTTTCCACAGTTACGCTAAAGAAACATTCTGTTACCAACATCTCCTGGGAGAAATATAATGGGTAAATCAGCTCAGTTATTTCTTCTTCCCATTTTGATTTTTAATTCTCTTGTCTGATACTTGTTATCCAGTAGAAGGCAAATATTGTTGAAAATAAAGATTTTTGGGCTGGCGCTATGGTGTAGTGGGTAGAGCCACTGGCTGCAGTGCCAGCATCCCATATGGATGCCGGTTTGAGTCCGGGATGTTCCACTTCAGATCCAGCTCTCTGCTATGGCCTAGGAAAGCAGTGGGAGATGGCCCAAGTGCTTGGGCCCCTGTACCTGCATGGGAAACCCAGAAGAAGCTCCTGGCTCCTGGCTTTCTTTGCTTTGGCTCAGCTCCAGCCATTGCAGTCATTTGGGAGTGAATGGAGGACCTCTCTCTCTCTCTCTCTCTCTCTCTCTCTCTCTCTGCCTCTCTGTAACTGCCTTTCAAATAAATACATAAATAAATCTTAAAAAAAGAAAAGTTTTTCTATAAGAAAGACATAGATGCTTGCCTAACTCCTAGAAATGTTGTCAGTTCTGCTAGTATTAGGTTACTGGTGACCTCAAGCAGTAGATATAAAATAGATTTCATATTTGCTGAAATCTCAAGTAGGAAGCTGGGAAAATACAAGTCTGCTAGAAAATGATGTAAAGGAAGCTGCAACTCACCAAGAAGCATGAACAGAAATGACCAACACTCTTTGGATACGAGGAAGCAACTTAGCCAGGATGTATACTTGTGTCCTAGGAGATGAGGTAAGCTGGGCTATACTGAGTTAAAATTCTGGTGTTTAATCCTGCTTTGCTACACAAGAAATTGAAAACATACTGTTTGGGGCAGGCACTTGGTACAGCAGTTCAGATGCTGCTTAAGGCACCTACATCCCATATCAGAGTGCCTCTGTTTCAGTGCCAGCCCTGCTCCCAACTCCAGCTTTCTGCTAATATGCACCCTGTTGATGGCTTACGTACTCGGGTCCCTGCCACCCATGTCAGAGACCTGGACTGGGTTCCAGGCTCCTGCCTTCAGCATGGCCCAGCCGCAGCTATTGTAAGCATTTGGGGCACCAACCAGTAAATGGAAATCAATCAATCAATCTCTATCTCTCTCTTTCTCTCTCATGCTTTTCGAATAAAGAAGAATAAATATTTTTAAAGAAAAGAAGATATCAAAACTTATGAGCTGTAGTAAAACCAGTGCTAAGGGAGAAATTCATAGCTGTTAGTCTCAAATAAACAAAGTTTACACTTGAAGGATTTAGAAAAAGAAGAGCAAATTAAACTCCAAGTTAGCAAGAGGAAAGAAATAATAAAGATTACATGAGACAAACAAAACGAGAACAGAAAAAGTAGGGAAACATCAGTGAAACCAAACAGTTCATCTAACAGATTCTAACACCGGCGCGTCTTCAGCCAGTGACTGGGAGGACTGCCTGGTTTACAACAGTCTTTCCACGCATGTCCAATCCACGAGAGCTTCTCTGTGCTGCCCTGGGTGCTTGTGAAGAGGACTGCTCAGGTGTTTGCTAGAATGTTCTCCACTTGCCTGTGTCATGGACACATGGAGGCTATGGATGTGGAGGAAGAATCCGCAGAGGAAGAGTGTCCTAGCGGGAGGGCATCACATGAACATGACTCGTGGAACAACCTCACAGCAACTCTGAATTTGTCTTTGTCTTGACCGTTTTCCCCTCATAGTGGGAATGAGGCAACTCATTGCACTGCTAACAACTCTGGGAGAACTTGGAGCACAGCAAATGTTTTCCCTCGACCTGTTGAGGATGCATAGCTCCAGGATGCCCAAGCAAGATAAGGAGGCAGAACATATGAGATGAATACGCTTCTGGGTGGGGCACAGGCAAACACTGCCATGGTGCCCGGGGGGAGTATGAGCCCAGAGAAAGGCAGCATCAGAAAAGTCCCCAGGTGACGGAGACGGAGAATGGCTGCTACACCTGTGCCTGTGTTGTTGATCAGCGGCAACACCGTATTCCATTCCAGTGGAGGATGGCCCAGGTCCTTGGTTTCCTGCATCCACGTGGGAAACCAGGAGAAAGCTCCTGGCTTCTGATCGGCACAGCTCTGGCTGTTGGCGGCCAACTGGGGAGTGAACCAGTGGATGGAAGACACCCCCCCCCTCCTGCCTCTCCTTCTTTCTCTGTGTAACTCTGACTTTCACGTAAATAAATCTTAAAAATATTATCAGTCTTGTTCTGGGGCAGAGATACATGAAGCCATCCTCGGACACACAGTGGCAGCACTCCTTCAGAGCTTATTAGGTTCAAATTCTCCCTGCCCAGCCCACACCCCTGAGGCACAAATTCCAAGGTGGGACCTAGGGGTCTTGACATTAATAAGCTCTCCAGGTGACACTGACAAACACTGAAGCAAATGCAGAGATGCACTATTTTAGAGCAGTCATTTTTTTTAAAGATTTATTCATTTATTTGCAAGTCAGAGAGAGAGAGAGAAAGATTTTCCATCTGCTGGTTCACTCTCCCAGATGGCTGAAATGGCCAGGGCTGGGCCAAGCCAAAGCCAGGAGCTTCTTCCAGGTCTCCTACATGGGTGGCAGGAGCCCAGACAACTTGGGCCATCTTTTGCTGTTTTTTCCAGGCTATTAGCACAGAGCTGCATCAGAAGTGGGAAGTCAGGACACTATTCAGCACCCCTATGGGATGTTGGTCCCGAAGGTGGCGACTTTACCTGCTACACCACGATGCAGGCTCCTAGAGCAATTATTTCAAGTCTGGGATAGACTTACCGTATCACTTTGAGCATTATGAAGAACACATAGACAAGAATACATGGGTTTAAATCCTTTGAAGATTGATTTTGCTTGACAACTGTGAATTTCCCTTTCTCCTCCTCATTGAATTTTACATTTTTGGAGCTCAGGATAAACAATACTTATGCAGTATCTGAAGATTGCATTAGCCAAAACCCTACAGTCAGTGATCGATTTAAGCAACAGAATTATCATTTCATAATAATACAATCATTATTAATAATGGGAATCTGGCAGAAAACTCTGACTTGATCCAGGTCTTGTAGTGCAATAACTTGACAGGTTCACAAAATTTTTGGTTTTGTCTGAAATTTACAAGTACAACATGTAGTTATTAAAAGTATGTTTCAACTGAATTGCACACCTGTGTTTCCACTTAGAATAATTTGATCTTCTGTATCTGAAGTAATTGAAAATAAAACTCGTTAAGGGTGGGATGGTAGAGAGTGTCAGAAAGGGCAGGGCAGTTGGAGGGAAGGAGGTTGGAGGGAGAAGCCACAACAATACAAAAGTTGCACTTTGTAAAATCACATTTATTAAATAAAAAAGAATGTTTAAAAATAAGTCTAAATAATAAAATTATATAACTCAGGTAATTTTAAAGAAATTAGGTATTTCACTTTAAAAACTTGTTGCAGGTCAGTTTATTGAGAAAACTGTATGCTGTATGTTAATCCTATTCACTTGATGACCTTGCATGATGTGAACTGGGACTCCAAAGGTCTCAGCTGGGAAGTTTCTAAAATCACTTCCCCGTATTTGTTCAGGAACACAAAAATCAAATATCAAGAAATGTTCAGGAAATTCTGAAAATTGCCTCTTCTTATTTTTTCAAAAAGTGGTGATCAACGATCAGGAAGGAAACAGCTTGGAGAAAGGATGAAAATGATACATGTGCTAAACAAAATACAAATTTTGAAAATTTCCAATAAAACAATCTTTGGACCAAAACTATGTCGATACTTTTCCTTCCATTCTGGCCAACTTCAGCCCGAGGCTTCTGAGTTGCAGACGTGTTGCATTCCAGCCTTTTCCATCTTCAGCTCTTCACGGTTAAACGTAATGCACTCTTTCGCTTCTGTGGCCTCATCTAAAACTTGATTTTCTTTGGTGGAGGGCTTCGCACTGACGCCGGCTCCAGGGCGCAAAGTCCGCGTCGCTATCTGCCTTGGTTCTGGGGCGTGGCGGCGTGGAGAAGGCCCAGTGGAGCTGACAGCTTGGTTAACCGCCAGTGGCGCTTTGTCTTGGGCACTTTGCCGCAAGCATGGGCTGCTGTCCCACGATTAACAGATGGCTTCTTTCGCTGAAACGTGGCTGAGCCAGTGTTCAAGACATGGGCCCCGTTTTCCGTGAAGTATCTTTGAAGTAGCCTGGTCCTGGGCTGTGGACGAGGGGCTACGAAGGGCGCAGTACTGAGGGCCCCGCAGTGCCCCGAGGCGGTCCCGCAGGCCAGGGTCATTGGGTTGGAGGCACCAGCCAGCCTTAGGCGACAACGTTTACAAATCCAGCGCCAGGCCCACAGGGAGCCAGCAGCGCTGCTCTTTGTCCCTCCCCCTCCAACCGCGATTCCTTCAAGTTAGCCATTTTATTTCAACAAAACCCAGAGCCTTGCTTGAATTAGCGTGACATGGCTGTCTGTCTATTCCTTATGGTGGTAAAATCCGGAAATCAGCCATTTTTCACACTCCTCTCTAAGCAGTCTTTCAGAGGTTTTCTTTGCTTGTTTATTAACTTTGATTTAATTTTAATGTACGTGATGAACTTTTCAGTACTTTCTAAATCCCAGTTAAAAGTCGTACTGAGGCTAGCATTCTGGCATAGGGATGCTGGCACCATATGGGGGCAGGTGAGAGTCCTGGCTGCTTCACCAGGCTCCTGGCTTAGGACTGGCTCAGTGCTGGCGGTTGTGGACACTTGGGGAGTGAGCCAGTGCTTGGAAGATCACCACTCTCTATCCCTCTCTAACTCTGATTTCCAAATAAATGAATATTTTTTTAAAATAGGTTCCTAGTACTGAAGAGTTTTTTTTTTTTTTTTTGAAGCCCTTCATATGCATGTGCCATTTGGTGAAGCAGGTTAAGCCATTGCTTGGTATAGATGCCAATTCTAGTCCCAGCTGTCCACTTCCCATCCAGCTCCCTGCTAACACACCTGGGAAAGCAGCAGAGGACGGCCCAAGTGCTTGGGCCCCTGTGCCCATGTGGGAGACCCGGATGAAGCTCTAGGCTCCTGCCTCCAGATCAGCACAGTGCCTGTTGTCGCGGCAACTTGGGGAGTGAACCAGCAAATGAAAGACCTTTCTCTTCGTCTCTCCTTCTCTCTATATAACTCTTTCAAATGAAGAAAGCTTTGAAAACAATACATTTTCCTTCCTTTACTATAGACTTAATTATTTATTTGAAAGTCAGAGTTACAGAGAGAGAGAGATCTTCCAATGCTGGTTCACTCCCCAAATTGCCGCAGTGGCCAAGATGGGTCAGGCCAAAGAGAGAATCTTCTTCCAGGTCTCCCACGCGGGTGCAGGGGCCCAAGCACGTGGGCCATCTTCCACTGCTTTCCCCAGGCCCTTAGTAGGGAACTGGAGTGGAAGTAGAGTAACTGGGACCTGAACCCACGGGTATACGGAATGCAGGTGTCCGAGGCGGCAGCTGTACACACTGCACCCCAGTGCCGCCTCGGCATTGCATTTCTTAGGGTGACCTGACCGAATCCACAGGATCCGGCACTCAAAGTAATTTTGGTTATGTCTGCCGTGGTGAAGGCGGTGGACTCCACTGTCACTGAAGGGTTGATTGGTTTCAGAGGCTGTGGCCTTGAGCGTGTTTAAATAAGGATCAGACCATAGTAACAGAAAACTCTTGAGGTCAGCTCTGGTCTCTCCGACTTCCCGGTAAACCCTGTTTGCCAATCTTCGGTTCCCGCAGTGCGTGATGACTGCCACAACAAAACCCACTCCTGGGGCTGCAATGGGAGACTCGCGGTGGGCGGTGGGGGAGGGGCCGGAGCTCAAGGCCAGAGGTCAAGGCCAGGTAGATCGGCTTTGGCAAGTGACTTAATCACCAAGCTAGAGTCAGGGGGAAATTAGCAGAAACGAGGCGGGAGCACAGGGCTCCGCCCCTGGGAGGCGTAGCCGGGGCCAGGAGCCAATCTGGAGCAGGTGTGCACACGGCCCGCCCCGCTAGTGCTATAAAAGGAGGGCCGCACCTCCTGCTGCTGACAGGGTCAATTCTGGCTGCCTCGGTGGGTGGTCCGCTCCTGCTTCTCCAGCCTGCCCTGCTGTGTTTCTGCCACAGAGCGCACTGTTTGCTCCAGGGGCCCTTTATGCGTGCGCTATGGTGAGTCTGCGTCCACACTCGCCAGCCCAGGGTTCTAGCGTCACGGTGGGGAGGGGACTGGAAATGCTGCGGTTGGCGTGTGGGGGGCCCAGCAGTGCAACGCTGCCTACGAAGTTGGGGGTCCTGCAGGGCGCTCGATTCGCGTCAGGCTCTCGGGGCCATCCTTTCTGGGCACTTGCACGTACCGGTCCCGCCGAGGGCACACCTTCCTCCAGGCGAAGGCGGGCCAGCTGAGGGCAGTGGGGCTGGCGTCCCCTGGCTGCGGGGCCGGGGCCTGGCTGCTTGGCAGGACTCCCCAGGCCACACCTCGGCCCTGGGCTTCAGTGCGCTCTGCTGTGGACGGTGGAAGGACACTTCCAAGCCAACTGCGTGCTGTGACTATTCCGTGAGGCCTGGCGGCGTGGGAGGCTGCTGGGTTAAGACACCCTTACTCAGGAGGCGCGGCAGTGACTGGGGAGGCAGCGACGGGAAAGCCTTTTGTTGTGGTTCCTCGGCTTTTTCTCTATTTTCCTCTTCTTTTTCCTTCTTTCCTGGCTCCCTTTCTTCTTTCCATTTGAAAGACAGGTACAGAGAGAGAGGGCGGGACAAAGACCTTCCGTCTGCTGGTTCACTCCCCAGATGGCCCTGTTGGCTCCATCCAGGGCTCCCACATGGGTGCAGGGGCCCAAGGACTTGGATCACCTTCCGCTGCCTTTGCAGGCTCATGCACAGGGAGCTGGAGCGCTGCTGGCATTAGAGTGATGGCCCCCGCCTCGCTTCTAATTTTATTATTTCTTTCTGCTAACTTTGGGTTTAGTTTTTGCTGTTTTGCTAGTTCCTGAAATTGTAGTGAGGTTGTTGATGTAGGAGTTTTCTTGCTTTTATTTTCTTTATAGCTAGACATTTCCCTCTGGTGCAGCTTTTGTTGTATCCCATAATATTCGGCATGACGGGTTGTGGTTTCATTCACCGCTTAAGTTTTTTCCAAATCCTTGTGATTTCATCTTGCATTCATTACTTTGCATAAGAGGGTGCTCTTTATTTTTTTATTAAATAAAACTTTGTATTAAGAGTTTTATTTTAAGTGGCTTATAAATAAGAGTGTCCGTAAATTTAAGCTGCTAAAATTAATCAAAGATACGTTTTAATTCGTGTGACCTGAATCTCGGTATCATATGTTTTAAACTTGCTGGTAGGAAGAAATTAAAAACATTTTATATGTTTGTGCTTAAGTTAATTGGTTCAACAAACTACACCATGTTAGATATTTAAGAGGCGTTTCCAAATACATGATTCTTAAAATTTAGAGACGGCATTGGACCTTCTGGTAAATGTTTTCTTAAGTTGTTATCTAATGGTTGAAACTGTTTGCTAAGTTTTCATGTGATATTGCTATTGTCAGCAAGCGATCTAGGACTTGCTCCCTCATTTCTCTATTCTAAGCCCCACTTGTTCTTTCATTTCTCTATTCTCTTCAAGGTAGGAAACTAATTCTATTATGAAGGAATCTGTAGGATGCACAATTTAATCTTTAGACCTTATAAAAGAGATGGCTAACATTTTTCTGTAATAGCGTAGCCAAAATAAGAGCTTAAATGATCATTTCCTAGCCAGATTGATTTCTCCAGCAGCGAAGTAAACAGTAAGTAGATAAAACCTCCCTTTCAGACCAGAGGGAAAGAAAGTTTTAAAGTGAGAATACAATTTTCCTCATGGGCATCGTCTACCTTAGGAAAACTACTACAGAACATGCCTGTGACTATAGACTTGTAGTTTAGGCCACCGAAGATTAGAGATGGGCCTTGGGCAGTCCCTTGACTTGCATCCTCTGGTCTGCTTTAACAAAACGCAGGAGGATAAGAAAGCCAGGCATCAGAAGCAATGGGTGGCAGGCCTATTAATGGCTGTTCTGTACAGTGATCTGCCCTCCAGGAGACCCACCAGGCCAGTCCACTGCAGTGGCTTTCAATGGGGTAAGCCTGGACTGCAGCAGAAGTCAGCTTGTGAAGAACCCTGGCAGCTCTGCCAAGAGTTGGATCACTGAAATTGACCTGCCCTGGAGTCGAAGGACACCCAGGTCAGAGCCACAGATCTTATTGGCTCTAAGCTGAAAAGCCCTTCACTCAGCCCAGCTTCCAAAGTGACCACCGCAGCTGAGGGGACGGCCAAGTAGGGTCAGCAACATTGCAGGCAGAACTGTAGATTTCCTGTTGGAGATGCCACCTGCCTTTACCTGGCCAGCTCTCCTCCCAGGCCAGCTAAGTAATGAAAGTCAACAGAGTGCCTTCCCCTAGGAGGTTCACACCTCCCTTAGGATGTCCCCATGTGGAGAGATTGATAGGTCTGGGCCTCTTAACTTCCAAGGCCTAAAGCCCACCAGATTACTCTCAAGCCCCTTCTGTCAGGTTCTAGTTCCTCTCAATCAGAAAACTTAATTGTCGCCTAGACAGCACCTTTCTTAGCTCCTCTAATAATGCGTCTGTCCTTTGTTCTAGACCCTGTCTAGCGCACTTGGGCCTCATTTCTTTGTAATCATAACCTCTACTCTACCACCGATGGCTCTACTCCCAACCTGTGTGTACTGATGCTCCTCTTCCCCAGTTAATGCTGTGTAATTGTTCAAAACCTCTCTACATTCAAACCCCTCTACCTACAAAAGATGAGTGACTTTTCTTCCAGTCTTGGCTGGAATCAGCTTTCCGGTCTGTTGGGTGTTCCCCAATAAACCTTTCCCTTGAAAAAAAAAAAGAGAGGGAGGTGCCTTTCTCTGAATGGAGGAGAGAACTTCCACTTTGACTATGAGCTTGTCTAAATATGATCAGAGTCGGTTAACTCGGAAGGCTTCCATAGACTTGGCAACTCATGACGGGAGCCTAGGGTGGTTACTGACACCATAAACTAGAGTGTCAATTTGTTGGGTCAACAACAGGAGTCACTGTGTGCTTGCTCCTCATGTGGGATCTCTGTCCTTAATGTGCTATTCATTGTGATTTAATGCTATAACTAGTAGTCAAACAGTATGTTTCACTTTGTGTTTCTGTGTGGGTGCACACTGTTGAAATCTTTACTTAATATATACTAAATTGATTTTCTGTATATAAAGAGAATTGAAAATGAATCTTGATGTGAATGGAAGGGGAGGGGGAGAGGGAGCAGGAAAGGGGAGGGCTGCAGGTGGGAGAGAAGTTATGGGTGGGGGGAAGCCATTGTAATCCATTTTCTGTAGTTTGGAAATTTATGTTCATTAAATAAAAGAGAGTTCAGTTTGGGCTGCTGAAACAAAGTCCCATAAACTAGCTGGCTTATAAGTGACAGAAATTTATTCCTCCACAATTTTGGAGAGTGGGACATCCAAGTTCAAGGTGCCAGCAGATTCGCTGCCTGGTGAGGGCTTACTGGCTGTCTTGTGGACAGCCATCTTCTCACTATACCTTCCTGTGGGGGAAGTAAAGAACTCTGGTCTCTGCCTCCCTGAAGGCACTCACTTCATTCATGAGAGCTCTCCTCTCGTGGCCTAATCTCCTCCCAAAGACCCAACACACTGGGGATCAGGGTTCAGCCTAGGAATCTGGGGGAGACATAGTTCAGTCCCTGCTAGGTTCTCAGGAAGCTCAAGCTGCTGGGTGCCAGAGAGGTGGTTAACAGTCTTCCACCTGGGCCAACTCACTTCACCTCCGTGGACATCTGGATTCTTACACTAGATTAAGTTATCTTCTGGAGTCATGATAGGAAAGAAAAGAAATGAGGTAAAAATCTTAGAAAGTGCATCCACTTCATTGAATCCCAGGAAGACGTCTGGGGCGGCGGGCCATCTTTGGAAGAGTCCCTGGAGTGAGATCTCGGCAGGGCGTAGTGGAGCATTCCTCTAGACTCCTAGCTGCACTGGTAGATAGAAATAGCTTAGGAAGAGCTTGCATTTTGAGGACAGGCAGAGTGCTGTGGGACCCCTGCATCCCACAGCACCATGCCTGGGTTGGAGTCCTGGCTCCACTTCCATTCCCAGCTCCTGCTCACGCACACCCTAGGAGGCAGCAGCGATGACTCCAGTGCTCGAGTCCCTGCCACACAGATGGGAGGCCTAGCTTGAGTTCCAGGTTCCTGATTTTCACCTGACCCGGTCTCTGCTCTTGTGAGCATCTGGGGAGGAAATCAGCAGATGAAAAATGTGCTCTCTGAGTCGCTGTCCCTGTCTCTCTGTCTTTTAAATAAAACACGAGGCAACAATTTTAAAAGAATGTGTGCTTTAGAAATGTTACTCCCTGTGTGGAGGGTGCACTGGTTGGAGTCCATTCTAGTATCAGGCCAGTTGAGGCGATTGCAGGCTTCAAGGTGAGGGCTGGGGAAGAGCTGGACTAGGATGAGATCAGAGGGAGGGAGACAGCTGTGAGGAATTTGAGTGGGGCTGGACTCTTGACCTTCTAATTTTTTTTTTGTGCAGGATCCTACAGCTGAATATCTATTTCAGTTACTAGACAACAACAGAGAGAGGTACACCCCTCCCACACTTGAGGAAATCGAGGAGTATTTGCAGGACCTCCGTGAGCCACATAAGGAAGAGGCAGAAACACCGGCAGTGCCTCTGCCTGCCTGTGATGAGGGAAGCCAACATGAGTCAGCCCAGAGCCTGGCGATGCCGACCTTGACCCCCACAGTGACTTCTGAGCGTCTGAACATCCCCGGGACCGTCCTCATCCAGAACTCCACACAACCCTCGGTTATGGACCTTGATAGGCCTCTTGAGGACCAAAGTAAGACTCTTTTCACAGACCAGGAAGTAACCTTTGATCAGACCAAACCCACAGCAGACTCCCAGATGACAGGTGTCACTGACATTCCGAAGATGACACCGACTGATGGTCAGAAGTCAGCTGGCACTGCCGGCAAGCTAACAGTGTCCAGTGAAGACAGCCAGTTGAAGACCCTCGGCATGATCCAGATGACATGGGATGATCAGAGCAATACACCCAGTGAGAACCAGACTCTCCATGGAGCTCAGATGACAACTCTTACAGAGCGGCATGGGAGGACTCCCGGTGGTGACCAGATCCTCGATGGGGCCCAGAAGAGCAACACCACTGGTGGCCAGAGATTCTATAGGGGTCAGATCAGCAACTCTACTGGTGACCAGACCCTCTATGGTGGTCAGATGAGTGCCCCAACTTGTGACCAGGCCCTCTATGGAGGCCAGGTGAACTCGCCAACTGCTGACCAAACCTTGTATGGGGGCCAGATGAATGCCCCAAGTGGTGACCTTCAGACCCTCTATGGGGGCCAGATACACACACCAGCTAGTGACCAGAACCTGTATGTGCATCAGATGAACTCAGCAACTGGTGACCAGACCCTCTATGGGGACCAGGTGAACTCGCCAATTGGTGACCAGACCTTATATGGGGGCCAGATGAATGCCCCAAGTGGTGACCATCAGACCCTCTATGGGGGCCAGATGAACACCCCAGCTAGTGACCAGACCCTGTATGTGGGCCAGATGAACTCACCAGTTGGTGACCAGACCCTCTATGGGGGCCAGGTGAACTCGCCAATTGGTGACCAGACCCTCTATGGGGGTCAGATGAATTTGACAACTGCTGACCAGACCTTGTATGGGAGCCAGATGAATGCCCCAAGTGGTGAGCATCAGACCCTCTATGGGGGCCAGATGAACACCCCAGCTAGTGACCAGAACCTGTATGTGGGCCAGATGAACTCACCAACTGGTGACCAGACCCTCTATCAGGGCCAGTTGAACGCCACTACTAATGACCAGACCCTATTTGTGGGCCAGATGCACTCACCAACTGATGACCAGACCCTCTATGAGGGTCAGATGAACGTGCCAACTGCTAACCAGATCTTGTATGGGGGCCAGATTAACACCCCAGCTATTGACCAGACCCTGTATATAGGCCAGATGAACTCAACAACTGGTGACCAGACCCTGTATGTGGGCCAGATGAACACCCCAGCTAGTGACCAGACCCAGTATGTGGCCCAGATGAATTCTCCAACTGGTGACCAGACCCTGTATGTGGGCCAGATGAACACCCCAGCTAGTGACCAGACCCTGTATGTGGCCCAGATGAATTCTCCAACTGGTGACCAGACCCTATATGTGGGCCACATTAACTTGCCAACTGGTGACCAGACTCTCTATGGGGGCCAGATGATGCCCTTCACTGGTAACTGCTCCCTCTCTGGGGGCCAGATGATGACCAATAGTAGCCAAGTCTATGGGACTCAAATGATGCCCCATCAGTCCTTCTCATTGCCACACCCAGGATTTGTATATGCTTCAAGTTTCCTTTTGATCCAAGGACAACCTCCAGAGTACTTTTCAAGTTCTTCTTTGGTTCAAGGACAACTCTTAGAAAAGCAGAATTGGAACCTACAGACCCAGCGCTATCAGCCTCCGAAGAATCCTGAGCTTTTGAAGCCTTACGTCTGTACATATCCTGACTGTGGGAAATCTTACTCAAAGTCTTCCTACCTCCAGATCCATAAGCGTAAACACACAGGTGAGTGAGGACCCAGACATAGGGGTAAGGGGTTTGGGGCCTTTTAAATTTGTTTATTTATTTATTTATTTAGAAAGAGTTACAGAGAGATGGGGAAAGACTGCTATCTTCCATCTATTGGTTCACTCCGCTAGAAGGCTGCCACGACCAAGGCTGGGCCAGGCCAAAGCCAGGAGCTTCATCCGAGTCTCCCACATGGGTGCAGGGGCCACTGCCTTTTCTAGATCATTAGCAAGCAGCTGGTTCGCAGTTGGAGCAGCTAGGACGCAATCTGGTGCCCATATGGGATGCTAGTGTCTCAGGCAGTGGCTTTACCCACTATGGCTCTGGCCATTGTGGACAATTAGGGAGTAAACCAATGGATGAAGACCTCTCTCTCTTTCTCTTGTGTAACTCTGACTTTCAAATAAATAAATAGCTCTTAAAAAAAAAAAAAAGGCAGGGTGAATAAAGTAGTCCTAGGACAGGCTCTGGTCGTGGGCCAGAGTTGTTCTGTGGCATGGATTGTATGCAGGTGATGGAACAAGGAAGGAATATGTTTGGCCCCTTCTTCAGGTTCTTGACCCTGCCTCTACGGGGACTGTGGCTTCATGGACCCCATTCTAGAACTAACAGCCCTGGACACCCTCCGTTCACTCTTGTTCCTCTTCTTTCTTCTCCTCGTTTCCTTTCTTCCTCTCCTCCTTCATGGTTTTCCTCTGTCCCTCCATCTCCTTTTTACTCACCCCCTCCAGGCATTTCTGCTCTGACTCTTCCTCCCAACGTGCCCCAAACCCTGTTATTCTTGGTCACTTCCCACAGCGCTGCCCGCCATGACCCTGAGATAGGAGTCTCTCCTTGTCTCTCTTGCAGGGGAGAAGCCCTATGAATGCAGTGAGGAAGGATGCCCATGGAGATTCTCCCGCGTGGACGAGCTCAGCAGACACAAGAGGAAGCACTCTGGGGAGCGGCCCTACACGTGTACCAAGTGCGACAAGAGCTTTGCGCGATCTGATCACCTGCGACAGCATCAGAAAGTCCATAGATGATTTCCACCCAGAACTATGAACTCCTCAGCCCGAGAGGAAATACATAGGGCTGAAAATTTCTCCCTTATTATTTTTGCTTTCCTGATCATCAGCACTTTGCCAACACGGTGCATGCTTACTATTATTGGTAAGCTTTTTAAAACATTTGTTATTTTTTCTAAGATGTGTGGATTTTCATACAAAAACTGAATCAAACAGAACTTCATAGAATCAGAAACAGTCTTTATTCGTTCCCCTCTTGCAGGGTAACTGCTTTAATGAGGGTGCTATGAATCCTTCTAGATCTTGGCTGTACTTGCAAAACTGCCGTGAAAGCTGCCCGTGCCAAGGTGCAGTCACATCACACCCAAACCATGGAGGTCATGGAGGAGGGGACCTCATGCTTCCATGTCTGAGAGCAGAGCCTTGACTCCTGAAGGTCCTTACGCCTTACAAGAACTCTGTAATTCCATGTAAGTTGCTTCTATGAAGATCTTTGTTTTTCATACTTATCTTTTAAAAAAAGATGTTATATACTTGAAAGGCAGAGTTACAAAAAGAGAAGCAGAGACAGCAGGCAATCGTCTGTTTGCTGGTTTACTCCCCAAGTGGCTGCCCTGGGCTGGGACTAGGGCAGGCTGAAGACAGGAGCCAGGAGCTTTTGGGTCTCCCATGTGGGTACAGACACCCAAGGATGTGGGTTTTCTAAGGATGTTCTGTGTTCTAAATTTAAGGAAAGTTTTTCGTTTGAACTATCTATAGCTTGTACCGATTTGATAAATATTCTTGTGTGAAGAATGGCAACATTTTTATTTTTCCCTGTCTGGTCCCGCCAAAATTTGAAACTGTGACTATTCTTATTTTGTGACAATATACTTACTTGCCTAAGTTCAATAAGAATCTTCTCTCTTTTTACTAGTGCATAATTCCAAACAGCGAGTTAGCAGCAGCAGAGAGCGGACCCCAGAGAGCCGTGAGCACCCGATCAGCGCCACCCTCACGCCCGGGAGGAGCCGCAGCCGCCAGCAGCGAGGCCGAGACCCGCATCCATCTGCACGACACCCTGAAACCAAGCGCGCAGGGCGGTGGACCCAGTGAACTGGTTCCATGTGCGAAACGGCTCTGGTTCATCCAGGGGAAGAGCACGGAGGAAACGTGTTTGTACCCAGCCTGCGTAAAGGAGAATTACCCAGGGAGGGTCTCGGCAGTGTGGGGCGACACTGGGGTGTGGGCAGCAAAGGGTGCAGACCCTGGTGCAGCTCCAGGACAAGGCGGCCAACGTGCTGCGGCCAGGAACCCGTGTAGATTCGGTCGCCCCTTGGGGAGAACCCTTGTGGACACGGCCCCCGCCTTGTGGAGAACCCTTGTGGACACATCCCCCGCCACGGGGAGAATTCTTGTGAACACGGCTCACGCCGTGGGTGAGAACCCTTGTGGACACAGGCCCCACCTTGGGAAGAACCCTTTTGACGCAGTCCCCGCCATGGGGAGAACCTTTGTAGAAACTGCCCATGCTGCTACTGGGGAGAACCCTTGTAGATGCGGCCTGCACCGTGGGGAGAACCCTTGTGGATGCGGCCCTTGGTGTGGGGCCCGCACTGTTGCACACAAGGTCCAAGCTTAGGGGTCCATGCTGTGAGTAGCAGAATCCCAGAAGAGTGGGAGTGGGGAAAAGAAGGAAGGACCCGGTCCCCGTACCCTCTGCAAGTGCAGCCCCTAGGCCGTGGCCCAGGGCGTTCCCACCCTCCCGTGCAGAAGTGATGGAAGGTGCTGGCGGGCAGGTGGTGGGACAATGCGGAGCAGGGAGACCATGGGCGCGGGCTGCGGAGCAGGACTCACTCCTCACCGAAGACAGCCTGGAGAGGACGGAGGAGCACCAGCAGCTGACCCAAGGCCGCCTCCCGCCAAGGTTCCCACCTACGTCCAGAGGTGGGGCAGGAATGAAAGCGGAGCCAGAGACTCCAACACCGGTGGCTGTCCCCACCCCAGCAGTGGACAGACAATTGGAGCTGCACCTTCCTGATTACTGGAGCGCATTGTCAAGGCAGCTTGGGATTTTTATTATCTTTTCCTGAAGATGTCCCTTTTTGGTAATAACAAATGTGTTTAAGAGAAAAAAGCCTAGTTTTTCTCAGTACACCTTTCAAGAGTTTTAAATTGCTTCCTATCTGATCAAGTTGAGATGTTTAAGAACTTTACTTTTATATTTGCAGTAAAAGTTTGCAACTTGATTTTTGAAAAAGTGAAACTTCAATCAGCTCTTGTTAAAGGGTTTAAATTAAAAAAAGAAAACAACCCACGTTGGTTATGTCACTGAGGTTTTGAGCACGGACATGGGATGAGAGCAGAGGAAGGCTGAAGTCTGCCTGGGTTTGGCTTCCCAGCCTCCAAAGAAGTTTATTTTCATTTTTATTTATGTAGAAGGCAGACAGTGGGAGTTCTGTCCACTGATTCTCCCTCTGAATGCCTGTGATAGCCTGGATTGGGCTGAGCTGCAGCCCGGACCTGGATTCTTGCCCTGTGTCTGCTACCTGGGCTGGCAGGGACCCAAGTGCTCGAGCCATCACCTGCTGCCTCCCAGGTGTGTACCAGCAGGAAGCCAGGACTGAAGGTGCAGTCAGAACTCAAGCCCAGGCACTCTGCTAGGGGATGGGAATATCCCAACTTGCATCTTAACTGCTCAGCCCAAGGCCCATGCCATTCAACAGATTTTTAATTCGAGATTCCTATGTAGTTAATTGCTATTTTTGAAGCACTTGTGTAAATAATCAGATTGGGTCTTTTGAAACTAAATTTAGTTTATAAACAAATTACGTCTTATTCTCTTTTGTAAAACTAGGGGAAACTGTAGAAAAGTGGTTTAGAGAAAAACGATGTCTGTCTGCTGGTAGAGTGTAACCCTGTCTGTTGTTTTAGAGTTATTCTCTCTCTAGATGTTGGACTGGATCCTGACTTCTGGTTTCCTCCAATATGTGGCTACCACTCTCTAGCTAGGAAGAGGACTGTGTTATAAGACATAATCAGGCTAATCATTTCACGAGCTCCCTCTTATAGCCAAGAGCCAAACAAGATTTGTTTGGACATCTGAGTTCTAGTTTGTCACTGATGCAAATATGACTAGAAATTTACATTAAATGCCCGTACGGATTCAACTTCAATGGCTGTTGCCACTCAACCACACTCACTCAATTTCTTTGCTGAAGTAGTCTTAGGTATCAGAATTAGTCTTAATTCTCTAGTAGGCAGCCAAGATGGCTAGACTCATGTAAATTCTGGGGGAGCTGAGAGTAGGCTGAGTGGCTACAGTAAGTCTCACCCAGTTCTTTGATTTATTTAGCTGGTTCCCCTTCAGGCTTGGGTTCATGATTTTAAACCATTTTACAAACTGAATTTATCATTTGACTATTACTTTTACTTTGCATGGTCATTTCTGAACATTGTGCCTGATCCTTGAAAGTCTCTGAAGTACAACTCCTAACTGGATAATGCTGGCCCACCTCTGAGAGAGGATAGCCAATGCCATGGAACAGGCCAAAGTGATTTTAACAAACTCCAGGCAGCCTGGGTTCTGCCAGCCACTTTTCTGGACCTTGTCACTCAAACATGGGCAAAGACTTGACATCAACTCAGTTTCCAACCATTCCCAGATCAACCAGAACAGGTCCATCCTGGCGTCGAGGGACAGTCAAAACCACACTTGAGATTGGGTGGTCGACAATGCTTTTGGAGAAGAAGATCGAGCACAAGGGGGAAATGGCGTCCCCTACGTCAGACCCGAACCAAAGCAGAGCTGGGAGGTCCTGGAGCTGTCCTGCTTCTGCGTCTCAGAGAATTCCTGAAAACACAATGTCACTCTGCCCTTTAAATAAATAACTTTTGAAACAGAAATATGTGTAAGTTACATGTGTTTTCAAAATGAGTGTCTGCAAGAGTTAGGTGTTGCCATGGCCAGTGAGGACAGCGAGCCAACCTGGAAGCAATGATCGTATTTACTCGCAGCCCCATGGTAAAAGCAAGAGGCAAAAAGAAGAGGGGCTGGCTCACTAATGTTCTGAGTGACAGTGCAGACAGGAGAATCCTATCTGAAGGAGGATTCCTACTTGTCTAGGGAAGGCAGGCCGGAGGGGAGGAAGAGGGGAGAGTAACAGGAGTGGTGAAGGCGAGTTTGATGGCAGGAGGTAGGTACCTTGGCCAAGGCTGTTGATAAGGAAGCCTTGGTGGAGGCCCCTGGGAGGTTTCTCAGCTGAGGGCCCAATAAGGAGACCTTTGAATGAAGGCGCCTGGGCTGGGATGCAGCTTGCATGCGAGCTTGGCAGGCCGGTGATGGCGGAGCCTGGCAGTTCTCTGGGTGGCTTTAGTTTACTAGTCAACATGGTAGTGTGTGGCCTACAAGGATACAGTGCAGAACTTCATTCTCTGTGACTGCATCAGTCTTTTTTTTTTTTTATGACAGGCAGAGTGGACAGTGTGAGAGAGAGAGAGACAGAGAGAAAGGTCTTCCTTTTTCACCCTCAATGGCCGCCACAGCTGGCGCGCTGCAGCCAGCGTACCACGCTGATCCGAAGGCAGGAGCCAGGTGCTTCTCCTGGTCTCCCATGGGGTGCAGAGCCCAAGCACTTGGGCCATCCTCCACTGCACTCCCGGACCACAGCAGAGAGCTGGCCTGGAACAGGGGTAACCAGGACAGAATACGGCGCCCCAACCGGGACTAGAACCCAGTGTGCCGGCACTGCGGGGCGGTGATTAGCCTATTGAGCCGCGGGGCCGGCCAGAATACAAATAATTGATTTTATACCCAAAAAGAACTCCCAAAAAACTTTTAAAAAAGAAAAAAATTCTTTTTATTTGAAAGGCAGAGTTACAGAGTCAGAGGCACAGAGAAATTTTCCATCCACTAGTTCACTCCCCAAATGGCCACAACAGCTGGAGCTGGACTGATCTGAAGCCAGGAGCCACGAGCTCCCTTCAGGTCTCCCACACGTGTACAGGGGCCCAAACCCTGGGCTATAGGCCTCTACTGCTTTCCCAGTCCAGAAGAGAGCTGGGCCAGAAGTGGAGCAGCCATGTCTCAAACTGGCACCCATATGGGTTGCTGGCACTGCAGGCAATGGCTGTCCCCACTACACCACAGTGCCGACCCTAGAATACTTTTCAGCAGACATGTCTTAATCTCTATGCCAAGCGCCTTCCCCTAAACTTATTTGAAGTTTAAAAATTCTATTTACTGTCACTTTTTAATTTGATTCATTTATTTTCATTGCACTGGGCTGGGAGAGCATTCTCACCTTATTTGATAGGCAGAGAGACAGAGGTCTTCCAGTCACTGGTGTATTCCCCCAAATGCCTGCAACAGCCAGGTCTGGGCCACACTGAAGCTGGGAGCCAAGAACTCAATCTATGTCTCCCATGCGAGTCATAGAGACCCAAGTATGTGGGCCTCATCTGCTGCCTCCCAGAATGTGCATTCGTAGGAAGCTGGATTGGAAAGAGTAGCCTAGACTTGACCCAGGCACTCTGATAGAGGATGCAGGCATCCCAATAGATGACTTAAGCCATTGCACTAAACACACCTGCAACTAAGCTTACTTTTAAAAAAATTTTATTTGAAAGGCAGATTTCCACAGAGAGAGGGAGAGATCTCCCATCTGCTCCTTTACTCTCCAAAAGACTGGAGTTCCAAACTCCATCCTAGTCTCCCACAATTGCACAGGAGCCCAAAGATGGAGCCCTTTGCTGCTGCTTTCCCAGGCACCATTAGCAGGGAGCTGGATCAGAAGTAGAGCAGCTGGGACTCCAACTGGCTCGCCCCAGGTACATTGAGGCCACTAATGGCTCAGACCAAGACAGCCACACAGGATGGGATCAGTGTGGGGTGGGAGCTTGGCTCCTCTCCTTGGCAGCACTGAGCACACTGAGAATTTTTGTCCCTGGTCTTGCTGCTGTGCAACAGAGGTAGGGCACCTTCGTGTACCTCTGACCCCCAGTGTCCCACACGGGGTATGACCAAGGGTTTATGTGCAGGAGGTGGGGGACATGGCTAACTCCCAGGAGCCTTCCAGGTCCGACTCAGGCACCTCCTTGTCTCCATGTTCCTTGGCGCAGGTCCCTGAAGGCTTGATGCTCTTTGTGTTGCAGACGATTGCAGGCTGACTCTCCTGTGAGCTCCCGGCTACTGGGTCCAAGTTTCTCGACCTGGAATGCTCTCCCCTCTTCATTCCCCTGCTCCGTGTATTCCAACATTTGAGGAATGACTAAACGGCACACTCTAACTAGACACCAGAGTCACCTCCTTCAGAGCCTCTGACTCTCCTGAAGGGGGCCCTCTCTCCTATGACCCCTGGACCGAGGTGGACTTCTCTGCCCCTAGACCCAGATGGGCCGCTGAACACAGAAGCCAGGCCTCCCTCACCTCTGTGCCATCCCCGGCAGTGTTAGTGCCAAGCTGGCTCAGGCAACACCTAGAGAAAGCACCCCCTCCTGGGGAAGAGACTCACCCCTGGGGCAGACACAGCCTGCATGCGATTCCAGCCCTGACAACTGCTACCTCGGCCCAGTTCCTTTCTCACCATTAGCTTGCTGGTCAGTAAAATGGCCTGCTGAGTCCACAAATGAGGTTCAATGCCACCCAGCTGAGTCGTCAGGGTAGGCATTATCCCTTCAACCTGAGAGAGAGAGAGCAGGGCAGGCTAGGACCCTGAACATCTGGTACTTGGTATTCCAGGAACCTGAGCCAGGTGGGCGAGAACAAGGAGCTACAGAGGGAGTGGTCCTTCTCGGCTCCAGTATAATGTCCCTCTGTCCCCCCACGCATAAGTCAACTAGAAACAGCCCAAAGCCTGAACAAAATACTGGTGGCTGGTGAATGCCAGAGAGAATCTGAGAAAGATTATGTGGATGATAAATCGAGATTATGATAAGTCAGTTATGTTTTATTTGGGAGGTGCATCAGAACTGGGAAAGTAGAAGTGGAATATGGGAGGTATCACAAGGGGCTCCATCGCCCAGCTCGGCAACCTTGAGAGGCACAGCAGGTATGTCCAGCAGCTACCTCAGGTCTCCCCAGAGGCTGCACTGTTCTGGAGCAACCAGGCCTTGCAGAAATGCGTGGAAAGACAGGAAGAAGGCAGAACTGATCTGCCTGGCTCTCTGCTACTTTCCATTCCGTTTAGTCAAATTGCACCCATGGCTGTTAACGTCCCTGCAGTCCCACGTTGCTAGCAGTTGCTCAGGAGGACTCTGCCTTCCATGCCCTGCGGTGGGGCTGCCATCTGTGTCTGAAATGGTGACAACACAAAAACTCTAGACGTGTGGCAGGTGAGTGCCAGAGAGGATCTGACGCTGTCCATATGACAGGTCCAACACAGGCCACTGCTGGGTTTCTCAGTTTCCAGAACAGGAAATAAAGCATAGTGATCCAAGATCTTTCCCAAAGGCACAGGACTAGGAAGTGCTACGCTCAGGGCTTCAACATGGTCTGGCTCTGGAAACTGAGTGATCAGGAAAAAGAAGTCAGGTTTTGTTCAGCAGGCGAAACAGTCGCTGAGGGCTTTCAAGCTGGGGAGTGACATGAGATGATGAACCTTTCAATGAGCTCCAGTCTCTGCTGTGCTCCACGTTCCATCTGGCTCACATTGGCAGAAGCAGGTGGCTCCAAAGAGGTGAGGGCATCGAAATCGTTGTGGAGGTTTTGAGGGGACCCTGACTGAGTCCAGAGCTGCATTTGGACTTTAAAATAGCCTTATAATCTTCTCTGTCATCATCCAAGCCTACACCTACCAAGGACATGAGCTGGGCAGAGGTAGGCAGGATTTGTGTACAGAAGAGGACATTGACCTAAAGACCAGGAAGAAGAATATCATCCATCTGTTCGCCATTTGCCTATGGGTCTGGAGATCCTGGCATCCGCTGATGAATCCTTTGGTGTTGTCTGAGATGGTCAGACCTCATGAACTGTCAGCCGCACTGCTCACATCTGTGTGGTCGGTATCTGGTGTGTATCCGTGAGTGTCATGTGAGCTCGTCAGATCGGAAGAAAGACCAGTTACAGCCTTCCCACAGGCATTTATAGAGCCTGTCACCTAGGGGGTGGCAAGAGAGATGAAATTAAGAACAGACCAGCGGGTGGGGAGGAAGGGGTCCAACTACAAGAGGCAGAGAAGGGTGGGGAATCAGAAGGGAAGATACAGGAACGCAGTGAGGGGGCAACACAGCAGCAGTAACCTCCCCATCATCTTGGCGGTCATTAGGCACACAAGTCAGTGGGCCTACATCGCTTGGTGCCAGGCTTAAAAGGTGAAGGGCTAGTGCTGGGGCTATGAGGCCCAGCAGGTTAAACCAGTGCTTGCAATGCTGGTGCCGGCATCCCATATTTGGGCCCTGGTTCAAGTCCCAGCTGCTCCACCTCCTGTCTAGCTCTCTGCTAGTGCCCTTGGGAAGGCAGCAGGGGATGGCACAAGGACTCCCACATGGGAGACCCAGGTGGAGTTCTGGGCTCCTGGTTTCAGCCTGGCCCAGCCCCAGCTGTTATGGCCATTTGGGGAGTCAGCCAGTGGCTAAAAACCTCTCCCCCTCTCTTCATTCTCCCTGTCCAACAAATCTTAAATTAGATGTGTTTGTGGGCTAATCCCAAACCATTACAGAAACCCAAAGCCCAGACTCCTCCACCCCTACCCGATTCCCACCCCCCACCACATTCACCTGTGTGCTTGTGGGACATCACTGGGATCCCGTTGGAGGCAGACACTGACAGCCCGCTAGGGGGCAGCGCTAGACTCCCACTGGAGGGCATGTTTACCTCTGGAATCCTGGGCTCTAAGGGCATCATCTGAGGCATCATCATGCCTGGCTGAGGGGGGAGCACCCCCTGGTCATAAATCATCTGGGGAGAAGGGAGAGTGGCCTGGGAGCTGTAGCTCATGCCATGCTCCTGCAGGTTCATGCCAAACTACGACCCCACTCCTCCTTCACCCAGCATGGGTGCCTCAGCAGGCAGCAAGGGGGCCCCCAACATGTCTGTGCCCTGACTGAAGTGTTGAGTGCTGGGCAGGCCATAGCTACAAGGTTCATTCACTCCACTGCTTCCGGAAGATGGAAATATGTCCAACATGAACATTGACCGCTCTGTGTCCTTGGGGGGAGAGAGAGAGAGAGAATCCAGTGAAACCCACTTCACCTCGGCTTTCAACTCCACATAGCGCTCCTTCCCAGTTTAGAGCCATCATCTCTGGCCTGGAGCTTCCTCCCTGGAGACGGCTCTCTGGCTCCTGGCTGGGCTCACAGGAGCACAGTGGATGCTTACACACGACTGTGCCACCTTTCCTCCTTTGCATGTTTTTGGTTTTCATTTCATACAAAGCCACAAAAAGAATCAGCAAAATACTCCCTACCTCACATCTTTAGAAAAACACTGAGAAAATGTACGGACTACAAACTATGACTGATTGGTGTGAAGAGTAGCAAAGAAGGCATTCGTAGGAGACTATCTTGAAATAGGATAGATCAAAGAATCCTATCTTTTACATAGATTTTATTTATTTATTTAAGCGGCAGAGTTACAGACAGAGGAAGACACAGAGAAAAAGGTCCATCTGCTGGTTCACTCCCCAAATGGCCACAATGGCTGGAGCTGCACCCATCCAAAGCCAGGAGCTTTTTCTGGGTTTCCCACATGGGTGAAGGGGCCCAAGGACTTGGGCCATCTTCTACTGCTTTCCCAGGCTGTAGCAGAAAGCTGGATCACAAGTGGAGCAGCTGGGTCTCAAACCAGTGCCCATATGGGATGCCAGCACTTCAGGCCAGAGCGTTAACCTGTTGTACCATAGCACCTGCCCCAATTCATTGTTTCTTGCTCTTTAAAATTTTATTGTGCTCTAACTTACTTTTGTAAAAACTTGTATTTTGTGATTTATTTTTGTTTATTTGGAAGGCAGAGAAACAGAAAACTCATCTGCTGGTTCATTCGCCAAATGCCCACAACAGGCAAGGCTGGGCCAGGCTGAAGCTAGGAGTCAGGAACTCCAACCAGGTCTCCGGGGAGGGTAGCAGAAATCCAGGTACTTGAGCTGTCACCTGCTGCTTCCCAGGGGATATTAACAGGAAGCTGGAATTGAAAGTGTGTGTTTGGGGGGGGGGTGGCAGAGCGGCACTGTGGCATACTGGGTAAAGCCACTGCCTGCAGCGCCGACATCCCATACAGGTGTCAGTTTGAGTGTCGGCTGCTCCACTTCTGATCCAGCTCTGCTGTGGCCTGGGAAAGTGGTGGAGGATGGCCCAAGTCCTTGGGCCCCGGCACCCATGTGGGAGACCGAGAAGAAGTTCCTGGCTCCTAGCTTTGGAACTGCACTTTTCCAGCCATTGCAGCCATTTGAGGAGTGAACCAGCGAATGGAAGACCTTTCTCTGTCTCTAACTCTCTAGCTCTGTCTTTCAAAAAAATAAAATAAATTTTATTTTTTCAAAGACTATAATTTTACTTATTTATTTATTTGAAGGAGTTACATGGAGAGAAGGAGGGCAGAGAAAGAGGTTTTCCATCCACTGTTTCTTTTTCTTTTTTTCTTTCTTTTTTTCTTACAGGCAGAGTGGACAGTGAGAGAGAGAGACAGAGAAAAAGGTCTTCCTTTACCATTGGTTCACCCTCCAATGTCCGCTGCGGCTGGTGTGCTGCGGCCGGTGCACCACGCTGATCTGAAACCAAGAGCCTGGTGCTTCTCCTGGTCTCCCATGCGGGTGCAGGGCCCAAGGACCTGGGCCATCCTCCACTGCACTCCCGGGCCACAGCAGAGAGCTGGACTGGAAGAGGGGCAACCGGGACATATAATGGCGCCCAGACAGGGACTAGAACCCAGTGTGCTGGCGCCACAGGCAGAGGATTAGCCTATTGAGCCACAAAACCGGCCCATCCACTGTTTCACTCCCCAACTAGCTGCAACGGCCAGAGCTGTGCCTATCTGAAGCCTGGAGCCAGGCGCTTCTTTCGGGTCTCCCACATGGTGCAGGGGTCCAAGGACTTGGGCCTTTTTCTACTGCTTTCCCAGGCCATAGCAGAGAGCTGCATGGGAAGTGGAGCAGCAGGACTTGAACCAGCACCCATATGGGATGCTGGCACTGCAGGTGGTGGCTTTACTTGCTACACCATAGTGCCAACCCCAACAAAGTAAATTTAAAAAAAAGAAAGATGTGGAAACATGATTCAAACCTAGGCATTCTGATTGGAATGCAGGCATCCTAAGTGGCATCTTTTTTTTTTTTTAATAAAAGTATTTATTTATTTGAAAGGCAGAGTTACAGAGAGGCAGAGGCAGAGAGAGAGAGAGAGAGAGGTCTTCCATCTGCTGGCTCACCCCCCAGATGGCCTCAATGGGCAGATCTGCACCTATCCGAAGCCAGGAGCCAGAGCTTCTTCCAGGTCTCCCACGAGGGTGCAGGGGTCCAAGGACTTGGGCCATATTTCATTACTTTTCCCAAGTCATTAGCAGGAAGATGGATCAGAAGTGGAGCAGCCAGGGTGTGACCAGTGCCCACGTAGGATGCTCGTGTCGCAGACTGCAGCTTTACATTTTATGCCACAATACTAGATACTACAAGCTAGTTTGACAACAATAAATATTACCTAAAGAAAAATGGGAACTGAACTTATTATTTCACAAAAGGGCAAGAATTAGAAAACAATTTAAATACACACACAAACACACACACACACATGCACAAACACAAAATCTCAAGGCTTAGTCACAAGGGAAAAGTAGAAGCTACTTGGCAGGTGGAGAAGAAGCAACACTGTTGCACTCTGAAGTGTCAGGTGAAGGTTGTTACAGTGGCACTCATTGTTCCTGATCGAGGCTTCCTTTGGGAAGGTCTCTACCTTCACAAAGCAGTACCCCCAGCTGCTCTAGCCCTGCCCAATGTCCTCCTTCAGATTCCACAATCCAGGCCAAGAGTGATGCTGCCCATGGTGAAGAGAACCAGTCCATCCTGCAGATCACCTGCACCATGAAGATGCCCAGCCAATCTTGCTTGTCCTCAAAGGTTGCCATTCATCCCTCCCCGCTTTCCTAACCTCACATCCATCTTCACTTCCTTCCTGCTGTCCCTGTAGCCCTCAGACGGGATCAGACACCAAGGTGGCTGGCTTACAAACACGAATTCGGCAGAGCCTCAGTCTCTTAGGACAAGTCTGCTATGTTCTGCCTTTCATTGTGGTTCAGCACCTCTGATTCAAAAAGAAAACAGGCAAAGAAAACAAAGAACAGAGTGAAGGAAAAGCAGAAAACCCACAAGAGATACTATTGTGGAACAATACAACTGAGACCAAACAGATCAGTTGTACAATGAATGTAAGTGAGCTTAACCAACCTCTTAAAAGAAAATCAAATCAAAGGAGAACCAATGTGAGCATCATGGGGCAGGTGTTTGGTCTAGCAATGAAGACACTGGTTAAGGTATCCGTGTCTCAGGGTGAGTGTTTGGCAAAAAGTGAAGCCTCCCCTGGGGGGCTGATGCTGTGGTGTAGTGGGGAAAGCCCCTGCCTGCAGTGCCGGCATCCCAGATGGTGCCGGTTCGAGTCCCGCTGCTCCATTTCTGATCCAGCTCTCTGCTGTGGCCTGGGAAAGTGGTAGATGTCCCAAATCCTTGGGCCTCTGCTCCTACGTGGGAGACCTGGAGGAAGCTCCTGCCTCCTGGCTTTGGATTGGCATAGCTCCAGCCGTTGTGGCCATCTGGGGAGTGAACCAGATGATGGAAGACCTCTCTCTCTCTTTGTCTCTACCTTTCTCTGTAACTCTGTCTTTCAAATAAATGAAGTAAATCTCAAAAGAAAAAAAGAAAGAAAGAAAGAAAAAGATTCCCCTGGATGCCTCCATCCCATATGAGAGTGCCTGGGTTTCAGTTCTAACTCTGCTTCTGATCCCAGCTTCCTACATTTGCACCCTGGGGAAAAGCAGGTGATGGCTCAAGTACTTGGGTACTTGAGACAGATGCAGACACTTGGGTACAGAGAGACAGACACAGACAGAAAGAGACATTCCATCAGCTAGTTCAGTCAACAACTGTTGGCAACAGTCAGACCTGAGCCAGGCTGCAGCCAGGAGCAGGGAACTTAATCCAGATCTCCCATCCATTGTTTCACTCCCCAGATGCCTGCAACAGCCAGGGCTGGGCCATGCTAAAACATGGAGCCAGGAACTCCATGGAACTCCAGGAACTCCATGATCTCTCTCCCATATGGGTGGCAGGGAACAAACACTGAAGCCATCATTTTCTGCCTCCCAGTATTCCTCCTAGCAGGAACACTACCTCAGAAGTTGAGTAGCTGGGATACAATCCAGCACTCCAATGCACGCATCCCAAGAAGTAGCTTAATCCACTGCATCACAATGCCCACTCTGGATTTCAAAACTTTTGCAGTAAAATGAACTTTTTTTTAAAAAAAGGCTTGATTTATTTATTTGAAAGGCAGAGTTTCAGAGAGGCAGAGTCAGAGGCATAGAGAGAGAGACAGAGAGAGAGAGAGAGAGGTCTTCCATCTGCTGGGTCACTCCCCAAATGGTCACAACAGCGCTATCTGGGCCAATCCGAACCCAGGAGCCAGAAGCTGATTCTGGGTCTCTCATGTGGGTGCAGGGGCCCAAGAATTTGGGCCATCTTCCACTGCTTTCCCAGGCCATAGCAGAGAGCTGCATCAGAAGTGGAGCAGCTGGGACTCCAACCAACGCCCATATGGGATGCCAGCACTGCAGGCAGCTTTACCTGCTACACTACAGCGTTGGCCCCAAAATGAACTGATCTTTTAATTCTATTTTCTAAAACCTTGTTGAAGTTCCTTGTACTTTGGAAGTAAATGGATTGAACTCGGAGATCAAAAGCAGTTCTTGAGAGAAAGGATTAAACAATAACTCAAATATATTCTAACTACAAGAGACTTACTTTAGATACAGACACAAATTGTTTGAAAGCAAATGGGTGAAAAAATGATATTCCAACCAAAGCATAAAGAGAAGAGTAGGGCTTGCTATACTAACTTCAGACAAAACAGACTTGAAATCAGAAAAGTAGTCCGGCCCCGTGGCTCCATAGTCTAATCCTCTGCCTGAGGCACCGGCACACTGGGTTCTAGTCCCCATCGGGGCGCTGGATTGTGCCCTGGTTGCCCCTCTTCCAGTCCAGCTCTCTGCTGTGGCCCAGGAGTGCAGTGGAGTACAGCCCAAGTGCTTGGGCCCTGCACCCGCATGGGAGACCAGGAGAAGCACCTGGTCCTGGCTTCAGATCCGCATGGAGCACCAGCTGCAGCGTCTACTGGGGTGTGAACAAACGGCAAAGGAATACCTTTCTCTCTGTCTCTCTGTCTCTCTCACTGTCCACTCTGCCTGTCAAAAAAAAAAAAAGAACTAAATCAGAAAAAGTATACAGAAGACGAAAAAGAGATCAAAATAAATGAAATAATGTTTCAGAACAGAAAAAGACAAAACAAATAGAATTTACTTCCTTAATATTAGAGCATCAAAATACATGAAGCAAAAACTAGCAAAATGGAAGTGAGAAATCGTTCTACAATAATCAGTAGAGACTTCATTAGTTCACTCTTAGTAATGATAGGACAAGCAGACAGAAGGTAAGTAAAACACAGAGGACCTCAACAGCACAATAAACCCACTAGGCAAATAACATACACAGATCACTCCACGCAACAACAGCAGACCTCCTCAAGGCTACTCTCAATAGACTTTTTTTTTTTAAGATTTATTTTATTTATTTGAAAGGCAGAGTTGCAAAAAGAGAGAGAGAAATACAAAGACAGAGAGATCTTCTATCTGCTGGTTCAATCCTCAAATGGCTACAACAGCCATGGCTGAGCCAGGATGAAGCCAGGAGCCAGGAATTTCTTCCAGGTCTTCTCCGTGGGTGCAGGAGTCCATTGTCATTTCCAGATCCAGAGCAGGGTGCCGCACTGCTCCCTGTCTCCTCCAATCCACGAGAACTTCTCTGTGCTGCCCTGAGTACTTGTGAAGAGGACTGCTCAGGTGTTTGCTAGAATGTTCTCCACTTGCCTGTGTCATGGACACGTGGAGGCTATGGATGTGGAGGAAGAATCCGCAGAGGCAGCGTGTCCTAGCAGGAGGGCATCACATGAACATGACTCGTGGAACAACTTCACAGCAACTCTGACTTTGTCTTTGTCTTTGTCTTTGTCTTTGTCTTGACTGTTTTCCCCTCATAGTGGGAACGAGGCAACTCATTGCACTGCTAACAACTCTGGGAGAACTTGGAGCACGGCAAATGTTTTCCCTCGACCTGTTGAGGATGCATAGCTCCAGGATGCCCAAGCAAGATAAGGAAGCAGAACATATGAGATGAATACGCTCCTGGGTGGGGCACAGGCAAACACTGCCATGGTGCCCAGGAGAGCAGGAGCCCAGAGAAAGGCAGCATCAGGAAAAGTCCCCAGGTGAGGGAGATGGCGAATGGCTGCTACACCTGTGCCTGTGTTGTTGATCAGCGGCAACACAGTATTCCATTTCAACAGAAAGGATCGTTAGAAAGGCTCCTCTAGGAGATCAGAAATACACTTCCAGGGGCAGGCACTGTGGCACAGAGGGTTAAGCCACTGCCTGCAGGGCCGGCATCCCATTTGGGCTCAGGTCAGAGTCCTGGCTGCTCCACTTCCAACCCAGCTCTCTGCTATGGCCTGGGAATGCAGTGGAGGATGGCCCAGGTCCTTGGGTCCCTGCATCCGCATAGGAAACCAGGAGAAAGCTCCTGGCTTCTGATCGGCGCAGCTCTGGCTGTTGTGGCCAACGGGGAGTGAACCAGTGGATGGAAGACCCCCCTCTCTCTCTCTCTGCCTCTCCTTCTTTCTCTGTGTAACTCTGAGTTTCACGTAAATAAATCTTAAAAAAATTATCACTCTCTAAATATGATCAGAGTCGGTGAACTCAGGGGGCTTCCATAGTGTGGGGAGCAACCGGACTAGACTAAGTTACTGGAATTAAGACTTATTCTATGCATCTGCTCTCCTACAATATGGCGCTGGGAGAGGAGAAAACAGCTTCTACCCAGCTGCCTCCAGTTCAACCAATAAACTGTAGGACTTGCTCCTGATTGGAGGAGAGCGGCGTGCTCGGCGTGTGGGCAGCCGAGTTAGGATTGGCGGAGGAGGACTATAAAGGAGGAGAGAGACGGCATGCACCAGGAACATCTAAGGGGAACATCTAAGGGGAACACCTGTGCAGCCCCCGAGAGAGCCGGCCGGCGGTGTGCCGCTCCCCTGCGGAAGTGGGGAATGTGGCCAGGGGGAACTGCCCCTTCCACGGAAGTGGAAGGGACAGTAGCCAACCCGGGAAGAACCAGCAGCAAACCCGGGGAGGGCCGAGCAGACGAAAGAACAGCGCAGGGTCCTGTGTCGTTCCTCCACGAAGACGGGGAGTGACACCATAGCCTTGCCAGCTCATGACAAGAGCCTAGGGTGATTACTGATGCCGTAAACAAGAGTGTCAATTTGTTAAGTCAACAAGAGGAGTCACTGTGCACTTACTCCTCATGTAGGATCTTTGGCCTTAGTGTGCCGTACATTGAGATTTAATGCTATAACTAGTACTCAAACAGTATTTTTCACTTTATGTTTCTGTGTGGGAGCAAACTGTTGAAATCTTTACTTAATGTATGCTAACCTGATCTTCTGTATATAAAGAGAATTGAAAATGAATCTTGATGTGAATGGAAGGGGAGAGGGAGTGGGAAAGGGGAGGGTTGCGGGTAGGAGGGACATTATGGGCGGGAAGCCATTGTAATCTATAAGCTGTACTTTGGAAATTTATATTCATTAAATAAAAGTTAAAAAAAAGGAAAAAAATTATCAGTCTTGCTCTGGGGCAGAGTTCCACGAAGCCATCCTCAGACACACAGTGGCAGCACTCCTTCAGAGCTTATTAGGTTCAAATTCTCCCTGCCCAGACCACACCCCTGAGGCACAAATTCCAAGGTGGGACCTAGGGGTTTTGACATTAATAAGCTCTCCAGGTGACACTGACAAACACTGAAGCAAATGCAGGGATGCACTATTTTAGAGCAATCATTTTTTTTCAAGCATTTATTCATTTATTTGTAAGTCAGAGAGAGATTTTCCATCTGCTGGTTCACTCTCCCAGATGGCTGAAATGGCCAGGGCTGGGCCAAGCCAAAGCCAGGAGCTTCTTCCAGGTCTCCTACATGGGTGGCAGGAGCCCAGACAACTTGGGCCATCTTTTGCTGTTTTTTCCAGGCTATTAGCACAGAGCTGCATCAGAAGTGGAGAAGTCAGGACACCATTCAGCACCCCTATGGGATGTTGGTCCCGAAGGTGGCGACTTTACCTGCTACACCATGATGCAGGCTCCTAGAGCAATTAGTTTAAGTCTGGGATAGACTTACCCTCTCACTTTGAGCATTATGAAGAACACATAGACAAGAATACATGGGTTTAAATCCTTTGAAGATTGATTTTGCTTGACAACTGTGAATTTCCCTTTCTCCTCCTCGTTGAATTTTACATTTTTGGAGCTCAAGATAAACAATAGTTATGCATTATCTGAAGATTGCATTAGCCAAAACCCTACAGTCAGTGATCGATTTAAGTAACAGAATTATCATTTCAGAATAATACAATCATTATTAATAATGGGAATCTGGCAGAAAACTCTGACTTGATCCAGGACTTGTAGTGCAATAACTTGACAGGTTCACAAAATTTTTGGTTTTGTCTGAAATTTACAAGTACAACATGAGGTTATTAAAAGTATGTTTCAATTGAATTGCACACCTGTGTTTCCACTTAGAATAATTTGATCTTCTGTATCTGAAGGTAATTGAAAATGAAACTCAGTGAAGGGTGGGATGGCACAGGGAGTGGGAGAGGGGAGGGCCCTGGGAGGGAGGGAGTTTGGGGGGGAAGCCACAACAATACAAAAGTTGCACTTTGTAAAATCACATTTATTAAATAAAAAAGAATGTTTAAAAATAAGTCTAAATATAAAATTATATAACTCAGGTAATTTTAAAGAAATTAGGTATTTCACTTTAAAAACTTGTTGCAGGTCAGTTTATTGAGAAAACTGTATGCTGTATGTTAATTCTATTCACTTGATGACCTTGCATGATGTGAACTGGGACTCCAAAGGTCACAGCTGAGAAGTTTCTAAAATCACTTCCCCATATTTGACAGGAACACAAGAATCAAATATCAAGAAATGTTCAGGAAATTCTGAAAATTGCCTCTTCTTATTTTTTCAAAAAGTGGTGATCAACGATCAGGAAGGAAACAGCTTGGAGAAAGGATGAAAATGATACATGTGCTAAACAAAATACAAATTTTGAAAATTTCCAATAAAACAATCTTTGGACCAAAACTATGTCGATACTTTTCCTTCCATTCTGGCCAACTTCAGCCCAAGGCTTCTGAGCTGCAGACATGTTGCATTCCAGCCTTTTCCATCTTCAGCTCTTCACGGTTAAACGTAATGCACTCTTTCGCTTCTGTGGCCTCATCTAAAACTTGATTTTCTTTGGTGGAGGGCTTCGCACTGACGCCGGCTCCAGGGCGCAAAGTCCGCGTCGCTATCTGCCTTGGTTCTGCGGCGTGGCGGCGTGGAGAAGGCCCAGTGGAGCTGACAGCTTGGTTAACCGCCAGTGGCGCTTTGTCTTGGGCACTTTGCCGCCGAGCATGGGCTGCTGTCCCACGATTAACAAATGGCTTCTTTCGCTGTAACATGGCTGAGCCAGTGTTCAAGACATGGGCCCCGTTTTCTGTGAAGCATCTTTGAAGTAGCCTGGTCCTGGGCCGCGGACGAGGGGCTATGCCGGGCGCAGTACTGAGGGCCCCGCGGTGCCCCGAGGCGGTCCCGCAGGCCAGGGTCATTGGGTTGGAGGCACCAGCCAGCCTTAGGCGATAACGTTTTTAAATCCAGCACCAGGCCCACGGGGAGGCCGCAGTGCTGCTGTCTGTCCCTACCCCGTTCCCCCCGCCCTCCCCAACCGTGATTCCTTTAAGTTAGCCATTTTATTTCAACAAAACCCAGAGCCTTGCTTGAATTAGCGTGACATGGCTGTCTGTCTATTCCTTATGGTGGTAAAATCCGGAAATCAGCCATTTTTCAAACTCCTCTCTAAGCAGTCTTTCAGAGGTTTTCTTTGCTTGTTTATTATTTATTTTTTATTTTTTGACAGGTAGAGTGGACAGTGAGAGAGAGAGACAGAGAGAAAGGTCTTCCTTTTCCTTTTTGCCGTTGGTTCACTCTCCAATGGCCACCGCGGCCGTTGCACTGCGGCCAGCGTACCGCATTGATCCGATGGCAGGAGCCAGGTGCTTCTCCTGGTCTCCCATGGGGTGCAAGGCCCAAGCACTTGGACCATCCTCCACTGCACTCCCGGGCCATAGCAGAGAGCTGGCCTGGAAGAGGGGCAACCGGGACAGAATCTGGCAACCCGCCCAGAACTAGAACCCAGTGTGCTGGAGCTGTTAGGTGGAGGATTAGCCTATTGAGCTGTGGCGCCGGCCGGCTGCTTCACTTCTGATCTAGCTCCCTCCTCTTGGGCCCCTGCACCCACGGGAGGCCTGGAAGAAGCTCCAGGCGCCTGGCTTGGGCCTGGCTCAGTGCTGGAGGTTGTGGACACTTGGGGAGTGAGCCAGTGCTTGGAAGATCACCGCTCTCTCTCTATCCCTCTCTAACTCTGATTTTCAAATAAATGAATATTTTTTTAAACAGGATCCTAGTACTCAAGAGTTTTTGGGTTTTTTTTTTTTTTTTTTGGAAACCTTTTATATGCATGTGCCATTTGGTGAAGCAGGTTAAGCCATTGCTTAGCATAGATGCCAATTCTAGTCCCAGCTGCTCCACTTCCCATCCAGCTCCCTACTAACACACCTGGGAAAACAGCAGAGGATGGCTCAAGTGCTTGGGCCCCCGTGCCCATGTGGGAGACCCAGATGAAGCTCCGGGCTCCTGGCTCCAGATCAGCACAGTGCCTGCTGTCTCAGCAACTTGGGGAGTGAACCAGCAAATGAAAGACCTTTCTCTTCGTCTCTCCTTCTCTCTATATAACTCTTTCAAATGAAGAAAGATACATTTTCCTTCCTTTCTTACAGATTTATTTATTTATTTGAAAGAGTTACAGAGAGAAAGAGAGAGATCTTCCAATGCTGGTTCACTCCCCAAATTGCCGCAGTGGCCAAGATGGGTCAGGCCGAAGAGAGAATCTTCTTCCAGGTCTCCCACGCGGGTGCAGGGTCCAAACACGTGGGCCATCTTCCACTGCTTTCCCTAGGCCCTTAGTAGGGAACTGGAGTGGAAGTAGAGTAACCGGGACCTGAACTCACGGGTATATGGAATGCAGGTGTCTGTGGCGGCAGCTGTACACACTGCACCCCAGCGCCGCCTCGGCATTGCATTTCTTAGGGTGACCTGACGAACCCACAGGATCCGACGCACAAAGTAATTTTGGTTAAGTCTGCCGCGGTCAAGGTGGTGAGATCCACTGTCACTGAAGGGTTGATTGGTTTCAGAGGCTGTGGCCTTGAGCGTGGTTAATTAAGGATCAGATCATAGTAAGAGAAAACGCTTGAGGTCAGCTGTGGGCTCTCTGATTTCCTGGTAAACCTTGTTTGCCAATCTTCGGTTCCGGAGCGCGTGATGACTGCCACAACAAAACCCACTCCTGGGGCTGCAATGGGAGACTCACGGTGGGCGGTGGGGGAGGGGCCGGAGCTCAAGGCCAGAGGTCAAGGCCAGGTAGATCTGCTTTGGCAAGTGACTTAATCACCAATCCAGTGTCAGCTGGAAACTGAGCAGAAGCGAGGCGGGAGCACAGGGCTCCGCCCCTGGGAGGCGTAGCCGGGGCCAGGAGCCAATCTGGAGCAGGTGTGCACACGGCCCGCCCCGCTAGTGCTATAAAAGGAGGGCCGCACCTCCTGCTGCTGACCGGGTCAGTTCTGGCTGCCTCGGTGGGTGGTCCGCTCCTGCTTCTCCAGCCTGCCCTGCTGTGTTTCTGCCACAGAGCGCACTGTTTGCTCCAGGGGCTCTTTCTGCGTCCACTATGGTGAGTCTGCGTCCACACTCGCCAGCCCAGGGTTCTAGCGTCACGGTGGGGAGGGGACTGGAAACGCTGCGGCGGGCGTGTGGGGGGCCCAGCAGTGCAACGCTGCCTACGAAGTTGGGGGTCCTGCAGGGCGCTCGATTCGCGTCAGGCTCTCGGGCCATCCTTTCTGGGCACTTGCACGTACCGGTCCCGCCGAGGGCACACCTTCCTCCAGGCGAAGGCGGGCCAGCTGAGGGCAGTGGGGCTGGCGTCCCCTGGCTGCGGGGCCGGGGCCTGGCTGCTCGGCAGGAGTCCCCAGGCCACGCCTCGGCCCTGGGCTTCAGTGCGCTCTGCTGTGGACGGTGGAAGGACACTTCCAAGCCAGCTGCCTGCCGTGACTATTCCGTGAGGCCTGGCGGCGTGGGAGGCTGCTGGGTTAAGACACCCTTACTCAGGAGGCGCGGCAGTGACTGGGGAGGCAGCGACGGGAAAGCCTTTTGTTGTGGTTCCTCGGCTTTTTCTCTATTTTCCTCTTCTTTTTCCTTCTTTCCTGGCTCCCTTTCTTCTTTCCATTTGAAAGACAGGTACAGAGAGAGAGGGCGGGACAAAGACCTTCCGTCTGCTGGTTCACTCCCCAGATGGCCCTGTTGGCTCCATCCAGGGCTCCCACATGGGTGCAAGGGCCCAAGGACTTGGATCACCTTCCGCTGCCTTCGCCGGCTCATGAGCAGGGAGCTGGAGCGCTGGTGGCATTAGTTAGGTTGTTGATGTAGGAGTTGTCTTGCTTTTATTTATTTATTTATTTATTTTTGACAGGCAGATTGGACAGTGAGACAGAGAGACACAGAGAGAAAGGTCTTCCTTTGCCGTTGTTTCACCCTCCAATGGCTACCGCGGCTGGCGCGCTGCGGCCAGCCCACCACACTGATCCGATGGCAGGAGCCAGGTACTTATCCTGGTCTCCCATGGGGTGCAGGGCCCAAGTACTTGGCCATCCTCCACTGCACTCCCTGGACACAGCAGAGAGCTGGCCTGGAAGAGGGGCAACCAGGACAGAATCTGGCACCCTGACCGGAACTAGAACCCAGTGTGCCAGCACTGCAAGGCAGAGGATTAGCCTAGTGAGCCGTGTCGCAGGTCGCCTTTATTTTGTTTATAGCTAGACATTTCCCTCTGGCGCAGCTTTTGTTGTATTCCATAATATTCGGCATGACGGGTTGTGGTTTCATTCACCGCTTAAGTTTTTTCCAAATTCTTGTGATTTCATCTTGCATTCATTACTTTGCATAAGAGGGTGCTCTTTATTTTTTTTTATTAAATAAAACTCTGTATTAAGAGTTTTATTTTAATTGGCTTATAGATAAGAGTGTCCGTAAATTTAAGCTGCTAAAATTAATCAAAGATACGTTTTAATTCGTGGGACCTGAATCTCGGTATCATATGTTTTAAACTTGCTAGTAGGAAGAAATTAAAAACATTTTATGTGTGTGTGCTTAAGTTGACTGGTTCAACAAACTACACCATGTTAGATATTTAAGAGGTGTTTCCAAATACATGATTCTTAAAATTTATAGATGGCATTGGACCTTCTGGTAAATGTTTTCTTAAGTTGTTATCTAATGGTTGAAACTGTATGCTAAGTTTTCATGTGATATTGCTATTGTCAGCAAGCGATCTAGGACTTGCTCCCTCATTTCTCTATTCTAAGCCCCACTTGTTCTTTCATTTCTCTATTCTCTTCAAGGTAGGAAACTAATTCTATTATGAAGGAATCTTTAGGACGAACAATTTAATCTTTAGACCTTATAAAAGAGATGGCTAGCATTTTTCTGTAATAGCATAGCCAAAATAAGAGCTTAAATGATCATTTCCTAGCTAGTTTTACTTCGCCATCAGTGAAGTAAACAGTGAGTAGATAATACCTCCCTTTCAGACCAGAGGGAAAGAAAGTTTTAAAGTGAGAATATAATTTTGCTCATGAGCATCATCTACCTTAGGAAAACTACTACAGAACATGCCTGTGACTTGTAGTTTAGGCCACCAAAGATTAGAGATGGGCCTTGGGCACTCCCTTGACTTGCATCCTCTGGTCTGCTTTAACAAAACCCAGGAGGATAAGAAAGCCAGGCATCAGAAGCAATGGGTGGCAGGCCTATTAATGGCTGTTCTGTACAGTGATCTGCCCTCAAGGAGACCCACCAGGCCAGTCCACTGCAGTGGCTTTCAATGGGGTAAGCCTGGGCTGCAGCAGAAGTCAGCTTGTGAAGAGCCCTGGCAGCTCTGCCAAGAGTTGGATCACTGAAATTGACCTGCCCTGGAGTCGAAGGACACCCAGGTCAGAGCCACAGATCTTATTGGCTCTAAGCTGAAAAGCCCTTCACTCAGCCCAGCTTCCAAAGTGACCACCGCAGCTGAGGGGACGGCCAAGTAGGGTCAGCAACATTGCAGGCAGAACTGTAGATTTCCTGTTGGAGATGCCACCTGCCTTTACCTGGCCAGCTCTCCTCCCAGGCCAGCTAAGTAATGAAAGTCAACAGAGTGCCTTCCCCTAGGAGGTTCACACCTCCCTTAGGATGTCCCCATGTGGAGAGATTGATAGGTCTGGGCCTCTTAACTTCCAAGGCCTAAAGCCCACCAGATTACTCTCAAGCCCCTTCTGTCAGGTTCTAGTTCCTCTCAATCAGAAAACTTAATTGTCGCCTAGACAGCACCTTTCCTAGCTCCTCTAATAATGAGTCTGTCCTTTGTTCTAGACCCTGTCTAGCGCACTTGGGCCTCATTTCTTTGTAATCATAACCTCTACTCTACCACCGATGGCTCTACTCCCAACCTGTGTGTACTGATGGTCCTCTTCCCCACTTAATGCTGTATAATTGTTGAAAACCTCTCTACATTCAAACCCCTCTACCTACAAAAGATGAGTGACTTTTCTCCCAGTCTTGGCTGGAATCAGCTTTCCGGTCTGTTGGGTGTTCCCCAATAAACCTTTCCCTTAAAAAAAAAAAAGAGAGAGAGGGAGGTGCCTTTCTCTGAATGGAGGAGAGAACTTCCACTTTGACTATGAGCTTGTCTAAATATGATCAGAGTCGGTTAACTCGGAAGGCTTCCAAAGACTTGGCAACTCATGACGGGAGCTTAGGGTGGTTACTGGCACCATAAACTAGAGTGTCAATTTGTTGGATCAACAGCAGGAGTCACTGTGTGCTTGCTCCTCATGTGGGATCTCTGTCCTTAATGTGCTATACATTGTGATTTCATGCTATAACTAGTAGTCAAACAGTATATTTCACTTTGTGTTTCTGTGTGGGTGCAAACTATTGAAATCTTTACTTAATATATACTAAATTGATTTTCTGTATATAAAGAGAATTGAAAATGAATCTTGATGTGAATGGATGGAGGAGAGGGAGTGGGAAAGGATAGGGTTGTAGGTGGGAAGGAAGTTATGGGGGAGGGGAAGCCATTGTAATCCATAAGCTGTACTTTGGAAATTTATATTCATTAAATAAAAGTTAAAAAAAAAGGCCCCAAGAATGTGCTCTTTAATTTCCAGAGACTTGTGAATTTTCCAGCTTTATTTGCCTGTTGGAGTTCCAGCTGTCCACTTCCGGTCTAGCTCCCTGCTGATGGCCTGGGAAAGCCTCAGAATGATGGCTCTTCTACGTGGACCACTGCTGCCCATGTGGGAGACCAGGATGGTGTTCCTGGCTCCTGGCGTCTACCTGGCCTAGCCCTGGCTGGTGCAACCATGTAAGGTATGGGAGATTATCTCTCTTTGTTCTGTTCTACCTTTGTTTTTTTTTTAACTTTTATTTAATGAATATAAATTTTCAAACTACAGCTTATGGATTACAATGGCTTCCCCCCCATAATGTCCCTCCCACCCGCAACCCTCCCCTTTCCCAATCCCTCTCCCCTTCCATTCACATCAAGATTCATTTTCAATTCTCTTTATATACAGAAGATCAGTTTAGCATACATTAAGTAAAGATTTCAACAGTTTGCTCCCACACAGAAACATAAAATGAAAAATAATAGATGATTTTTTAAATGATGATGAAATCAGATCAGACCTATTGTCATATTTAATCCCAGTGAGAGTCAAGTTGGGAATTGATAATTTCTTTCTTCTTTAGGTTAGAAAAAGATATTCCATGCTAACAGAAACCAAAAAAAGGCAGGCGTAGCCATATTAATATCAGACAAAATAAACTTTAATACAAAAACTGTTAAGAGAGACAAAGAGGGGCACTATATAATGATTAAGGGTTCAATTCAACAGCAAGATGTAACTATTATAAATGTATACGCACCTAATTACAGGGCACCGGTCGATTTAAAAGATATGTTAAGGGACTTAAAGGGAGACTTAGATTCTAATACAATAGTACTGGGGGACTTCAATACTCCACTCTCAGAAATAGACAGATCATCCGGACAGAAGATCAACAAGGAAACAGCAGATTTAATCGACACTATTGCCCAAATGGATCTAACAGATATCTACAGAACTTTCAATCCTACATCTAAAGACTTCACATTCTTCTCAGCAGTGCATGCAACCTTCTCTAGGATTGACCACATACTAGACCATAAAGCAAGTCTCAGCAAATTTCAAAGAATTAGAATCATACCATGCAGCTTCTCAGACCACAGCAGAATGAAGCTGGAAATTAGCAACTCAGGAAACCTAGAAAGTATGCAAACACATGGAGACCGAACAACATGCTCCTGAATGAACACTGGGTCATTTAGAAATCAAGAGAAATCAAAAACTTTCTGGAAGTAAATGAGGACAAAAACACAACATATCAAAACTTACAGGATACAGCAAAAGCAGTATTGAGAGGCAAGTTTATAGCAATATGTGCCTATATCAATAACTTGGAAAGGTACCAAATAAATGAGCTTTCAGCGCATCTCAATGACCTAGAAAAACTGCAGCAACCAAACCCAAATCTAGTAGAAGAGAAATAATTAAAATCAGAGAAGAAATTAACAGGATTAAATCCAAAAAAGCATTACAAAAAATCAGCCAAGCGAGAAGCTGGTTTTTTGAAAAAATAAACAAAATTGACACCCCATTGGCCCAACTAACTAAAAAAAGAAAAGACCCAAATCAATAAAATCAGAGATGAAAAACGAAACGTAACAACAGACACCACAGAAATAAAAAGAATCATCAGAAATCACTACAAGGACTTGTATGCCAGCAAACCAGAAAATCGATCAGAAATGGATAGATTCCTGGACACATGCAATCTACCAAAATTGAACCATGAAGACATAGAAAGCCTAAATAGACCCATAACTGAAACAGAAATGGAAACCGTAATAAAGGCCCTCCCAATAAAGAAAAGCCCAGGACCAGATGGATTCACTGCTGAATTCTACCAGACATTTAAAGAAGAACTAATCCCATTTCTTCTCAAACTATTCAGAACAATCAAAAAAGAGGGAATCCTCCCAAATTCTTTCTATGAAGCCAGCATCACCTTAATCCCTAAGCCAGAGAAAGATGCAGCACTGAAAGAAAATTACAGACCAATATCCCTGATGAACATAGACACAAAAATCCTCAATAAAATTCTCGCCAATAGAATACAACAACACATCAGAAAAATCATCCACCCAGACCAAGTGGGATTTATCCCTGGTATGCAGGGATGGTTCAACATTCGCAAATCAATCAATGTGATTCACCACATTAACAGACTGCAAAAGAAAAACCATATGATTATCTCAATTGAGGCAGAGAAAGCATTCGATAAAATTCAACACCCTTTCATGATGAAAACTCTAAGCAAATTGGGTATAGAAGGAACATTCCTCAATACAATCAAAGCAATTGATGAAAAACCCACAGCCAGCATCCTATTGAATGGGGAAAAGTTGGAAGCATTTCCACTGAGATCTGGCCCCAGACAGGGATGCCCACTCTCACCACTGCTATTTAACATGGTTCTGGAAGTTTTAGCCAGAGCCATCAGACAAGAAAAAGAAATTAAAGGAATACAAATTGAGAAGGAAGAAGTCAAACTATCCCTCTTCACAGACGATATGATTCTTTACGTAGAGGATCCAAAGAACTCTACTAAGAGACTATTGGAACTCATAGAGGAGTTTGGCAAAGTGGCAGGATATAAAATCAATGCACAAAAATCAACAGCCTTTGTATACACAAGCAGTGCCATGGCTGAGAAAGAACTGCTAAGATCAATCCCATTCACAATAGCTACAAAAACAATCAAATACCTTGGAATAAACTTAACCAAGGACGTTCAAGATCTCTACGATGAGAATTACAAAATCTTAAAGAAAGAAATAGAAGAGGATACCAAAAAGTGGAAAAATCTTCCATGCTCATGGATTGGAAGAATCAACATCATCAAAATGTCCATTCGCCCAAAAGCCATTTATAGATTCAATGCGATACCAATCAAGATACCAAAGACATTCTTCTCAGATCTAGAAAAAGTGATGCTGAAATTCATATGAAGACACAGTAGACCTCGAATAGCTAAAGCAATTTTGTACAACAAAAACAAAGCCAGAGGCATCACAATACCAGATTTCAGGACATACTACGGGGCAGTTGTAATCAAAACAGCATGGTACAGGTACAGAAACAGATGGATAGACCAATGGAACAGAATTGAAACACCAGAAATCAACCCAAACATCTACAGCCAACTTATATTTGATCAAGGATCTAAAACCATTTCCTGGAGCAAGGACAGTCCATTCAATAAATGGTGCTGGGAAAACTGGATTTCCACGTGCAGAAGCATGAAGTAAGACCCCTACCTTACACCTTACACAAAAATCCATTCAACATGGATTAAAGACCTAAATCTATGACCCGACACCATCAAGTTATTAGAGAACATTGGAGAAACCCTTCAAGATATTGGCACAGGCAAAGAGTTTCTGGAAAAGACCCCGGAGGCACAGACAGTCAAAGCCAAAATCAACTATTGGGATTGCATCAAATTGAGAAGTTTCTGTACTGCAAAAGAAACAGTCAGGAGAGTGAAGAGACAACCGACAGAATGGGAAAAATATTTGCAAACTATGCAACAGATAAAGGGTTAATAACCAGAATCTACAAAGAGATCAAGAAACTCCACAACAACAAAACAAACAACCCACTTAAGAGATGGGCCAAGGACCTCAATAGACAGTTTTCAAAAGAGGAAATCCAAATGGCCAACAGGCACATGAAAAAATGTTCAAGATCACTAGCAATCAGGGAGATGCAAATCAAAACCACAATGAGGTTTCACTTCACCCCGGTGAGAATGGCTCACATACAGAAAACTACCAACAGCAGATGCTGGCGAGGATGTGGGGAAAAAGGCACACTAACCCACTGTTGGTGGGAATGCAAACTGGTCAAGCCACAGGGAAGTCAGTCTGGAGATTGCTCAGAAACCTGAATAGAACCCTACCGTTAGACCCAGCCATCCCACTCCTTGGAATTTACCCAAAGGAATTTATATTGGCAAACAAAAAAAGCGGTCTGCACCCTAATGTTTATTGCAGCACAATTCACAATAGCCAAGACCTGGAGCCAACCTAAATGCCCGTCAACAGTAGACTGGATAAAGAAATTATGGGATGAGTACTCTTTAGAATACTATACCGTAATAAGAAACAATGAAATCCAGTCATTTGCAACAAAATGGAGGAATCTGGAACACATCATGCTCAGTGAAATAAGCCAGTCCCAAAGGGACAAATACCGTATGTTCTCCCTGATCGGTGACAACTGACTGAACACCAAAAAGGAAAACTATTGAAGTGAAATGGACACTATGAGAAACAGTGACTTGATCAGCATAGCCCTAACTGTTAATGAACAACTTAATACATTATCCCTCTTAGTATTTTTTTGTCTATTCTACTTAATATGACTGGTTTAATTCTGTAATTAATACACAGTTATTTTTAAGTGTTGAAATTTAACTGAAATGTGATCCCTGTTAAACATAAGAGTGGGAATAAGAGAGGGAAGAGATGTACAATTAGGGACATGCTCAAGCTGACTTGCCCCAAATGGTAGAGTTAGAAACATACCAGGGGACTCCAATTCAATCCCATCAAGGTGGCATGTACCAATGCCATCTCACTAGTCCAAGTGATCAATGTCATTTCACAATTGATCATAATGAAAGGACTAAGAGTCAAAGGGAGCACATAAACAAGTTTAGTACCTGCTAACTAACCGATAGAATAAATAAAGGGGAGAGTGATCCAACATGGAAGCGAGATACACAGCAGACTCATAGAATGGCAGATGTCCTAAACAGCACTCTGGGCTCAGAATCAGCCCTAAAGGCACTCGGATCTGGCTGAAAAGCCCATGAGAGTACTTCAGGCATGGAAAGCCAAGACACTCTGGCAAAAAAAAAAAAAAGATCTCTGTGAGTGAGATCCCAGTGGAAAGAACAGGTCTTCAAAGGAGGAGCTACCTTTCTCTGAAGGGAGGAGAGAACCTCCACTTTGACTATGACCTTGTCTAAACAAGATAAGAGTCGGAGAACTCAAAAGGCTTCCATAGCCTTGGAAACTCATGATTGGAGCATAGGGAGATTACTGATGCCATAAACAGGAGTGTCAATTTGTAAAGTCAACAACAGGAGTCACTGTGCACTTACTCCTCATGTAGGATCTCTGTCCTTAATGTGCTGTACATTGAGATTTAATGCTATAACGAGTACTCAAACAGTATATTTCACTTTGTGTTTCTATGGGGGTGCAAACTGTTGAAATCTTTACTTAATGTATACTAAACTGATCTTCTATAAAAAAAAAAGAAGAAAGAAATTATCAATTCCCAACTTGACTCTCACTGGGATTAAATATGACAATAGGTCTGATGTGATTTCATCATCATTTAAAAAAATCATCTATTATTTTTCATTTTATGTTTCTGTGTGGGAGCAAACTGTTGAAATCTTTACTTAATGTATGCTAAACTGATCTTCTGTATATAAAGAGAATCGAAAATGAATCTTGATGTGAATGGAAAGGGAGAGGGAGTAGGAAAGGGGAGGGTTGCGGGTGGGAAGGACGTTATGGGGGGGAAGCCATTGTAATCCATAAGCTGTACTTTGGAAATTTATATTCATTAAATAAAAGTTTAAAAAAAAGAAATTTTCCATCAGCTTGTTCACTCCCCAAATGGCCACAACAGCTCGAGCTGGACTGATCTGAAGCCAGGAGCCACGAGCTCCCTTCAGGTCTCCCACACGTGTACTGGGGCCCAAACACTGGGCTATAGGCCTCTACTGCTTTCCCAGACCATAGCAGAGAGCTGGATCAGAAGTGGAGCAGCCATGTCTCAAACTGGCACCCATATGGGATGCTGGCACTGCAGGCAATGGCTGTCCCCACTACATCACAGTGCCGATCCTAGAATACTTTTCAGCAGACATGTCTTAATCTCTATGCCAAACAGCTACCCCTAAACTTATTTGAAGTTTTAAAAATTCTATTTACTTTCACTTTTTAATTTGATTCATTTATTTTCATTGCACTGGGCTGGGAGAGCATTCTCACCTTATTTGATAGGCAGAGAGACAGAGATCTTCCAGCCACTGGTGTATTCCCCCAAATGCCTGCAACAGCCAGGTCTGGGCCACGCTGAAGCCGGGAGCCAAGAACTCAATCTATGTCTCCCATGTGAGTCATAGAAGACCCAAGTACTTGGGCCTCATCTGCTGCCTCCCAGAATGTGCATTCGTAGGAAGCTGGATTGGAAAGAGTAGCCCAGACTTGACCCAGGCGCTCTGATAGAGGATGCAGGCATCCCAAGAGATGACTTAAGCCATTGCACTAAACACACCTGTCCCTAAACTTACTTTTAAAAAAATTTTATTTGAAAGGCAGATTTCCACAGAGAGAGGGAGAGATCTACCATCTGCTCCTTTACTCTCCAAAAGACTGGAGTTCCAAACTCCATCCTAGTCTCCCACAATTGCACAGGAGCCCAAAGATGGAGCCCTTTGCTGCTGCTTTCCCAGGCACCATCAGCAGGGAGCTGGATCAGAAGTAGAGCAGCTGGGACTCCAACTGGCTCGCCCCAGGTACATCGAGGCCACTAATGGCTCAGACCAAGACAGCCACACAGGATGGGATCAGTGTGGGGTGGGAGCTTGGCTCCTCTCCTTGGCAGCACTGAGCACACTGAGAATTTTTGTCCCTGGTCTTGCTGCTGTGCAACAGAGGTAGGGCACCTTCGTGTACCTCTGACCCCCAGTGTCCCACACGGGGTATGACCAAGGGTTTATGTGCAGGAGGTGGGGGACATGGCTAACTCCAGGAGCCTTCCAGGTCCGACTCAGGCACCTCCTTGTCTCCATGTTCCTTGGCGCAGGTCCCTGAAGGCTTGATGCTCTTTGTGTTGCAGACGCTTGCAGGCTGACTCTCCCGTGAGCTCCCCGCTGCTGGGTCCAAGGTTCTCGACCCGGAATGCTCTCCCTTCTTCATTCCCCTGCTCCGTGTATTCCAACGTTTGAGGAACGACTAAACGGCACACTCTAACTAGACACCAGAGTCACCTCCTTCAGAGCCTCTGACTCTCCTGAAGGGGGCCCTCTCTCCTATGACCCCTGGACCGAGGTGGGCCGCTGAACACAGAAGCCAGGCCTCCCTCACCTCTGTGCCATCCCCGGCAGTGTTAGTGCCAAGCTGGCTCAGGCAACACCTAGAGAAAGCACCCCCTCCTGGGGAAGAGACTCACCCCTGGGGCAGACACAGCCTGCATGCGATTCCAGCCCTGACAACTGCTACCTCGGCCCAGTTCCTTTCTCACCATTAGCTTGTTGGTCAGTAAAATGGCCTGCTGAGTCCACAAATGAGGTTCAATGCCACCCAGCTGAGTCATCAGGGTAGGCATTATCCCTTCAACCTGAGAGAGAGAGAGCAGGGCAGGCTAGGCCCCTGAACATCTGGTACTTGGTGTCCAGGAACCTGAGCCAGGTGGGCGAGAACGAGGAGCTACAGAGGGAGTGCTCCTTCTCAGCTCCAGTTTAATGTCCCTCTGTCCCCCCACGCATAAGTCAACTAGAAACAGCCCAAAGCCTGAACGAAATATTGGTGGCTGGTGAATGCCAGAGAGAATCTGAGAAAGATTATGCGGATAAATCGAGATTATGATAAATCAGTTATGTTTTATTTGGGAGGTGCATCAGAACTGGGAAAGTAGAAGTGGAATATGGGAGGTATCACAAGGGGCTCCATCGCCCAGCTCGGCAACCTTGAGAGGCACAGCAGGTATGTCCAGCAGCTACCTCAGGTCTCCCCAGAGGCTGCACTGTTCTGGAGCTACCAGGCCTTGCAGAAATGTGTGGAAAGACAGGAAGAAGGCAGAACTGATCTGCCTGGCTCTCTGCTACTTTCCATTCCGTTTAGTCAAATTGCACCCATGGCTGTTAACGTCCCTGCAGTCCTACGTTGCTAGCAGTTACTCAGCAGGACTCTGCCTTCCATGCCCTGTGGTGGGGCCGCCATCCGTGTCTGAAATGGTGACAACACAAAAACTCTAGACGTGTGGCAGGTGAGTGCCAGAGAGAATCTGACGCTGTCCATATGACAGGTCCAACACAGGCCACTGCTGGGTTTCTCAGTTTCCAGAACAGGAAATAAAGCATAGTGATCCAAGATCTTTCCCAAAGGCACAGGACTAGGAAGTGCTACGCTCAGGGCTTCAACATGGTCTGGCTCTGGAAACTGAGTGATCAGGAAAAAGAAGTCAGGTTTTGTTCAGCAGGCGAAACAGTCGCTGAGGGCTTTCAAGCTGGGGAGTGACATGAGATGATGAACCTTTCAATGAGCTCCAGTCTCTGCTGTGCTCCACGTTCCATCTGTCTCACATTGGCAGAAGCAGGTGGCTCCAAAGAGGTGAGGGCATCGAAATCGTTGTGGAGGTTTTTGAGGGGACCCTGACTGAGTCCAGAGCTGCATTTGGACTTTAAAATAGCCTTATAATCTTCTCTGTCATCATGCAAGCCTACACCTACCAAGGACATGAGCTGGGCAGAGGTAGGCAGGATTTGCGTACAGAAGAGGATGTTGACCTAAAGGCCAGGAAGAAGAATATCATCCATCTGTTCGCCGTCAGCCTGCGGGTCTGAGATCCTGGCATCCGCTGAGGAATCCTTTGGTGTTGTCTGAGATGGTCAGACCTCATGAACTGTTGGCCGCTCTGCTCACATCTGTGTGGTCGGTATCTGGTGTGTATCCATGAGTGTCGTGTGAGCTCGTCAGATCGGAAGAAAGACCAGTTACAGCCTTCCCACAGGCATTTATAGAGCCTGTCACCTAGGGGGTGGCAAGAGAGATGAAATTAAGAACAGACCAGCGGGTGGGAAGGAAGGGGTCCAACTACATGAGGCAGAGAAGGGTGGGGAATCAGAAGGGAAGATACAGGAACGCAGTGAGGGGGCAACACAGCAGCAGTAACCTCCCCATCATCTTGGCGGTCATTAGGCACACAAGTCAGTGGGCCTACATCGCTTGGTGCCAGGCTTAAAAATGAAGGGCTAGGGCTGGGGCTACGAGGCCCAGCAGGTTAAACCAGTGCTTGCAATGCTGGTGCCGGCATCCCATATTTGGGCCCTGGTTCAAGTCCCAGCTGCTCCACCTCCTGTCTAGCTCTCTGCTAGTGCCCTTGGGAAGGCAGCAGGGGATGGCACAAGGACTCCCACATGGGAGACCCAGGTGGAGTTCTGGGCTCCTGGTTTCAGCCTGGCCCAGCCCCAGCTGTTATGGCCATTTGGGGAGTCAGCCAGTGGCTAAAAACCTCTCCCCCTCTCTTCATTCTCCCTGTCCAACAAATCTTAAATTAGATGTCTGTTTGTGGGCTAATCCCAAACCATTACAGAAACCTAAAGCCCAGACTCCTCCACCCCCGCCCCACTCCCACCCCCCACCACATTCACCTGTGTGCTTGTGGGACATCACTGGGATCCCGTTGGAGGCAGACACTGACAGCCCGCTAGGGGGCAGCCCTAGACTCCCACTGGAGGGCATGTTTACCTCTGGAATCCTGGGCTCTAAAGGCATCATCTGAGGCATCATCATGCCTGGCTGAGGGGGGAGCACCCCCTGGTCATAAATCATCTGGGGAGAAGGGAGAGTGGCCTGGGAGCTGTAGCTCATGCCATGCTCCTGCAGGGACATGCTAAACTGGGACCCCACTCCTCCTTCACCCAGCATGGGTGCCTCAGCAGGCAGCAAGGGGGCCCCCAACATGTCTGTGCCCTGAGTGAAGTGTTGAGTGCTGGGCAGGCCATAGCTACAAGGTTCATTCACTCCACTGCTTCCGGAAGATGGAAATATGTCCAACATGCGCATTGACCACTCTGTGTCCTTGGGGAGAGAGAGAGAGTGAGAATCCAGTGAAACCCATGCCACCTCGGCTTCCAGCTCCACATAGCGCTCCTCCCCAGTCTAGAGCCAACATCTCTGTGCTGGATCTTCCTCCCTGGAGACTGCTCTCTGGCTCCTGGCTGGGCAGAGGGAGAGAGAGAGAGAGAGAGAGAGAGGTCTTCCATCTGCTGGCTCAGCTCCCAGATGGCCTCAATGGGCAGATCTGCACCTATCCAAAGCCAGGAGCCAGAGCTTCTTCCAGGTCTCCCACAAGGGTGCAGGGGCCCAGAGACTTGGTCCATATTTTGCTACTTTTCCCAGACCCTTAGCAGGAAGATGGATCAGAAGTGGAGCAGCCAGGGTGTGACCAGTGCCCACGTAGGATGCTTGTGTTGCAGGCTGCAGCTTTACATTTTATGCCACAATACTAGATACTACAAGCTAGTTTGACAACAATAAATATTACCTAAAGAAAAATGGGAACTGAACTTATTATTTCACAAAAGGGCAAGAATTAGAAAACAATTTAAATACACACACAAACACACACACACACATGCACAAACACAAAATCTCAAGGCTTAGTCACAAGGGAAAAGTAGAAGCTACTTGGCAGGTGGAGAAGAAGCAACACTGTTGCACTCTGAAGTGTCAGGTGAAGGTTGTTACAGTGGCACTCATTGTTCCTGATCGAGGCTTCCTTTGGGAAGGTCTCTACCTTCACAAAGCAGTACCCCCAGCTGCTCTAGCCCTGCCCAATGTCCTCCTTCAGATTCCACAATCCAGGCCAAGAGTGATGCTGCCCATGGTGAAGAGAACCAGTCCATCCTGCAGATCACCTGCACCATGAAGATGCCCAGCCAATCTTGCTTGTCCTCAAAGGTTGCCATTCATCCATCCCCGCTTTCCTAACCTCACATCCGTCTTCACTTCCTTCCTGCTGTCCCTGTAGCCCTCAGACGGGATCAGACACCAAGGTGGCTGGCTTACAAACACGAATTCGGCAGAGCCTCAGTCTCTTAGGACAAGTCTGCTATGTTGTGCCTTTCATTGTGGTTCAGCACCTCTGATTCAAATAGAAAACAGGCAAAGAAAACAAAGAACAGAATGAAGGAAAAGCAGAAAACCCACAAGAGATACTATTGTGGAACAATACAACTGAGACCAAACAGATCAGTTGTACAATGAATGTAAGTGAGCTTAACCAACCTCTTAAAAGAAAATCAAATCAAATGAGAACCAATGTGAGCATCATGGGGCAGGTGTTTGGTCTAGCACTGCAGACACTGGTTAAGGTATCCGCGTCTCAGGGTGAGTGTTTGGCAAGAAAGTGAAGACTCCTCTTGGGGGCTGGTGCTGTGGTGTAGTGGGGAAAGTCCCTGCCTGCAGTGCCGGCATGCCAGATGGTGCCGGTTCGAGTCCCACTGCTCCATTTCTGATCCAGCTCTCTGCTGTGGCCTGGGAAAGTGGTAGATGTCCCAAATCCTTGGGCCTCTGCTCCTACGTGGGAGACCTGGAGGAAGCTCCTGCCTCCTGGCTTTGGATTGGCGCAGCTCCAGCCGTTGCGTCCATCTGGGGAATGAACCAGATGATGGAAGACCTCTCTCTCTCTTTGTCTCTACCTCTCTACAACTCTGTCTTTCAAATAAATGAAATAAATCTTTTAAAAAGAAAAAGAAAGAAAAAGACTCCCCTGGATGCTTCTATCCCATATGAGAGTGCCTGGGTTTCAGTTCTAACTCTGCTTCTGATCCCAGCTTCCTACATTTGCACCCTGGGGAAAAGCAGGTGATGGCTCAAGTACTTGGGTACTTGAGACAGATGCAGACACTTGGGTACAGAGAGACAGACACAGACAGAAAGAGACATTCCATCAGCTAGTTCAGTCAACAACTGTTGGCAACAGTCAGACCTGAGCCAGGCTGCAGCCAGGAGCAGGGAACTTAATCCTGGTCTCCCATCCATTGTTTCACTCTCCAGATGCCTGCAACAGCCAGAGCTGGGCCATGCTAAAACATGGAGCCAGGAACTCCATGGAACTCCAGGAACTCCATGATCTCTCTCCCATATGGGTGGCAGGGAACAAACACTGAAGCCATCATTTTCTGCCTCCCAGTATTCCTCCTAGCAGGAACACTACCTCAGAAGTTGAGTAGCTGGGATACAATCCAGCACTCCAATGCAAGCATCCCAAGAAGTAGCTTAATCCACTGCGTCACAATGCGCACTCTGGATTTCAAAACTTTTGCAGTAAAATGAACTTTTTTTTTTAAAAAAAGGCTTGATTTATTTATTTGAAAGGCAGAGTTTCAGAGAGGCAGAGAGAGAGAGAGAGAGGTCTTCCACCTGCTGGGTCACTCCCCAAATGGTCACAACAGCGCTATCTGGGCCAATCCGAACCCAGGAGCCAGAAGCTGATTCTGGGTCTCTCATGTGGGTGTAGGGGACCAAGAATTTGGGCCATCTTCCACTGCTTTCCCAGGCCATAGCAGAGAGCTGCATGAGAAGTGGAGCAGCTGGGACTCCAACCAGCGCCCATATGGAATGCCAGCACTGCAGGCAGCTTTACCTGCTGCACTACAGCGCTGGCCCCAAAATGAACTTATCTTTTAATTCCATTTTCTAAAACCTTGTTGAAGTTCCTTGTACTTTGGAAGTAAATGGATTGAACTCGTGAATTAAAAGCAGTGCTTGAAAGAAAGGATTAAACAACAACTCAAATATATTCTAACTACAAGAGACTTACTTTAGATACAGACACAAATTGTTTGAAAGCAAATGGGTGAAAAAAACGATATTCCAACGAAAGCATAAAGAAAAAAGTAGGGCTTGCTATACTAACTTCAGACAAAACAGACTTGAAATCAGAAAAGTAGGCTGGCCCCGTGGCTCCATAGTCTAATCCTCTGCCTGTGGTGCTGGCACACTGGGTTCTAGTCCCTGTTAGGGTGCTGGATTATGTCCTGGTTGCCCCTCTTGCAGGCCAGCACTCTGCTGTGGCCCAGGAGTGCAGTGGAGGATGGCCCAAGTGCTTGGGCCCTGCACCCGTATGGGAGACCAGGAGAAGCACCTGGCTCCTGGCTTCAGATCATCACAGTGTGCCACCTGCAGCATCCACTGCGGGGTGAACCAATGGCAAAGGAAGACCTGTCTCTCTGTCGCTCTCTCTCGCTGTCCACTCTGCCTGTCGAAGAAGAAGAAGAAGAAGGAGAAGAAGGAGAAGAAGGAGAAGAAGGAGAAGGAGAAGAGGAAGAAGAGGAAGAAGAGGAAGAAGAGGAGGAGGAAGAAGAAGAAGAGGAAGAAGAAAAAAGAAAGAAATCAGAAAAAGTATACAGAAGACAAAAAAGGAGATCAAAATAAGTGAAATAATGTTTCAGAACAGAAAAAGACAAAATAAATAGAATTTACTTCCTTAATATTAGAGCATCAAAATACATGAAGCAAAAACTAGCCAAATGGAAGTGAGATATCATTCTACAATAATCACTAGAGACTTCATTAGTTCACTCTTAGTAATGATAGGACAAGCAGGCAGGAGGTAAGTAAAGAAACAGAGGACCTCAACAGCACAATAAACCCACTAGGCATATAACATACACAGATCACTCCACGCAAAAACAGCAGACCTCCTCAAGGCTACTCTCAATAGACTTTTTTTTAAGATTTATTTTATTTACTTGAAAGGCAGAGTTGCAAAAAGAGAGAGAAATACAAAGCCAGAGAGATCTTCCATCTGCTGGTTCACTCCCCAAATGGCTACAACAGCCATGGCTGAGCCAGGATGAAGCCAGGAGCCAGGAGCTTCTTCCAGGTCTCCTCCGTGGGTGCAGGAGTCCAAGAACTTGGGTCATCCTCCAACTAGACTCGGTACCCACAGGAGAGGCCGGTGCTGTGGGCAGCAGCTTATCTCACTACGCCGGCCCCCTCAAGAGGCTTTTTGAGAATAGATATGGGGCTGGCATTGTGGCACAGAGAGCTAAGCCCCAGCTCACAACACCTGCATCCCATCTAGAGCGCTGGTTAGAGTCCAGGCTGTTACACTTCTGATCTAGCTCCCTGTTGATGCTCCTGGGAAGGCAGTGGGTGATGGCCCAAGGACTTGGGCTCCTTCCACCCACATGGGATCCAGGATGGAGTTTCTGGCTTCTGGTTTTGGCTTGGCCAATCCTGGCTGTTGTGGCTATTTGGAGAGTGGTAGATCTCTCTTTCTCTGTCTCTTCCCCTCTCTGTTGCTTTGCCTTTTAAATAAATAAGTACACCTTTTAGAAATAAATAAAAATGGAGATGATACAAAGTATATTGTCTGACCACAATGGGATGAAGTCACAAATCAATAACAACAACAACAACAAAAACCTGGAAAACTGAAAAATGTATGGAAATTAAGCAACACACTCTTAAACAACCAGTGGATCAAACAAAAAATCATGGCAAAATTTTTTTAATACAGGGAAACATTTCTTGAATGATCAACAACTGGGTGTTTCCACAGTTACGCTAAAGAAACATTCTGTTACCAACATCTCCTGGGAGAAATATAATGGGTAAATCAGCTCAGTTATTTCTTCTTCCATTTTGATTTTTAATTCTCTTGTCTGATATTTGTTATCCAGTAGAAGGCAAATATTGTTGAAAATAAAGATTTTTGGGCTGGCGCTATGGTGTAGTGGGTAAAGCCACTGGCTGCAGTGCCAGCATCCCATATGGATGCCGGTTTGAGTCCGGGATGTTCCACTTCAGATCCAGCTCTCTGCTATGGCCTAGGAAAGCAGTGGGAGATGGCCCAAGTGCTTGGGCCCCTGTACCTGCATGGGAAACCCAGAAGAAGCTCCTGGCTCCTGGCTTTCTTTGCTTTGGCTCAGCTCCAGCCATTGCAGTTATTTGGGAGTGAATGGAGGATCTCTCTCTCTCTCTCTCTCTCTCTCTGCCTCTCTGTAACTGCCTTTCAAATAAATACATAAATAAATCTTAAAAAAAGAAAGGTTTTTCTATAAGAAAGACATAGATGCTTGCCTAACTCCTAGAAATGTTGTCAGTTCTGCTAGTACTAGGTTACTGGTGACCTCAAGCAGTAGATATAAAATAGATTTCATATTTGCTGAAATCTCAAGTAGGAAGCTGGGAAAATACAAGTCTGCTAGAAAATGATGTAAAGGAAGCTGCAACTCACCAAGAAGCATGAACAGAAATAACCAACACTGTTTGGATACGAGGAAGCAACTTAGCCAGGATGTATACTTGTGTCCTAGGAGATGAGGTAAGCTGGGCTATTCTGAGTTAAAATTCTGGTGTTTAATCCTGCTTTGCTACACAAGAAATTGAAAACATACTGTTTGGGGCAGGCACTTGGTACAGCAGTTCAGATGCTGCTTAAGGCACCTACATCCCATATCAGAGTGCCTCTGTTTCAGTGCCAGCCCTGCTCCCAACTCCAGCTTTCTGCTAATATGCACCCTGTTGATGGCTTACGTACTCGGGTCCCTGCCACCCATGTCAGAGACCTGGACTGGGTTCCAGGCTCCTGCCTTCAGCATGGCCCAGCCGCAGCTATTGTAAGCATTTGGGGCACCAACCAGTAAATGGAAATCAATCAATCAGTCTCTATCTCTTTCTCTTTCATGCTTTTCGAATAAATAAAAAATAAATATTTTTAAAGAAAAGAAGATATCAAAACTTATGAGCTGTAGTAAAACCAGTGCTAAGGGAGAAATTCATAGCTGTTAGTCTCAAATAAACAAAGTTTACACTTGAAGGATTTAGAAAAAGAAGAGCAAATTAAACTCCAAGTTAGCAAGAGGAAAGAAATAATAAAGATTACATGAGACAAACAAAACGAGAACAGAAAAAGTAGGGAAACATCAGTGAAACCAAACAGTTCATCTAACAGATTCTAACACCGGCGCGTCTTCAGCCAGTGACTGGGAGGACTGCCTGGTTTACGACAGTCTTTCCACGCATGTCCATTGTCATTCCCAGATCCAGAGCAGGGTGCCACACTGCTCCCTGTCTCCTCCAATCCACGAGAGCTTCTCTGTGCTGCCCTGGGTGCTTGTGAAGAGGACTACTCAGGTGTTTGCTAGAATGTTCTCCACTTGCCTGTGTCATGGACACGTGGAGGCTATGGATGTGGAGGAAGAATCCGCAGAGGCAGAGAGTCCTAGCGGGAGGGCATCACATGAACATGACTCGTGGAACAACCTCACAGCAACTCTGAATTTGTCTTTGTCTTGACCGTTTCCCCCTCATAGTGGGAATGAGGCAACTCATTGCACTGCTAACAACTCTGGGAGAACTTGGAGCACAGCAAATGTTTTCCCTGGACCTGTTGAGGATGCATAGCTCCAGGATGCCCAAGCAAGATAAGGAAGCAGAACATATGAGATGAATACGCTTCTGGGTGGGGCACAGGCAAACACTGCCATGGTGCCCGGGAGAGCAGGAGCCCAGAGAAAGGCAGCATCAGAAAAGTCCCCAGGTGACGGAGACGGAGAATGGCTGCTACACCTGTGCCTGTGTTGTTGATCAGCGGCAACACCGTATTCCATTCCAGTGGAGGATGGTCCAGGTCCTTGGGTCCCTGCATCCACGTGGGAAACCAGGAGAAAGCTCCTGGCTTCTGATCGGCGCAGCTCTGGCTGTTGGCGGCCAACTGGGGAGTGAACCAGTGGATGGAAGACCCCCCCCCCCGCCTCTCCTTCTTTCTCTGTGTAACTCTGACTTTCACATAAATAAATCTTAAAAATATTATCAGTCTTGTTCTGTGGCAGAGATACATGAAGCCATCCTTGGACACACAGTGGCAGCACTCCTTCAGAGCTTATTAGGTTCAAATTCTCCCTGCCCAGCCCACACCCCTGAGGCACAAAATCCAAGGTGGGACCTAGGGGTCTTGACATTAATAAGCTCTCCAGGTGACACTGACAAACACTGAAGCAAATGCAGAGATGCACTATTTTAGAGCAGTCATTTTTTTAAAAGATTTATTCATTTATTTGCAAGTCAGAGAGAGAGAGAGAGAGATTTTCCATCTGCTGGTTCACTCTCCCAGATGGCTGAAATGGCCAGGGCTGGGCCAAGCCAAACACAGGAGCTTCTTCCAGGTCTCCTACATGGGTGGCAGGAGCCCAAACAACTTGGGCCATCTTTTGCTGTTTTTTTCCAGGCTATTAGCACAGAGCTGCATCATAAGTGGAGAAGTCAGGACACCATTCAGCACCCCTATGGGATGTTGGTCCCGAAGGTGGCGACTTTACCTGCTACACCACGATGCAGGCTCCTAGAGCAATTAGTTTAAGTCTGGGATAGACTTACCCTCTCACTTTGAGCATTATGAAGAACACATAGACAAGAATACATGGGTTTAAATCCTTTGAAGATTGATTTTGCTTGACAACTGTGAATTTCACTTTCTCCTCCTCGTTGAATTTTACATTTTTGGAGCTCAGGATAAACAATACTTATGCAGTATCTGAAGATTGCATTAGCCAAAACCCTACAGTCAGTGATCGATTTAAGTAACAGAATTATCATTTCAGAATAACACAATCATTATTAATAATTGGAATCTGGCAGAAAACTCTGACTTGATCCAGGTCTTGTAGTGCAGTAACTTGACAGGTTCACAAAATTTTTGGTTTTGTCTGAAATTTACAAGTACAACATGAGGTTATTAAAAGTATGTTTCAATTGAATTGCACACCTGTGTTTCCACTTAGAATAATTTGATCTTCTGTATCTGAAGGTAATTGAAAATGAAACTCAGTGAAGGGTGGGATGGGAGAGAGTGTCGGAAAGGGCAGCGCAGTTGGAGGGAAGGAGGTTGCGGGGAGAAGCCACAACAATACAAAAGTTGCACTTTGTAAAATCACATTTATTAAATAAAAAAGAATGTTTAAAAATAAGTCTAAATAATAAAATTATATAACTCAGGTAATTTTAAAGAAATTAGGTATTTCACTTTAAAAACTTGTTGCAGGTCAGTTTATTGAGAAAACTGTATGCTGTATGTTAATCCTATTCACTTGATGACCTTGCATGATGTGAACTGGGACTCCAAAGGTCACAGCTGAGAAGTTTCTAAAATCACTTCCCCGTATTTGTTCAGGAACACAAAAATCAAATATCAAGAAATGTTCAGGAAATTCAGAAAATTGCCTCTTCTTATTTTTTCAAAAAGTGGTGATCAACGATCAGGAAGGAAACAGCTTGGAGAAAGGATGAAAATGATACATGTGCTAAACAAAATACAAATTTTGAAAATTTCCAATAAAACAATCTTTGGACCAAAACTATGTCGATACTTTTCCTTCCATTCTGGCCAACTTCAGCCCGAGGCTTCTGAGCTGCAGACATGTTGCATTCCAGCCTTTTCCATCTTCAGCTCTTCACGGTTAAACGTAATGCACTCTTTCGCTTCTGTGGCCTCATCTAAAACTTGATTTTCTTTGGTGGAGGGCTTCGCACTGACGCCGGCTCCAGGGCGCAAAGTCCGCGTCGCTGTCTGCCTTGGTTCTGGGGCGTGGCGGCGTGGAGAAGGCCCAGTGGAGCTGACAGCTTGGTTAACCGCCAGTGGCGCTTTGTCTTGGGCACTTTGCCGCCAAGCATGGGCTGCTGTCCCACGATTAACAAATGGCTTCTTTCGCTGAAACGTGGCTGAGCCAGTGTTCAAGACATGGGCCCCGTTTTCCATGAAGCATCTTTGAAGTAGCCTGGTCCTGGGCCGCGGACGAGGGGCTATGCCGGGCGCAGTACTGAGGGCCCCACGGTGCCCCGAGGCGGTCCCGCAGGCCAGGGTCGTTGGGTTGGAGGCACCAGCCAGCCTTAGGCGACAACGTTTACAAATCCAGCGCCAGGCCCACAGGGAGCCAGCAGCGCTGCTCTTTGTCCCTCCCCCTCCAACCGCGATTCCTTTAAGTTAGCCATTTTATTTCAACAAAACCCAGAGCCTTGCTTGAATTAGCGTGACATGGCTGTCTGTCTATTCCTTATGGTGGTAAAATCCGGAAATCAGCCATTTTTCACACTCCTCTCTAAGCAGTCTTTCAGAGGTTTTCTTTGCTTATTAACTTTGATTTAATTTTAATGTACGTGATGAACTTTTCAGTACTTTCTAAATCCCAGTTAAAAGTCGTACTGAGGCTAGCATTCTGGCGTAGGGATGCTGGCACCATATGGGGGCAGGTGAGAGTCCTGGCTGCTTCACCAGGCTCCTGGCTTGGGCCTGGCTCAGTGCTGGCGGTTGTGGACACTTGGGGAGTGAGCCAGTGCTTGCAAGATCACCACTCTCTATCCCTCTCTAACTCTGATTTTCAAATAAATGAATATTTTTTAAAAATAGGTTCCTAGTACTGAAGAGTTTTTTTTTTTTTTTTTTGAAACCCTTCATATGCATGTGCCATTTGGTGAAGCAGGTTAAGCCACTGCTTGGTATAGATGCCAATTCTAGTCCCAGCTGTCCACTTCCCATCCAGCTCCCTGCTAACACACCTGGGAAAGCAGCAGAGGATGGCCCAAGTGCTTGGGCCCCTGTACCCATGTGGGAGACCCGGAAGAAGCTCTAGGCTCCTGGCTCCAGATCAGCACAGTGCCTGTTTTGGCGGCAACTTGGGGAGTGAACCAGCAAATGAAAGACCTTTCTCTTCGTCTCTCCTTCTCTCTATATAACTCTTGCAAATGAATAAAGCTTTGAAAACAATACATTTTTCCTTCCTTTCTTATAGACTTAGTTATTTATTTGAAAGTCAGAGTTACAGAGAGAGAGAGATCTTCCAATGCTGGTTCCCTCCTCAAATTGCCGCAGTGGCCAAGATGGGTCAGGCCGAAGAGAGAATCTTCTTCCAGGTCTCCCACGCGGGTGCAGGGGCCCAAGCACGTGGGCCATCTTCCACTGCTTTCCCCAGGCCCTTAGTAGGGAACTGGAGTGGAAGTAGAGTAACTGGGACCTGAACCCACGGGTATACGGAATGCAGGTGTCCGAGGCGGCAGCTGTACACACTGCACCCCAGTGCCGCCTCGGCATTGCATTTCTTAGAGTGACCTGACCGAACCCACAGGATCTGACGCACAAAGTAATTTTGGTTAAGTCTGCCACGGTCAAGGTGGTGAGATCCACTGTCACTGAAGGGTTGATTGGTTTCAGAGGCTGTGGCCTTGAGCGTGGTTAATTAAGGATCAGATCATAGTAACAGAAAACGCTTGAGGTCAGCTCTGGGCTCTCCGACTTCCTGGTAAACCCTGTTTGCCAATCTTCGGTTCCCGCAGTGCGTGATGACTGCCACAACAAAACCCACTCCTGGGGCTGCAATGGGAGATTCACGGTGGGCGGTGGGGGAGGGGCCGGAGCTCAAGGCCAGAGATCAAGCCCAGGTAGATCGGCTTTGGCAAGTGACTTAATCACCAAGCTAGAGTCAGGGGGAAATTAGCAGAAACGAGGCGGGAGCACAGGGCTCCGCCCCTGGGAGGCGTAGCCGGGGCCAGGAGCCAATCTGGAGCAGGTGTGCACACGGCCCGCCCCGCTAGTGCTATAAAAGGAGGGCCGCACCTCCTGCTGCTGACAGGGTCAGTTCTGGCTGCCTCGGTGGGTGGTCCGCTCCTGCTTCTCCAGCCTGCCCTGCTGTGTTTCTGCCACAGAGCGCACTGTTTGCTCCAGGGGCTCTTTCTGCGTCCACTATGGTGAGTCTGCGTCCACACTCGCCAGCCCAGGGTTCTAGCGTCACGGTGGGGAGGGGACTGGAAACGCTGCGGCTGGCATGTGGGGGGCCCAGCAGTGCAACGCTGCCTACAAAGTTGGGGGTCCTGCAGGGCGCTCGATTCGCGTCAGGCTCTCGGGCCATCCTTTCTGGGCACTTGCACGTACCGGTCCCGCCGAGGGCACACCTTCCTCCAGGCGAAGGCGGGCCAGCTGAGGGCAGTGGGGCTGGCGTCCCCTGGCTGCGGGGCCGGGGCCTGGCTGCTCGGCAGGAGTCCCCAGGCCACGCCTCGGCCCTGGGCTTCAGTGCGCTCTGCTGTGGACGGTGGAAGGACACTTCCAAGCCAGCTGCCTGCCGTGACTATTCCGTGAGGCCTGGCGGCGTGGGAGGCTGCTGGGTTAAGACACCCTTACTCAGGAGGCGCGGCAGTGACTGGGGAGGCAGCGACGGGAAAGCCTTTTGTTGTGGTTCCTCGGCTTTTTCTCTATTTTCCTCTTCTTTTCCTTCTTTCCTGGCTCCCTTTCTTCTTTCCATTTGAAAGACAGGTACAGAGAGAGAGGGCGGGACAAAGACCTTCCGTCTGCTGGTTCACTCCCCAGATGGCCCTGTTGGCTCCATCCAGGGCTCCCACATGGGTGCAGGGGCCCAAGGACTTGGGTCACCTTCCGCTGCCTTTGTGAGCTCATGCACAGGGAGCTGGAGCGCTGCTGGCATTAGAGTGATGGCCCCCGCCTCGCTTCTAATTTTATTATTTCTTTCTGCTACCTTTGGGTTTAGTTTGCTGTTTTGCTAGTTCCTGAAATTGTAGTGAGGTTGTTGATGTAGGAGTTTTCTGGCTTTTATTTTCTTTATAGCTAGACATTTCCCTCTGGTGCAGCTTTTGTTGTATTCCATAATATTCGGCATGACGGGTTGTGGTTTCATTCACCGCTTAAGTTTTTTCCAAATCCTGTGATTTCATCTTGCATTCATTACTTTGCATAAGAGGGTGCTCTTTGTTTTTTTTTTATTAAATAAAACTCTGTATTAAGAGTTTTATTTTAATTGGCTTATAGATAAGAGTGTCCGTAAATTTAAGCTGCTAAAATTAATCAAAGATACGTTTTAATTCGTGTGACCTGAATCTCTGTATCATGTTTTAAACTTGCTGGTAGGAAGAAATTAAAAACATTTTATGTGTGTGTGCTTAAGTTGACTGGTTCAACAAACTACACCATGTTAGATATTTAAGAGGCGTTTCCAAATACATGATTCTTAAAATTTAGAGACGGCATTGGACCTTCTGGGAAATGTTTTCTTAAGTTGTTATCTAATGGCTGAAACTGTTTGCTAAGTTTTCATGTGATATTGCTATTGTCAGCAAGCGATCTAGGACTTGCTCCCTCATTTCTCTATTCTAAGCCCCACTTGTTCTTTCATTTCTCTATTCTCTTCAAGATAGGAAACTAATTTTATTATGAAGGAATCTGTAGGATGCACAATTTAATCTTTAGACCTTATAAAAGAGATGGCTAACATTTTTCTGTAATAGCATAGCCAAAATAAGAGCTTAAATGATCATTTCCTAGCCAGATTGATTTCGCCAGCAGCGAAGTAAACAGTAAGTAGATAAAAACCTCCCTTTTAGACCAGAGGGAAAAAAGTTTTAAAGTGAGAATACAATTTTCCTCATGGGCATCGTCTACCTTAGGAAAACTACTACAGGACATGCCTGTGACTATGGACTTGTAGTTTAGGCCACCGAAGATTAGAGATGGGCCTTGGGCACTCCCTTGACTTGCATCCTCTGGTCTGCTTTAACAAAACCCAGGAGGACAAGAAAGCCAGGCATCAGAAGCAATGGGTGGCAGGCCTATTAATGGCTGTTCTGTACAGTGATCTGCCCTCAAGGAGACCCACCAGGCCAGTCCACTGCAGTGGCTTTCAATGGGGTAAGCCTGGACTGCAGCAGAAGTCAGCTTGTGAAGGGCCCTGGCAGCTCTGCCAAGAGTTGGATCACTGAAATGGACCTGCCCTGGAGTCGAAGGATGCCCAGGTCAGAGCCACAGATCTTATTGGCTCTAAGCTGAAAAGCCCTTCACTCAGCCCAGCTTCCAAAGTGACCACCGCAGCTGAGGGGACGGCCAAGTAGGGTCAGCAACATTGCAGGCAGAACTGTAGATTTCCTGTTGGAGATGCCACCTGCCTTTACCTGGCCAGCTCTCCTCCCAGGCCAGCTAAGTAATGAGAGTCAACAGAGTGCCTTCCCCTAGGAGGTTCACACCTCCCTTAGGATGTCCCCATGTGGAGAGATTGATAGGTCTGGGCCTCTTAACTTCCAAGGCCTAAAGCCCACCAGATTAACTCTCAAGCCCCTTCTGTCAGGTTCTAGTTGCCTCTCAATCAGAAAACTTAATTGTAGCCTAGACAGCACCTTTCTTAGCTCCTCTAATAATGAGTCTGTCCTTTGTTCTAGACCCTGTCTAGCGCACTTGGGCCTCATTTCTTTGTAATCATAACCTCTACTCTACCACCAATGGCTCTACTCCCAACCTGTGTGTACTGATGCTCCTCTTCCCCAGTTAATGCTGTGTAATTGTTCAAAACCTCTCTACATTCAAGCCCCTCTACCTACAAAAGATGAGTGACTTTTCTTCCAGTCTTGGCTGGAATCAGCTTTCCGGTCTGTTGGGTATTCCCCAAAAAACCTTTCCCTTGAAAAAAAAAAAGAGAGGGAGGTGCCTTTCTCTGAATGGAGGAGAGAACTTCCACTTTGACTATGAGCTTGTCTAAATATGATCAGAGTCGGTGAACTCGGAAGGCTTCCATAGACTTGGCAACTCATGACGGGAGCCTAGGGTGGTTACTCTCGCCATAAACTAGAGTGTCAATTTGTTGGATCAACAACAGGAGTCACTGTGTGCTTCCTCCTCATGTGGGATCTCTGTCCTTAATGTGCTATACATTGTGATTTCATGCTATAACTAGTAGTCAAACAGTATGTTTCACTTTGTGTTTCTGTGTGGGTGCACACTGTTGAAATCTTTACTTAATATATACTAAATTGATTTTCTGTATATAAAGAGAATTGAAAATGAATCTTGATGTGAATGGAAGGGGAGGGGGAGAGGGAGCAGGAAAGGGGAGGGCTGCAGGTGGGAGAGAAGTTATGGGTGGGGGGAAGCCATTGTAATCCATTTTCTGTAGTTTGGAAATTTATGTTCATTAAATAAATGAGAGTGCTGTTTGGGCTGCTGAAACAAAGTCCCATAAACTAGCTGGCTTATAAGTGACAGAAATTTATTCCTCCACAGTTTTGGAGGGTGGGACATCCAAGTTCAAGGTGCCAGCAGATTCGCTGGCTGGTGAGGGCTTGCTGGCTGTCTTGTGGACAGCCATCTTCTCACTGTACCTTCCTGTGGGGGAAGTAAAGAACTCTGGTCTCTGCCTCCCTGAAGGCACTCACTTCTTTCATGAGAGCTCTCCTCTCGTGGCCTAATCTCTTCCCAAAGACCCAACACACTGGGGATCAGGGTTCAGCCTAGGAATCTGGGGGAGACATAGTTCAGTCCCTGCTAGGTTCTCAGGAAGCTCAAGCTGCTGGGTGCCAGAGAGGTGGTTAACAGTCTTCCACCTGGGCCAACTCACTTCACCTCCGTGGACCTCTGGATTCTTACATGAGATTAAGTTGTCTTCTGGAGTCATGATAGGAAAGAAAAGAAATGAGGTAAAAATCTTAGAAAGTGCATCCACTTCATTGAATCCCAGGAAGATGTCTGGGGCGGCGGGCCATCTTTGGAAGAGTCCCTGGAGTGAGATCTTGGCAGGGCATAGTGGAGCATTCCTCTAGACTCCTAGCTGCACTGGTAGATAGAAATAGCTTAGGAAGAGCTTGCATTTTGAGGACAGGCAGAGTGCTGTGGGACCCCTGCATCCCACAGCACCATGCCTGGGTTGGAGTCCTGGCTCCACTTCCATTCCCAGCTCCTGCTCACGCACACCCTAGGAGGCAGCAGCGATGACTCCAGTGCTCGAGTCCCTGCCACACAGATGGGAGGCCTAGCTTGAGTTCCAGGTTCCTGATTTTCACCTGACCCGGTCTCTGCTCTTGTGAGCATCTGGGGAGGAAATCAGCAGATGAAAAATGTGCTCTCTGAGTCTCTGTCCCTGTCTCTCTGTCTTTTAAATAAAACATGAGGAAACAATTTTAAAAGAATGTGTGCTTTAGAAATGTTACTCCCTGTGTGGAGGGTGCACTGGTTGGAGTCCATTCTAGTGTGAGACCAGTTGAGGCGATTGCAGGCTTCAAGGCGAGGGCTGGGGAAGAGCTGGACTAGGATGAGATCAGAGGGAGGGAGACAGCTGTGAGGAATTTGAGTGGGGCTGGACTCTTGACCTTCTAATTTTTTTTTGTGCAGGATCCTACAGCTGAATATCTATTTCAGTTACTAGACAACAACAGAGAGAGGTACACCCCTCCCACACTTGAGGAAATCGAGGAGTATTTGCAGGACCTCTGTGAGCCACATAAGGAAGAGGCAGAAACACCGGCAGTGCCTCTGCCTGCCTGTGGTGAGGGAAGCCAACAAGAGTCAGCCCAGAGCCTGGCGATGCCGACCTTGACCCCCACAGTGCCTTCTGAGCGTCCGAACATCCCCGGGACCGTCCTCATCCAGAACTCCACACAACCCTCTGTTACGGACCTTGATAGGCCTCTTGAGGACCAAAGTAAGACTCTTTTCACAGACCAGGAAGTAACCTTTGATCAGACCAAACCCACAGCAGACTCCCAGATGACAGGTGTCACTGACATTCCGAAGATGACACCGACTGATGGTCAGAAGTCAGCTGGCACTGCCGGCAAGCTGACAGTGTCCAGTGAAGACGGCCAGTTGAAGACCCTCGGCATGATCCAGATGACATGGGATGATCAGATCAATACCGCCAGTGAGAACCAGACTCTGCCTGGAGCTCAGATGACAACTCTTACAGAGCGGCATGGGAGGACTCCCAGTGGTGACCAGATCCTCGATGGGGCCCAGAAGAGCAACACCACTGGTGGCCAGAGATTCTATAGGGGTCAGATCAGCAACTCTACTGGTGACCAGACCCTCTATGGTGGTCAGATGAGTGCCCCAACTTGTGACCAGGCCCTCTATGGAGGCCAGGTGAACTCGCCAACTGCTGACCAAACCTTGTATGGGGGCCAGATGAATGCCCCAAGTGGTGACCTTCAGACCCTCTATGGGGGCCAGATGCACACCCCAGCTAGTGACCAGAACCTGTATGTGCGTCAGATGAACTCACCAACTGGTGACCAGACCCTCTATGGGGACCAGGTGAACTCTCCAATTGGTGACCAGACCTTATATGGGGGCCAGATGAATGCCCCAAGTGGTGACCATCAGACCCTCTATGGGGGCCAGATGAACACCCCAGCTAGTGACCAGACCTTGTATGTGGGCCAGATGAACTCACCAGCTGGTGACCAGACCCTCTATGGGGGCCAGGTGAACTTGCCAATTGGTGACCAGAGACTCTATGGGGGTCAGATGAACTTGACAACTGCCGACCAGACCTTGTATGGGAGCCAGATGAATGCCCCAAGTGGTGACCATCAGACCCTCTATGGGGGCCAGATGAACACCCCAGCTAGTGACCAGACCCTGTATGTGGGCCAGATGAACTCACCAGCTGGTGACCAGACCCTCTATGGGGGCCAGGTGAACTCACCAATTGGTGACCAGACCCTCTATGGGGGTCAGATGAACTTGACAACTGCTGACCAGACCTTGTATGGGAGCCAGATGAATGTCCCAAGTGGTGACCATCAGACCCTCTATGGGGGCCAGATGAACACCCCAGCTAGTGACCAGAACCTGTATGTGCGTCAGATGAACTCACCAACTGGTGACCAGACCCTCTATCAGGGCCAGTTGAACGCCACTACTAATGACCAGACCCTATTTGTGGGCCAGATGCACTCACCAAATGATGACCAGACCCTCTGTGAGGGTCAGATGAACTTGCCAACTGCTAACCAGACCTTGTATGGGGGCCAGATGAACACCCCAGCTATTGACCAGACCCTGTATGTAGGCCAGATGAACTCACCAACTGGTGACCAGACCCTGTATGTGGGCCAGATGAACACCCCAGCTAGTGACCAGACCCAGTATGTGGCCCAGATGAATTCTCCAACTGGTGACAAGACCCTATATGTGGGCCAGATTAACTTGCCAAGTGGTGACCAGACTCTCTATGGGGGCCAGATGATGCCCTTCACTGGTAACTGCTCCCTCTCTGGGGGCCAGATGATGACCAATAGTAGCCAAGTCTATGGGACTCAAATGATGCCCCATCAGTCCTTCTCATTGCCACACCCAGGATTTGTATATGCTTCAAGTTTCCTTTTGATCCAAGGACAACCTCCAGAGTACTTTTCAAGTTCTTCTTTGGTTCAAGGACAACTCTTAGAAAAGCAGAATTGGAACCTACAGACCCAGCGCTATCAGCCTCCGAAGAATCCTGAGCTTTTGAAGCCTTATGTCTGTACATATCCTGACTGTGGGAAATCTTATTCAAAGTCTTCCTACCTCCAGATCCATAAGCGTAAACACACAGGTGAGTGAGGACCCAGACATAGGGGTAAGGGGTTTTGGGCCTTTTAAATTTATTTATTTATTTAGAAAGAGTTACAGAGAGATGGGGAAAGACTGCTATCTTCCATCTATTGGTTCACTCCGCTAGAAGGCTGCCACGACCAAGGCTGGGCCAGGCCAAAGCCAGGAGCTTCATCCAAGTCTCCCACATGGGTGCAGGGGCCACTGCCTTTTCTAGATCATTAGCAAGAGGCTGGTTCGCAGTTGGAGCAGCTAGGACGCAATCCGGTACCCATATGGGATGCTAGTGTCTCAGGCAGTGGCTTTACCCACTATTCCTCTGGCCATTGTGGCCAATTAGGGAGTAAACCAATGGATGAAGACCTCTCTCTCTTTCTCTTGTGTAACTCTGACTTTCAAATAAATAAATAGCTCTTAAAAAAAAAAAAAGAAAGGACAGGGTGAATAAAGTAGTCCTAGGACAGGCTCTGGTCCTGGCCCAGAGTTGTTCTGTGGCATGGATTGTATGCAGGTGATGGAACAAGGAAGGAATATGTTTGGCCCCTTCTGTAGGTTCTTGACCCTGCCTCTACGGGGACTGTGGCTTCATGGACCCCATTCTAGAACTAACAGCCCTGGACGCCCTCCGTTCACTCTTGTTCCTCTTCTTTCTTCTCCTCGTTTCCTTTCTTCCTCTCCTCCTTCATGGTTTTCCTCTGTCCCTCCATCTCCTTTTTACTCACCCCCTCCAGGCATTTCTCCTCTGACTCTTCCTCCCAACGTGCCCCAAACCCTGTTATTCTTGGTCACTTCCCACAGCGCTGCCCGCCATGACCCTGAGATAGGAGTCTCTCCTTGTCTCTCTTGCAGGGGAGAAGCCCTATGAATGCAGTGAGGAAGGATGCCCATGGAGATTCTCCCGCGTGGACGAGCTCAGCAGACACAAGAGGAAGCACTCTGGGGAGCGGCCCTACACATGTACCAAGTGCGACAAGAGCTTTGCGCGATCTGATCACCTGCGACAGCATCAGAAAGTCCATAGATGATTTCCACCCAGAACTATGAACTCCTCAGCCCGAGAGGAAATACATAGGGCTGAAAAATTCTCCCTCATTATTTTTGCTTTCCTGATCATCAGCACTGTGCCAACACGGTGCATGCTTAATATTATTGGTAAGCTTTTTAAAACATTTGTTATTTTTTCTAAGATGTGTGGATTTTCATACAAAAACTGAATCAAACAGAACTTCATAGAATCAGAAACAGTCTTCATTCGTTCCCCTCTTGCAGGGTAACTGCTTTTATGAGGGTGCTATGAATATTCTAGATCTTGGCTGTACTTGCAAAACTGTGCCATGAAAGCTGCCCGTGCCAAGGTGCAGTCACATCAGACCCAAACCATGGAGGTCATGGAGGAGGGGACCTCGTGCTTCCGTGTCTGAGAGCAGAGCCGTGACTCCTGAAGGTCCTTATGCCTAGAAGAGCTCTTACAAGAACTCTGTAATTCCATGTAAGTTGCTTCTATGAAGATCTTTTTTTTAATACTTATCTTTTAAAAAAAGATGTTATATACTTGAAAGGCAGAGTTACAAAAAGAGAAGCAGAGACAGCAGGCAATCGTCTGTTTGCTGGTTTACTCCCCAAATGGCTGCCCTGGGCTGGGGCTAGGGCAGGCTGAAGACAGGAGCCAGGAGCTTTTGGGTCTCCCATGTGGGTACAGATACCCAAGGATGCAGGTTTTCTAAGGATGTTCTGTGTTCTAAATTTAAGGAAAGTTTTTCGCTTGAGCTATCTATAGCTTGTACCGATTCGATAAATATTCTTGTGCAAAGAATGGCAACATTTTTATTTTTCCCTGTCTGGTCCCGTCAAAATTTGAAACTGTGACTATTCTTATTTTGTGACAATATACTTACTTGCCTAAGTTCAATAAGGATCTTCTCTCTTTTTACTAGTGCATAATTCCAAACAGCGAGTTAGCAGCAGCGGAGAGCGGACCCCAGAGAGCCGTGAGCACCCGAGCAGCGCCACCCTCACGCCCAGGAGGAGCCGCAGCCGCCAGCAGCGAGGCCGAGACCCGCATCCATCTGCACGCCGCCCCTGAAACCAAGCGCGCACGGCGGTGGACCCAGTGAACTGGTTCCATGTGCGAAACGGCTCTGGTTCATCCAGGGGAAGAGCACGGAGGAAGCGTGTTTGTACCCAGCCTGCGTAAAGCAGAATTACCCAGCGAGGGTCTCGGCAGTGTGGGGCGACACTGGGGTGTGGGCAGCAAAGGGTGCAGACCCTGGTGCAGCTCCAGGGCAAGGCAGCCAACGTGCTGCGGCCAGGAACCCTTCTAGATGCGGTCGCCCCTTGGGGAGAACCCTTGTGGACATGGCCCCCACCTTGTGGAGAACCCTTGTGGACACATCCCCCGCCACGGGGAGAATTCTTGTGAACACGGCTCACGCCGTGGGTGAGAACCCTGTGGACACAGGCCCCGCCTTGGGAAGAACCCTTTTGGACACAGTCCCCACCTTGGGGAGAACTTTTGTAGAAACTGCCCATGCTCCTACTGGGGAGAACCCTTGTAGATGCGGCCTGCACCGTGGGGAGAACCCTTGTGGATGCGGCCCTTGGCGTGGGGCCTGCACTGTTGCACACAAAGTCCATGCGTAGGGGTCCATGCTGTGAGTGGCAGAATCCCAGAAGAGTGGGAGTGGGGAAAAGAAGGAAGGACCCGGTCCCCGCTACCCTCTGCAAGTGCAGCCCCTAGGCCGTGGCCCAGGGCGTTCCCACCCTCCGGTGCAGAAGTGATGGAAGGTGCTGGCGGGCAGGTGGTGGGACAAGGCAGAGCAGGGAGACCATGGGCACAGGCTGCGGAGCAGGACTCACTCCTCACCGAAGACAGCCTGGAGAGGACGGAGGAGCACCAGCAGCTGACCCAAGGCCGCCTCCCGCCACGGTTCCCGCCGATGTCCAGAGGTGGGGCAGGAATGAAAGTGGAGCCAGAGACTCCAACACCAGTGGCTGTTCCCACCCCAGCAGTGGACAGACAATTGGAGCTGCACCTTCCTGATTACTGGAGCACATTGTCAAGGCAGCTTGGGATTTTTATTATCTTTTCCTAAAGATGTCCCTTTTTGGTAATAACAAATGTGTTTAAGAAGAAAAGCCTAGTTTTTCTCAGTACACCTTTCAAGAGTTTTAAATTGTTTCCTATCTGATCAAGTTGAGATGTTTAAGAACTTCATTTCTATATTTGCAGTAAAAGTTTGCAACTTGATTTTTGAAACAGTGAACTTCAATCAGCTCTTGTTAAAGGTTTTAAATTAAAAAAAAAAAAAAACAACCCACATTGGTTATGTCACTGAGGTTTTGAGCACGGACATGGGATGAGAGCAGAGGAAGGCTGAAGTCTGCCTGGGTTTGGCTTCCCAGCCTCCAAAGAAGTTTATTTTCATTTTTCTTTATGTAGAAGGCAGACAGTGGGAGTTCTGTCCACTGATTCTCCCTCTGAATGCCTGTGATAGCCTGGATTGGGCTGAGCTGCAGCCCGGACCTGGAAACTCGCCCTGGGTCTGCTACCTGGGCTGGCAGGGACCCAAGTGCTCGAGCCATCACCTGCTGCCTCCCAGGTGTGCACCAGCAGGAAGCCAGGACTGAAGGTGCAGTCAGAACTCAAGCCCAGGCACTCTGCTAGGGGATGGGAATATCCCAACTTGCATCTTAACTGCTCAGCCCAAGGCCCATGCCATTCAACAGATTTTTAATTCGAGATTCCTATGTAGTTAATTGCTATATTTGAAGCACTTGTGTAAATAATCAGATTTGTCTGTTGAAACTAAATTTATTTTATAAACAAATTACCTCTTATTCTCTTTTGTAAAACTAGGGGAAACTGTAGAAAAGTGGTTTAGAGAAAAACGATGTCTGTCTGCTGGTAGAGTGTAACCCTGTCTGTTGTTTTAGAGTTATTCTCTCTCTTGATGTTGGACTGGATCCTGACTTCTGGTTTCCTCCAATATGTGGCTACCACTCTCTAGCTAGGAAGAGGACTGTGTTATAAGACATAATCAGGCTAATCATTTCACGAGCTCCCTCTTATAGCCAAGAGCCAAACAAGATTTGTTTGGACATCTGAGTTCTAGTTTGTCACTGATGCAAATATGACTAGAAATTTACATTAAATGCCCGTACGGATTCAACTTCAATGGCTGTTGCCACTCAACCACACTCACTCAATTTCTTTGCTGAAGTAGTCTTAGGTAACAGAATTAGTCTTAATTCTCTAGTAGGCAGACAAGATGGCTAGACTCATGTAAATTCTGGGGGAGCTGAGAGTAGGCTGAGTGGCTACAGTAAGTCTCACCCAGTTCTTTGATTTATTTAGCTGGTTCCCCTTCAGGCTTGGGTTCATCATTTTAAACCATTTTACAAACTGAAGTTATCATTTGACTATTAATTTTACTTAGCATGGTCATTTCTGAACATTGTACCTGATCCTTGAAAGTCTCTGAAGTACAACTCCTAACTGGATAATGCTGGTCCAGCTCTGTGAGAGGATAGCCAATGCCCATGGAACAAGCCAAAGTGATTTTAACAAACTCCAGGCAGCCTGGGTTCTGCGAGCCACTTTTCTGGACCTTGTCACTCAAACATGGGCAAAGACTTGACATCAGCTCAGTTTCCAACCATTCCCAGATCAACCAGAACAGGTCCATCCTGGCGTCGAGGGACAGTCAAAACCACACTTGAGATTGGGTGGTCGACAATGCTTTTGGAGAAGAAGATGGACCACAAGGGGGAAATGGCGTCACTTACGTCAGACCCGAACCAAAGCAGAGCTGGGAGGTCCTGGAGATGTCCTGCTTCTGCGTCTCAGAGAATTCCTGAAAACACAATGTAACTCTGCCCTTTAAATAAATAACTTTTGAAACAGAAATATGTGTAAGTTACATGTGTTTTCAAAATGAGTGTCTGCAAGAGTTAGGTGTTGCCATGGCCAGTGAGGACAGCGAGCCAACCTGGAAGCAAAGATTGTATTTACTCGCAGCCCCATGGTAAAAGCAAGAGGCAAAAAGAAGAGGGGCTGGCTCACTAATGTTCTGAGTGACAGTTAGACAGGAGAATCCTATCTGAAGGAGGATTCCTACTTGTCTAGTGAAGGCAGGCCGGAGAGGAGGAAGAGGGGAGAATGACAGGAGTGGCAAAGGCGAGTTTGATGGCAGGAGGTAGGTACCTTGGCCAAGGCTGTTGATAAGGAAGCCTTGGTGGAGGCCCCTGGGAGGTTTCTCAGCTGAGGGCCCAATAAGGAGACCTTTGAATGAAGGCGCCTGGGCTGGGATGCAGCTTGCATGCGAGCTTGGCAGGCCGGTGATGGCGGGAGCCTGGCAGTTCTCTGGGTGGCTTTAGTTTACTAGTCAACATGGTAGTGTGTGGCTTACAAGATAACAGTGCAGAACTTCATTCTCTGTGACTGCATCCATCTTTTTTTTTTTTTATGACAGGCACAGTGGACAGTGTGAGACAGAGAGAGAGAAAGGTCTTCCTTTGCCAAGGGTTTATGTGCAGGAGGTGGGGGACATGGCTAACTCCAGGAGCCTTCCAGGTCCGACTCAGGCACCTCCTTGTCTCCATGTTCCTTGGTGCAGGTCCCTGAAGGCCTGATGCTCTTTGTGTTGCAGACGCTTGCAGGCTGACTCTCCCGTGAGCTCCCCGCTGCTGGGTCCAAAGTTCTTGACCTGGAATGCTCTCCCCTCTTCATTCCCCTGCTCCGTGTATTCCAACGTTTGAGGAATGACTAAACGACACACTCTAACTAGACACCAGAGTCACCTCCTTCAGAGCCTCTGACTCTCCTGAAGGGGGCCCTCTCTCCTATGACCCCTGGACCGAGGTGGGCCGCTGAACACAGAAGCCAGGCCTCCCTCACCTCTGTGCCATCCCCGGCAGTGTTAGTGCCAAGCTGGCTCAGGTAACACCTAGAGAAAGCACCCCCTCCTGGGGAAGAGACTCACCCCTGGGGCAGACACAGCCTGCATGAGATTCCAGCCCTGACACCTGCTACCTCGGCCCAGTTCCTTTCTCACCATTAGCTTGCTGGTCAGTAAAATGACCTGCTGAGTCCACAAATGAGGTTCAATGCCACCCAGCTGAGTCGTCAGGGTAGGCATTATCCCTTCAACCCGAGAGAGAGAGAGAGCAGGGCAGGCTAGGCCCCTGAACATCTGGTACTTGGTAGTCCAGGAACCTGAGCCAGGTGGGCGAGAACGAGGAGCTACAGAGGGAGTGGTCCTTCTCGGCTCCTCTTTAATGTCCCTCTGCCCCGCCACGCATAAGTCAACTAGAAACAGCCCAAAGCCTGAACGAAATACTGGTGGCTGGTGAATGCCAGAGAGAATCTGAGAAAGATTATGCGGATGATAAATCGAGATTATGATAAATCAGTTATGTTTTATTTGGGAGGTGCATCAGAACTGGGAAAGTAGAAGTGGAATATGGGAGGTATCACAAGGGGCTCCATCGCCCAGCTCGGCAACCTTGAGAGGCACAGCAGGTATGTCCAGCAGCTACCTCAGGTCTCCCCAGAGGCTGCATTGTTCTGGAGCTACCAGGCCTTGCAGAAATGCGTGGAAAGACAGGAAGAAGGCTGAACTGATCTGCCTGGCTCTCTGCTACTTTCCATTCCCTTTAGTCAAATTGCACCCATGGCTGTTAACGTCCCTGCAGTCCCACGTTGCTAGCAGTTGCTCAGTGGACTCTGCCTTCCATGCCCTGCGGTGGGGCACGCCATCCGTGTCTGAAATGGTGACAACACAAAAACTCTAGACGTGTGGCAGGTGAGTGCCAGAGAGAATCTGACGCTGTCCATATGACAGGTCCAACACAGGCCACTGTTGGGTTTCTCAGTTTCCAGAACAGGAAATAAAGCATAGTGATCCAAGATCTTTCCCAAAGGCACAGGACTAGGAAGTGCTACGCTCAGGGCTTCAACATGGTCTGGCTCTGGAAACTGAGCGATCAGGAAAGAGAAGTCAGGTTTTGTTCAGCAGGCGAAACAGTCGCTGAGGGCTTTCAAGCTGGGGAGTGACATGAGATGATGAACCTTTCAATGAGCTCCAGTCTCTGCTGTGCTCCACGTTCCATCTGTCTCACATTGGCAGAAGCAGGTGGCTCCAAAGAGGTGAGGGCATCGAAATCGTTGTGGAGGTTTTTGAGGGGACCCTGACTGAGTCCAGAGCTGCATTTGGACTTTAAAAAAGCCTTATAATCTTCTCTGTCATCATGCAAGCCTACACCTACCAAGGACATGAGCTGGGCAGGGGTAGGCAGGATTTGCATACAGAAGAGGACGTTGACCTAAAGGCCAGGAAGAAGAATATTATCCATCTGTTCGCCGTCAGCCTGCGGGTCTGGAGATCCTGGCATCCGCTGATGAATCCTTTGGTGTTGTCTGAGATGGTCAGACCTCATGAACTGTCGGCCGCACTGCTCACATCTGTGTGGTCGGTATCTGGTGTGTATCCGTGAGTGTCGTGTGAGCTCGTCAGATCGGAAGAAAGACCAGTTACAGCCTTCCCACTGGCATTTATAGAGCCTGTCACCTAGGGGGTGGCAAGAGAGATGAAATTAAGAACAGACCAGCGGGTGGGAAGGAAGGGGTCCAACTACACGAGGCAGAGAAGGGTGGGGAATCAGAAGGGAAGATACAGGAACGCAGTGAGGGGGCAACACAGCAGCAGTAACCTCCCCATCATCTTGGCGGTCATTAGGCACACAAGTCAGTGGGCCTACATCGCTTGGTGCCAGGCTTAAAAATGAAGGGCTAGTGCTGGAGCTACGAGGCCCAGCAGGTTAAACCAGTGCTTGCAATGCTGGTGCCGGCATCCCATATTTGGGCCCTGGTTCAAGTCCCAGCTGCTCCACCTCCTGTCTAGCTCTCTGCTAGTGCCCTTGGGAAGGCAGCAGGGGATGGCACAAGGACTCCCACATGGGAGACCCAGGTGGAGTTCTGGGCTCCTGGTTTCAGCCTGGCCCAGCCCCAGCTGTTATGGCCATTTGGGGAGTCAGCCAGTGGCTAAAAACCTCTCCCCCTCTCTTCATTCTCCCTGTCCAACAAATCTTAAAATAGATGGGGGTGGGGGGGATAATCCCAAACCATTACAGAAACCCAAAGCCCAGACTCCTCCACCCTGCCCCACCCCCTCACTGCATTCACCTGTGTGCTTGCGCTCATGACTCACGAGGTGTGACCGCTTGGTGTAAGCTTTTCCACAGTTCTCGTACTGGCAGATGTAAGGCCTTGAAACCGGGGACCTCCTGCTGGGCTCCCTTTCTTGGGCCCAGGAGTTGTCCACTCCCTGTGCTGCAGGTGTAGGCTGCTCAAGTAGGAAGAAGTCTTCCTGGGGGGCTGGTTGGCTCACAAAGGATCCCTGAGATTCTAAAGGCAGCCATAATGGGGACCCAGCTGCGGGTATCCTGAGGTTGTGCGGCTCCCTGGGGGGCAACACTTGAGCCAGAGAGGGGAGCGCAGACAGAGCCTCGGTGGAAGGTATGGTTGGGGTCTGCAACATTTTAGGTGCTAAAGAGGCGCAGTTAGAAGGTCCCTCTAGGGGGTCAGAGGAAGGCATCATCGGGGCCCTGTTGTGGGACATCTCTGGGATCCCTTTGGACACAGACACTGGCAGTCCGCTAGGGGGCAGCCCTAGACTCCCACTGGAGGGCATGTTTACCTCTGGAATCCTGGGCTCTAAGGGCATCATCTGAGGCATCATCATGCCTGGCTGAGGGGGGAGCACCCCCTGGTTGTAAATCATCTGTGGAGAAGGCAAAGTGGCCTGGGAGCTGTAGCTCATGCCATGCTCCTGCAGGTTCATGCCAAACTGCGACCCCACTCCTCCCTCACCCAGCATGGGTGCCTCAGCAGGCAGTAAGGGGGCCCCCAACATGTCTGTGCCCTGAGTGAAGTGTTGAGTGCTGGGCAGGCCATAGCTACAAGGTTCATTCACTCCACTGCTTCCGGAAGATGGAAATATGTCCAACATGCGCATTGACTGCTCAGTGTCCTTGGGGAGAAAGGGAGAGAGAGAGAGATAATCCAGTGAAACCCACGCCACCTCGGCTTTCAACTCCACATAGCGCTCCACCCCAGTCTACAGCCAACATCTCTGGCCTGGAGCTTCCTCCCTGGAGACTGCTCTCTGGCTCCTGGCTGGGCTCACAGGAGCACAGTGGATGCTTACACACGACTGTGCCACCTTTCCTCCTTTGCATGTTTTTGGTTTTCATTTCATACAAAGACACAAAAAGAATCAGCAAAATACTCCCTACCCCACATCTTTAGAAAAACACTGAGAAAATGCACGGACTACAAACTATGACTGATTGGTATGAAGAGTAGCAAAGAAGGCATTGGTGGGAGAAGCTCTTGAAATAGGATAGATCAAAGAATCCTAATTTTTTTTAAGATTTTATTTATTTATTTAAGAGGCAGAGTTACAGACAGAGGAAGACACAGAGAGAAAGGTCCATCCGCTGGTTCACTCCCCAAATGACCACAATGGCTGGAGCTGCACCTATCCAAAGCCAGGAGCTTTTTCTGGGTTTCCCACATGGGTGCAGGGGCCCAAGGACTTGGGCCATCTTCCACTGCTTTCCCAGGCCATGGCAGAGAGCCGGATTGGAAGAGGAGCAGCCGGGACACGACCTGGCACCCATATGGGATGCCAGTGCCACAGGCGAATGCTTAGCCTACTACACCACAGCACTGGCCCTAAAGAATCCTATTTTTAAAGGCTGTCCATTACTATAGGAAGACAAGAGGGAGCTCTTGAGTTGAGAAATTGGAGGCCTACTCCCCCACTGCTGTTTTTGTTTGTTTGGTTTTGTTTAAGATTCATTGTTTGTTTGAAAGTAGGGTTACACAGAGAGAGGAAGAGACAGACAGAGACAGATCTTCCGACCATTGGCTCACTCCCCAAATGGTTGCAATGGCTGGGGCTGGGCCAGGCCGGAGCCAGGAGCCAGGAGCTTCTTCTGGGTTTCCCATGTGGGTGCAGGGGCCCAAGCCCTTGGCCTATCTTCTACTGCTTTCCCAGGCGCATTAGCCAGGAGCTGGATATAGCAGAGCAGCTGGAACTCGAACCGGTGCCCATATGGCGTGCAGGTGGTCGCTTTTCCTGCTACACCACAACACCAGCCCCTACTCTTCCATTTCACATCCTCTCCTCCATGGGTACAGTGCAGAAAAGAGCAATTCATTCAAATATAAAAGCCAAAACATTAAAAAGACAGTATTCAGGGGCAGTCCTTTAGCAAAGTGGTTAAGACTGCCTGGGGCTTCTGCATCCCCTATCAGAGTGCCTTGGTTCAAATCCCATCTGTGCTTATGATTCCAATTTCCTGCTAATGCTCGCCCCAGGGGGCAAAGGTCATGGCTAGAGTGCTTTTTATGTCATATTTATTTTAAAAAGCAGATGATGGAGAGAGAGATCTTCCATCCACTGTTTCCCTTCTCAAATGTCCACAGGAGTCAGGTCCAGGGCAGGCCAAAGCCAGAAGTAGAGAACTCCATCCTGGTCTCCCATGTGAGTGGCAGGGGCCAAAATACTTGGCCCGTGTCCTCCTGCCTTCCCAAGCAAGAAGGTTGATCAGAAGCAAAGCATCTGGGACTCAGAGTGGTACTCTGGTGTGGGAAGCTGGCATCCCAGGTAGCAGCTCAGTCACACCACAACACCAGCCCCCGGCTCAAGTACTTGGGTCCCTGCCATCCGCGTGGCAGATCCAAACCGAGTTCCTGGCTGCCAGCTTCCACCTGGCTCAGTCCTGGTTCTTGTGAGCATTTGGGGAGAAACTGAACGCATAGGAGGGGCGTTGGTGCTGCTGGCAAGGTTGTTTCTTGACCTGTGAGTCATTTTCCAGGTGTTTACTTTGTAATAATTTGCTAAGCTCTCCACATAATTACTTTTCTGTTTGAGAGCTATTTTATAAAAATGAACTAAAATTAAGTTATATTGTGAGAAATCAAAATTCTCAGCATAAAAATGAAAAAATGTTATAAAAAGCAGAGAAGTAAAAACAAAAGTAAACTTAAGTAGAAAATGCTGTGCAAATTCAGAATATAAATACCCACACAAGAGGAGACTTCAAAAAGTTCATGGAAAATGTTAAAAGGTGAGTTCACTTGGTGCAAATTTTTTAAAAAAAAAATTTAAAAAGATGTATTTATTTGAAAGGCAGAGTGAGGGAGAAAGACAAAGAAGAGAAAAAGCTTCCATCCACTGGTGTACACGCCCCATGGCCACAATGGTCCGGGCTCAGCCACACTGCAGCCCAGAGCTGGGAGCTCCATCCAGGTCTCCCATTTGAGTGACAGAGTACCAGATACTTGGGCCATCAAGCTGACCAGCATTCAAAAGGTTCATAGACAAACAGGTGCTTGCTTCGGCAGCACATATGCTAAAATAGACAAACAGAATTAAAAGGTAAGTTTGGGACTGAGGTTGCGGCACAGCAAACAAAGCTGCCAGTTGAAATGCTGGAATCCCACTTCAGAGTGCAGGTTGGAGCCCTGGCTGCGTCGCTCTGGATCCAGCTTCCTGCTAATGTACCTGGAAAGGCAGTTTGGGCCCCTGCCACCATGTGGGTGACCAGGACTGAGTTCTGAGTTCCTGACTTCAGCGTGGCCCAGACCAGGCTGCTGTGGTCATTTGGGGATTGGACCAGTGTATAGGAGATTTTTCTCTGTCTCTTCCTCTCTGTCACTCTTAACAATAAATAAATAAATCTTTAAAAATATATGTGTAGGCCAGCGCTGTGGCGCACTTGGTTAATCCTCCTTCTGCAGCGCTGACATCCCATATGGGAACCGGGTTCTAGTCCCGGTTGCTCCTCTTCCAATCCAGCTCTCTGCTGTGGCCCGGGAAGGCAGTGGAGGATGGCCCAAGTGCTTGGGTTCCTGCACCCACATGGGAGACCAGGAGGAAGTACCTAGCACCTGGCTTCGGATCGGAGCAGCGCCAGCCGTAGCGGTCATTTGAGGAGTGAACAAACGGAAGGAAGTTCTCTCTGTTTCTCTCTCTCACTAACTCTGCCTGTCAAATAAAATAAAATATTTATTTTAGTGCAAAAATTTTTGAAATTCATGCATAGTTTTTCATAATATAAATTTTTCATGAGCTTTTGAAAAAAATATTTAATTTTTTTCTTTTTAAAGATTTATTTATTTGGGGCCAGCGCTGTGACACAGCAGGTTAATGCCCTGGCCTGAAGTGCCAGCATCCCATATGGGCGCCGATTCTAGTCCTGGCTGCTCCTATTCCAATCCAGCTTTCTGCTATGGCCTAGGAAAGCAGTGTAAGATGGCCCAAATGCTTGGGCCCCTGCACTCGTGTGGGAGACCTGGAAGAAGCTCCAGGCTCCTGGCTTCGGATCGGTGCAGCTCATCTGGGGAGTGAACCAGGACGGGAGATCTCTCTCTCTCTCTGCCTCTCCTCTCTCTGTGTAATTCTGACTTTCAAATAAATAAATAAATCTTTTAAATAAATCTTTAAAAATTTTATTTATTTATTTCAGAGGCAGAGTTAGAGAGAAAGAGAGAAGTCTTCCTTCTACCGGTTCACCCCCCCACAAATGGCCACAACAGCTGAAGCTGAGCCATTCTGAAGCCAGGAACCAGGAGCTTCTTTCTTCCAGGTCTCCCACATGGGTGCAGGGGCCCAAGGACTTGGGCCATCTTCCACTGCACTCCTGGGCCACAGCAGAGAGCTGGATCGGAAGAGGAGCAATGGAGACACAAACTGGCACCCATATGGGATGTGGGTGCTGCAGGCAAAGGCCTAGCCTACCAACCCACAGCACCACCCCACAGGGGCTTTTTGAAGATAAGCTTATAATGCTATAACGAGTACTCAAACAGTATATTTCACTTTGTGTTTCTATGGGAGTGCAAACGGTTGAAATCTTTACTTAATGTATACTAAACTGATCTTCTGTAAAAAAAAAAAAAAGAAGAAAAGAAAAGAAATTATCAATTCCCAACTTGACTCTCACTGGGATTAAACATGACAATAGGTCTGATCTGATTTCATCATCATTTAAAATAAAATCATCTATTATTTTTCACTTTATGTTTCTGTGTGGGAGCAAACTGTTGAAATCCTTACTTAATGTATACTAAGCTGATCTTCTGTATATTAAGATAATCAAAAATGAATCTTGATGTGAATGGAAGGGGAGAGGGAGTGGGAAAGGGGAGGGTTGTGGGTGGGAGGGACGGTATGGGGGGGAAGCCACTGTAATCCATAAGTCGTACTTTGGAAATTTATATTCATTAAATAAAAGATAAAAAAAAAAGATAAGCTTATCAACTTCAGCAATCCTAGACTCCAAAAAATAAAGGACTAATGTATTCAAAGTGGAAAGGGAAAAAAAAAAAAGATCAACAAAATCTTGCATCTGTCCTTCAAAAATGAAGAAATTAAGAGATTCCCGGATAAACTGAGATAGTCACCACTAAATCTATTCTGAAAAAAATGCTTCAGGTTAAAATGAAAATACTAAACAGTAGCTTGAAGCCATATGAAGAGATCTGTCTTAAGAAAATAAAAACATGATAAGAGGGGCCGTTGCTGGGTTAACACCCAGGCCTTAAGCGCTGACATCCCATATTGCCACCAGTTCGAGACCCGGCAGCTCCACTTCCCATCAAGCTCTCTGGTATGGCCTGGGAAAGCAGTAGAAGATGGCCCAAGTGCTTGGGCATCTGCACCCACGTGGGAGACCTGGAGGAAGCTCCTGGCTCCCGGCTTCAGATCGGTGCAGCTCCGGCCGTTGCCGCCAACTGGGAAGTGAACCAGCAGATGGGAGACCTCTCTCTCTCTCTGCCTCTCCTCTCTCTATGTAACTCTGACTCTCAAATAAATAAATAAATCTTTTTTAAAATGATAAATAAATGGACAATTATAAACAGGAGTGTTTTTGTAAATGGTTTTTTTTTTTTTTTTGACAGGCAGAGTGGACAGTGAGAGAGAGAGACAGAGAGAAAGGTCTTCCTTTGCCGTTGGTTCACCCTCCAATGGCCGCCGCAGCCGGCGCACTGCGGCCGGCGCACCGCGCTGATCGGATGGCAGGAGCCAGGTGCTTATCCTGGTCTCCCATAGGGTGCAGGGCCCAAGCACTTGGGCCATCCTCCACTGCACTCCCTGGCCACAGCAGAGAGCTGGCCTGGAAGAGGGGCAACCGGGACAGAATCCGGTGCCCCGACCAGGACTAGAACCCGGTGTGCCGGTGCCGCAAGACGGAGGATTAGCCTAGTGAGCCACGGCACCGGCTTTTTTTTTTTTTTTTTTTTTTTGACAGGCAGAGTTAGACAGTGAGAGAGACAGAGAGACAGACAGAAAGGTCTTCCTTCCGTTGGTTCACCCCACAATGGCCATTACAGCCGGCACGCTGCACCAATCCGAACCCAGGAACCAGGTGCTTCTACTGGTCTCCCATGCGGGTGCAGGCGTCCAAGCACTTGGGCGCCATGGCTCACTTGGCTAATCCTCCGCCTTGCGGCACCGGCACACCGGGTTCTAGTCCAGGTCAGGGCACCGGATTCTGTCCCGGTTGCCCCTCTTCCAGGCCAGCTCTCTGCTGTGGCCCAGGAGTGCAGTGGAGGATGGCCCAAGTACTTGGGCCCTGCACCCCATGGGAGACCAGGATAAGTACCTGGCTCCTGCCATCGGATCAGCGCGGTGCGCCAGCAGCTGGCGGCCACTGGAGGGTGAACCAACGGCAAAAAGGAAGACCTTTCTCTCTGTCTCTCTCACTGTCCACTCTGCCTGTCAAAAAATAAAAAATTTAAAAAAAAAAAAAAAAAAAACCTCGTTGCTCATGGCACCGGCATCTCACATTGGGGCACCAGTTTGAGTCCCAGATGCTCTGCTTCCAATCCAGCTCCCTGCTAATGGTCCTGGGGAAGGCCAGAGAAGATGGCCCAAGTGTTCTCTGTCACTCTGCTTTTCCAATAAATTTTGTTTTTAAAAAAAGAGACTTCACTGTCTAGAATGGGCAAACTAGCAGAGTGAGGAAGCAGAAGACTTGAGCAATACAAAAAACCAACGGGATCTGGCAGACACAGAACCAAGCGCCTCGGCCTGGCCTGGGCTGCAGCTGGCCTCCCAGCCACGCTCTCCAGGCTGGAAGCTTCCTTTTATAAATGCAGATCAACCTCTTACAGACATTAACCTAGCAGACGGAGGGAGACCCTACAAGGTCCCTAATCACCAGGTGCATGAGACCATTTCTTTCCCCTCTTGTCTTGGAGTCTCGCCTTGAGGGGTTTATTTTCCAGGAACCACAGGCCCCAGGCAGGAACCACAGGCACAGCCCACTTTGCCAACACCAAATTTCCTTAAAGGACATGATATTAATGACCAAGCCAAGGAGGGCCATGGGCATTGCAGATCAACCAGGAGCTGGGATACAAGCTGAACACACACCCCTGAGCCCCGACTTTAATCCCTAAGAATCATTACCCCTATGCTCGAGGAGCTCAGGGAACAGGGCTGGGGAAACTTTTCCTGCTAAGGGACATTTGGATATTTATAACATCACCTGCGGGCATACAAAATTATCAATTTAGGGCTGGTGTTGTGGCACCATGGGTTAAGCCACTGCCTGCAACACTGGCATCCCATATGATTGCTCATATGAATATCAGCTGCTCCACTTCTGATCCACCTCCCTGCTAATGTGCCTGAGAAAGCAGTAGAAGATGGTCCCTGCCACCCACATGGGAGACCTGAGTGGAATTCCAGGCTCCTGGCTTTAAGTCTGGCCCAGCCGGCCCTGGCCATTGCCGTCATTTGGGGAGTGAATTCATGGATGGAAGATCGATCTCTGTCTCTCTCTCTCTCTGTAGCTCTGACTTTCAAATAAATAAATAAATCTTTCAAATAAAAAAATCAACTTAAAAATTATTCTGGTACAGATGTATTGAATTGAGTCCCACCTGCAGTTGCTTTGACAGGACCAGACCAAAGGATTTAGCAGGCCCTGTGCTGCCCCAGGGCCAGAAATTCCCCATGGGATTAAGCAACAGTTGCTGTTTAAGCAACCTTCGCCGGGAGGAATGTTTTGCACTTTGCATGTAAATGCTTACTTTCTTCTATCACTCCAGGGGCAGTAACTGGCTTGTTTACCCTGGGTGAGCAGACCCAGCTTTGGGTGTTCTAGTTTTGGAATGTTCTATATGGGACATATACAAACACTCTGCTCACATTCCTGGGAGCTGGTGTTGTGGTGCAGCAGGTGATGCTGCTGCTTGCAATGCCAGCATATCATAGCAGAGTACTGGTTCCAGTCCCGGCTGCTCCACTTCTGACCCAGCTCCCTGCTAACGCACCTGGGAAAGCAGAGGAAGATGGCCCAAGTGCTTCGGCCCTACATGGGAGACTTTACTAGAGATCCAGGCTCCTGTCATGGGCCCGGACCAACCCTGGCCATTTTGGTTATTCAGGGAGTGAACCAGCGAATGGAAAATCTTTCCCTTTTCTTTCTTTCTTTTTTTTTTTTTTAAGATATTTATTTATTTGAAAGGCAGAGTAAGGGGGAGAGGAGAGAGATACCCATCTTCCATCCACTGGTTCATTCCCCAAATGTCTGAAACAGCAGGGGCTGAGCCAAGCTGAAGCCAGGAATGCAGAATTCCATCATGGGTCTCTCCTATGTGAGTAGCAGGGACCCAAACACTTGGGCCATCTTCTGCTGCTTTCCCAGGTGCAGGAGCAGGAAGCTATATTAGAAGTGGAGCAGCTGGGACTTGAACCTGCACTCATACAGGATGCTAATGTCCCAGGCAGCACCTTACTAAGTTGTGTCACAACACCATCCCCTCTTCCTTTCCAATAAATAATTTTTCTTTCAGAACCACAGGTGGCACTTGAACTCAGGCACTCTGATATGAAATGCAAGCCTTTTTGTGTTTTGTTTTGTTTTGTCTTTTGTTTTTTAAGATTTATTGGGGCCGGTGCTGTGGCGTAGCGGGTAAAGCTGCCACCTGAGGTGCCAGCATCCCATATGGGTGCTGGTTGGAGTCCCAGCTGCTCTACTTCTGATCCAGGTCTCTGCTATGGCCTGGGAAAGCAGTAGAAGATGGCCCAAGTCCTTGGGCCCCTGCACCCATGTGGGAGACCCAGAAGAAGCACGTGGCTCCTGGTTTCAGATCAGCGCAGCTCCAGCCGTTGCAGCCAACTGGGGAGTGAACCAGCAGGTGGAAGACTCTCTCTGCCTCTCCTTATTTCTCTGTGTAACTCTGACTTTCAAATAAATAAATAAAGGACTTGGGCCATCTTCTGCTGCTTTCCCACACCAAAGCAGAGAGCTGGATCCAAAGTGGAGCAGCCAGGACTCAAACCGGTGTGGGTATGGGATGCCGGCACTGCAGGCGGCAGCTTTACCTGCCACAGCGAAGGCCCCAACAAATTTTTTTTAAAAAGAATAACCATTTCTTTCAAGTGCATATGGGACACACTCCAATATAGATAGACCACAGCAGATTTTTTTAAAAATAAGTTATGATAGAGAACAGCACTGTGGCATAGTTAAGCTTCTTTCTGCCTGTGGTGCCGGCATCCCATATGGGCGCTAATTCATGTCCCAAGTGCTCCTCTCCTGATCCAGCTCTCTGCTAATGGCTGGGAAGGCAATGGAAGATGGCCCAAGTGTGTTCGGGCCCCTGCCACTCACATGAGACCCAGATGAAGCTCCTGGCTCTTGGTTTCAGATTGGCTCAGTTCTGGCTGTTGTGGCCATTTGGGGAGTAAATTAGTGAGTGGAAGACCATTTTCTGTCTTTCCCTCTATCTGTAACTCAGCTGCTCAAATGAATCCCTAAAAATTAGATATGATAAAGTATCTTATCTGACTACAATCAGATTCAGTTAGAAACCAGTAACAGAAGGAAAATTGGAAGATTTGTAATTTATGGAAATTACTCTTAACAAATTACAAGGAAACCTAGAAAATATTTAGAGACATATGAAAATGAAAACATAACATTATCAAAAACTTATTGGGTATAGCAAAAGCAATGATAAAGGGGAAATTTATAACTGTAAATGCTTACAATAAAAAGGTGTCAAATCAACAATTTAGTTTTATATCTTGTATTTCATTGTCCTATATATAGAACAACTATTAAAACTTAAGCGATAAATATACCATTGATAACTTAGAAATAAATACCCATGAGTGCTGTTTGGAGTCATGGCTACTGCACTTCTGATTCAGCCCCCTGCTAATGCACCTGGAAAAGCAACGGATGGAATTCCAGGCTTCAGCCTGGCCCAGCCCTGGCCATTGCAGGCATTTGGAGAGTGAATCAGCAAATGGAAGGTTCCCCCACACACACACCAACCCCGTAACTTTCCCTTTCAAATATATACAAAACCTTAAAAACAAACAAACAAACAAAACTAGGATCCCCACTGTGGTGGGGCAGGTTAAGCCACCTCCCGGGATGCCATCCTCCCACAAGGGAGTGCCGGTTAGGGTCCTGGCTGCTCTGCTTCTGATCAAGCTTCCTGCTAATGTGCCTGGAAAGTGCCTGGAGGTGATCCAAGTACTTGGGCCCCTGCCACCTATATGGAGACCTGGATGGAGTTCCAGGCTCCTGGCTTCAAACTGGCCCAGAGCTGGTTGTTACAGCCATTTGGATGTGAACAAATGGATATACCTCTCTCACACAGGTGCTCGCTCACTCTCTTTCTTACTCTCTGGCAGTCTGCCTCTCAAATAAATATTATGAGAGATCTTCCACTCACTGATTGAGTCTACTACCTTCCCAGGAGCATTAGCGGGAAGCAGCACTAGAAGCAGAGCAGCCAGGATTTGAACTTGTACTATGAAATAGGATGCTGACATCACAAATAGCAGCTTAACCCCCAGCCCTTCAAATAAATACATTTTTTTTTTTTGACAGGCAGAGTGGACAATGAAAGAGAGAGACAGAGAGAAAGGTCTTCCTTTTTTCCGTTGGTTCACCCCCCAAGTGGCTGCTGCGGCCAGCACACCGCGCTGATCCGAAGGCAGGAGCCAGGTGCTTCTCCTGGTCTCCCTTGTGGGTGCAGGGCCCAAACACTTGGGCCATCCTCCACTGCCTTCCCGGGCCACAGCAGAGAGCTGGAGTGGAAGAGGAGGAACCGGGACAGAATCCGGTGCCCTGACCGGGTGTAGAACCTGGTGTGCCAGCGCCGCAGGCAGAGGATTAGCCTATTAGAGCCCGGCCCGTGGTTTGTTTTTAAGATGTATTTATTTGGGCCTGCGCTGTGGCTCACTAGGCTCCTGGATTCAGATTGGCCCAGCTCCAACTGTTGCGGCCACTTGGGAGTGAACCAGCAGATGGAAGACCTCTCTCTCTCTTTCTCTCTGTAACTCTGCCTGCCAAGTCCTTTTTAAGAGACTTATTTTATTTATTTGAAAGACAGAGTTACAGAGAGGCAGAAACAGAGAGTCTTCCATCTACTGGTTCACTCCCCCACATGGCTGCAATGGCTGGAGCTGGGCCGATCTGAAGCCAGGAGCTTCTTCCGGGTCTCCCACGTGGGTACAGGGGCCCAAGGACTTGGGCCATCTTCCACTGTTTTCCCAGGTCATAACAGAGTGCTGGATCCAAAGTGGAGCAGCCAGGACTCAACCAGTGCCCATGAGATGCTGCCACTGCAGGTGGCTGTGTTAGCCCCAGACCAAATCCTCAGCTGCTCCCCAACCTACATCTGATCCAACAGCTCTGCCATTTGCTGCCCTGGCCCTCTTCCATCTCCACAGCAATCTGTGTGCTGCAATCATTTTGCTGCATATTCAGTAATAAAATAAATAGTACCATAGCAGGTCCTGCGACAAAGTCATCAGTGCATTCCCGCAGGGCCTGCCCTTAGCTTGGGCTCCAATAACAATCCCAATATTCCCTCCTTCATTTCCCATTGACTTCCTAGCTTTCTGCTTTCCCTCCCTAGGAATGGACTGGAGCCCTCTCAGCCACCCCTGCACCCAGCACGGGCTCCACGGCACCATGAATGTTCACCGAATGAACCACAATCACTTACGGCCACCATCTCCTCCCATCCTTCCCTTTTCTAAGCTGCTCTTTTGGGTTTCTAAATCCGACACGCGCCCTGCCAGATCTGCCTCCCCCCACCCCTATCCCCAGCCCCCCCAACCCCAGTGCTGCACCCAGCCCGGGACACCGGCTCACCAGGACCATCGGGTGCTCAGCCTGCCGCATGTTCAGATGATGAACCTCCATCTTAACCTAGGCCCAGATCCCCTCAGACCCGGGGTGGGGAGGGGGGAGGCCAGCAGAGTCGGCGTCGTCTTCGAAGACCCGGGTGGGGCTGGGCAACACGCCACAATCCACAATCGTTGAGCTCCGCTTCTACTTATCCACACGACGGGGCGGGGCCAAGGCCGCACCTACAGCCCCACCCTCCAGCCGCCCCACCCACTCCGCTGTAGGCTGCCCAAGGTCTTTGTCAGGGGACCTCAGACCCTCACCACTTCTTTAAAGTAATGGAGATCGTCAGACCTCCCCCTCCCGCCCTTCGGTCTGGGTATCTCTAACGCAAGCCGGGGGCGGGAGACACCAAGATCTGAGGCTTCAGCCAGGCCTCTTGAAATGGCGGAGGGAGGCGGAGAGAGCCCCAGGGCAGGTGTAGGGAGAGCTTCTGTGGATGGGAAGGGGAGCCTGTACCCCCTTATCACCGTCCCAGGGCTCCAGCACGAGCTCTGCGAGGGGTGAGTCTTTGTTCCCAGTCCTACAAATGGGACTGGAGCTCCATGGCCCTATTGATTTACCTACTGGGGGGTGATGGTGGCTGCTTTATGGAACTAGGACTACAATGGTCAACAAGCCAGAACTAAGTCTTTGCCCCCAGGGAGTTTGCATTCTTTAAAACAGAAATGAATAACAAAGGAAATCATTAAAATAATTTTGAATGCAGATACGTGCTTTGGTGAAAAGAAAGTGGGAAAATGAGAGTTGAGAAGAAAGGAGGGAGGAGCCGGTGGCAGGCAGGGGGAGGACGAGAAAGCCAGCCTTCAATGGCGGCCACTGGCCCAGCAGAGTTTTCTAAACATGGCCTCTGGCTGAGAGGTGGAAGTGGAAGCGCCTGGGGCTAAATCGGCACCACCTCAGATTCTGAGACTGTGGAGTATGAGACGGGGCCTTTCCTGATTCTCACTTGCTTTGTTAGCAGCCAGCCTCTGAGAAGATTAGTTATGTGATGTATGATTAATCCACTTTCTCTGTGCTAAACACCCTGGAACACATCGGGATGGGACAGAGGCAGCCCCACCTGTGGCTTGCTCATCATGAACCTGTTTTCATGTGGACTTCGGGAACAGCCCCGGCTTGTGGGGAAGAGGAGCTCACCCTGGGGTCCCACTTCGTGACCCAACCTAAAACCCCCAGTCTATCCGTGACAAACACACCTCAGACCTCCGCATGGCTCAGGGCAGTCACGCCGCCCACCACCGGCCATTTTCCTAGAACACAAGTCACTCTGGGCTCCAGGCCTGAGTGGATGAGCTATCCCCTCCAGCAACTGCATCCCACTACCAATGACATCTCTGATTCCTATGAGTCTCCCTTACACAAAACAGCAACATCAGGTCTGGCATTATGGTGCAGGGGGTTAAGCCACTGCCAGTGATGCAGGCATCCCATGTGGGCTTCGGTTCATGTCCTGATCACTCCACTTTCAATCCAGTTCCCTGCTAATGTGTCTGGGAAAGCATCGGAAGATGGCCCAAATACTTGGGCCTGTGCCGCCCACGAGGGAGACTCAGATGAAGCTCCTGGCTCCTGGCTTTGGCGTGGCCCAGCCTTGACCATTGCAAGCACTTGAAGAATGAACCAGTAGATGGAAGAAATATCTCTCTCTCTCTGTAACTCTGCCTTTCAAATAAAGGACAGCAGCATCACCAAGCTCCAGGCTGTATTGTTAGGTGCTTTTCCTTTCATCATTCAAATAAGGGATTATCATATTTGTTTTTTAATTTTTAAAATTTTTTTGAAAAGTGGACAGAGAGACAGATGTTCCACCCACTGATTCACTTCCCAAATGCCCACAACAGCCAGAGCTGGGCCAGACCTAAGATGGGAGCCAGAAACTCCATTCAATCTCCCACTTGGGTGGCAGGGGCCAATTATTTGAACCTATTGCCTCCCAAAGTGTGCATTAGCTAAAAGGTGGAGTTGGAAGCAGAACTGGTACTTGAACTGGTACTTGAATCTCATACACAGATGATCCCAGCAGTGTCTTTTTTTTTTTTTTTTTAAGAATTATGTTAGGGCCGGTGCTGTGGCACAGCAGGTTAAAGCCCTGGCCTGAAGTGCTGGCATCCCATAGGGGCACTGGTTCCAGTCCTGGCTGCTCCTCTTCTGATCCAGCTCTCTGCTAAGGCCTGGGAAAGCAGTAAAAGACACTCATGTGGGAGACCCGGAAGAAGCTCCTGGCTTTGCATCAGCTCGGCTTTGGTTGTTGCAGCCATCTGGAGAGTGAACCAGCAAATGGAAGGCCCCTCTCTCTGTCTCTACTACTCTCTATAACTCTTTCAAATAAATAAATTTTTAAAAAAACCTGTATATAAGAAACATACAAAGTTTGTTTTTTAAAAAATAATAATTATATTATTTATTTGAAAGTCATAGTTACACAAAGAGAGAAGGAGAGGCAAAGAGAGAGATTTTCTATTCCACTGGTTCACTCTCCAAATGACCACAACGGTCAGAGCTGAGCTGATCTGAAGCCAGGAGGAGCTTTCTCCAGGTCTCCCATGTGGGTGCAGGAGCCCAAGGACTTGGGCCATCATCTACTGCTTTCCCGGGCCATAGCAGAGAGCCGGATTGGAAGAGGAGCAGCCAGGACTCAAACCGGCATCCAAATGGGATGCTGGCACTGCAGGCTGGGGCTTTAACCCATTGTGCCATAGTGCCAGCCCCCCAAACAGTCTTAATTACAGCACCACCTTCCCCGTGCTCATTTTATACTTGTAGAAACTGATGCTGAGGCTCAGAGAAAAGCAGCTCTTGAAATCATAGGAAAGGTAATCCCTAGGGGCTGGCGTTGTGGCGTAGCGGGTAAAGCTGCAAACTACAACTTTAGCATCCCATATAGACGCCAGTTCAAGTCCCAGCTACTCCACTTCCAATCCAGCTCCCTGCTAATGGCTTGGGCAAAGCAGAAGAAGATGGTCCAATTGCTTGGGCCCTTGCTACCCACATGGAAGACTTGGAAGCAGATCCTGGCTCTGGCTTTGGCCTGGCTCAGTGCTGGCTATTGTAGTTATCTGGGGAGGGAACCAGTGGATTTGTGTCTCCTTCTGTCTGTAACTCTGACTTTCAAACAAATAAGTAAATCTTAAATAAAAAAAAAAAAAGTCATAGGAAAGGTTAATTCCTTCATGCACATGCTGCTTAGTGCCTCCAGAACCTGTTTGTCTGTCTGGAGCTTCCTCCCCACTCCTTGCAACTTAAGTCCTGCCTGTCTGAGAGAGAGAAATATAAGGATTCCACCAGTTCCTGTCTTTGGACAGGATGATTGATCCAATCTAACACAATATCAGCTCTCCCTAAGGTGGCTCGTCAGTTTAACTGTGATCCTTTCAGAGTGTCAGCAAGTTGCTAAAGTTCCTGTGGGGCAATAAACTGCAGAAACAGACCAGAAGACACTGGGAAGGGAAAGGTCTGAGAGGAGACTGGTCCACTGCTGATTAAAACAGAGCTCAAGGGGTGAGCGCTGTGCACAGGGGGTTACGCCTCTCTGGGAACTCCTGCCTCCAATATCTCCACTTCTGATCCAGCTCTCTGCTGTGGCCTGGGAAAGCAGTAGATGGCCCAAGTCCTTGGGCCCCTGCACCCACGTGCAGGAAGAAGCTCCTGGCTCCTGGCTTCAGATGGGCGCAGCTCCGGCTGTTTCGGCCAACTGGGGAGTGAACCAGTGGATGGAAGCCTCTCTCTCCCTCCCTCTCTCTCTCTCTCTCTGCCTTTCCTTCTCTTCTGTGTGTGTAACTGTGACTTTCAAATAAATAAATAAATCTTTAAAAAAAGAAAGAAAGAAAAAAACAGGCTTTTGTGTTGTATTTTTCATTTTGTCTGCCTAGTAATTTTTTTCCATTGTATCTTTCAAAAGGACTTTTTTCTGTGACTGATTCAACATTAAAAATAACAAAACAGGCCTTTGCCACAGGTAGTTCAAGAAGCATTGGTTTATCTTTTTTTCTCTAGAACCCAGGAGAGGTTTGGGTACAGAAAGGCATTGGATAAATAGAGGATAAATAAATAAATGAGTGCAGACAGCCGATTTGAGAGGCTCTAAGGCAACAGAACTGGCAGAATGGAGCGCTGTCACTGTGGGGGAGGAGGAGCCCTTAAACAAAACTCCTGGTGTTTACCTTGAGTTCCTGGTGGGGGAGGGGAGCCATTTGCAAGAGGTGCAAACATGTGTGCAGATAATGAGTGCCATTTTGAACAGGGTGACTTGGGAATTCCTTGGGAGATATCCAGATGGAGATGTCCAGGGATTCCACACTCAGGAGGCAAAGTCTGGGCTAGGGCTGCAGGTTTCAGAGTTGAATCCATTAGCAGGAACGAGACCACCTGACATGAGAACAGGCTAAGAAGTAGCCTCTGGGGATCTGGCCAGTGTCCGACTCGTGGCACAGGAAGAGTTAGACAGATATGAACCTGCGTCTATGTACCCCAAGGCCAAGCGAGCCTTAGCAACTCCATTCTGCCCCTAGGGGCCAGGAAGACAGCTAGAAGAGGGACGGCTGGGAAACAGGAGCCCCAGAAGAGCTGGAGAAGCCAGCCATGAGCCTGGAGATTATTGGTCTAGAGGTGAAGATGAGGCTAGAGAAGGAGCCAGATTCTAAAGGTGCAGGCTCAGTCTTCACTGAGAGAGAGATACAAGGATTCTACCAGTTCCTAATAATACAAGAACCCTGAAAACAACCCAAGAACCTTCTACTAGAATAAATACAGTGTGTGAGGGTCGGCGATAGAATTCTAATTAGAATGAATCATCACAAATCTCTGTCAGGTAGCATCATGGGTCCCAAAGTGCACTCTTCAAATTGCAATGCGGTGCCCGGGCTGGATCCAGGAACAGGGACAGGAGTGGAAGCACCATTGGAATCCAAAGAAGTCTGCACTTGAGTTGGGAGTAATGGATCAGTGTTTATTTCTCCATCTTGGCAACCCATCACGTGTGGGGTTAGCACCCGAGAGGCCGCGTGAAGGGTCTGCCGTCACTTTCCATGCCGCCTTGGGACCTTTCCAACCTCCCTGTAAACCTGAAATTATTCCCAAATAAAAAGGTTACTTAAAAAAATGGGAGCTCAAAGAAAAGCAAGTTGCAAGGAAATTCAGGCAATATAATAGTATTTACGAGAAGTTTTAAAACACACATTATATTTATGGATACCTACAAGATATTCAATAAAGATGTAAAAACATCCATAGGAACAATAAATACTCAATTTAAGACAGATTAAGGAAAACAAATCATATGTTCAACTAAATGAAGTACAATTCTGGCCGATATTTTTATATATAAACGGTAGCCAATTTCTGTACTATGTTAGCTTAAATGGAATTCCCAAGAGCCATAGTTAACTTTAAAGCCAGCGTAAATGTTAAGTAATGATTTTTGGACATCCAGATCGTTTCTAAGCAAGATAGAATGCTCAAGTAATGATCATCAAGTATATCTATAATCCATCTCACCTGTTTTTACATTTATTTATTTTAAATATTTCTTTATTTTTATTTAAAAGGCAGATTTAAAGAGCAGGTGGGAGACAGAGAGAAAAGAGAGAGGTATCTTCCATCCGCTGGTTCACTCCCCAGTGGCCAGGGTTGGGCAAGGCCAAAACCAGGAGGTTGGAACTCCATCTAGGTTTCCCATATGGGTGGTAGGGGCCTGGATACTTGGGCCACCCAGGCTCACTCCCAGGGAGTTGGATAGGAAGCAGAGAGCCAGGACTTGAACAGGCACTCAATATGGGGTGCTGGTGGGACATGACCCCTGACAGTAGGGACTCCATTTTCCAAGGGAGACTCCATCATGACAAAGAGGCCATGGTCCAAAACTAAAACTGAGACAATGGCAGTACAACTACGTCCTGCTTGGCAGAACATAGAAATCCACTGGCATGATTGCTCAAGCTTAAAACAGATAGGCTGCACCTGGACTGATGTCAAGATTGCAATTTGTCCATGTCCCACCTGGACTGATGTCAAGACTGTAATTGGTATTGTCAAGATTATAATTGATATGAGTTTTGCATATGCTTTAGGTCAGCTTGACCCTAGCATCCATGTATTTCCCATCACCTTCTTGTGGTTTTTGCCTTTAAAACCTGTTGCTTTGAGCTTCAGGGTTGAGAATTCTTTAGGCGTAAGATTGCTCTTGACCACTGGCAATAAAGGACTGTCATTCTTAAAAAAGATTTATTTATTTATATTTTATTTGAGTGGAAGAGTTATAGAGAGGCTGAGGCAGAGAGAGAGAGAGAGAGAGAGGTCTTCTATCCGCTGATTCACTCCCCAAATGGCTGCAAAGGCCGGAGCTGAGCCAGCCTGAAGCTGGGAGCCAGGAGCTTCTTCCGGGTCTCCCTCACAGGTGCAGGGGCCCAAGGACTTGGGCCATCTTCTACTGTTTTCCCAGGCCATAGCAGGGAGCTGGATGGGAAGTGAAGCACCAGGACTAGAACTGGCGCCCATGTGGGATGCCGGCACTGCAGGCCGCAGCTTTACCTACTACGCCGCAGCGACGGTCCTGACAGTCAGATTTCATCACTGTGTGGTGTTCTGTTTGCACTTGCTCAGGCACAGCAGGTGTTGCTGAGGTGGCTTAACTGGCTACACCAAAATGCAGGTCCTATGTATTTATTTATTTTCATTTTATTTTCAAGGCAGACAAAGAGACAGATGTTTTCCATCTACGGCTTTACTCTTCCAAATGCTCACAACAGCTAGCACTGAGCCAGGCAGAAGCCTGGAACCAGAAATTCAATCTGGGTCTCCTACAAGGGTGGCAGGGACCCAAGTACTTGAGCCATCAGCCACAGCCCGCCAAGATGAGCGTTAGCAGGGAGCTGGATTGGAAGCAGAGCGGCCAGGCCCTAACCAGGCACTCTGACATGTGCTATGGGCATCCCAAGCAGATTCTTCAGGGCTGCTTCTAACACACACCTCATTTTGGTATGGTATGGAGCGGCTATTCTTTGTGCCATTTTAACGAGTGCGTTAACAACTTCCGTTTTAAGGTGTGCACAGGATGCGTGTGGCTGTGGGGTCTCACCATGTGATCTTACAAACTCTGCTGATCTGACCAAAGGTTTGCTGTGGCAGAGCTCTTACCGTCCTGCCTCCCAGTTCTCTCTGAAATGTAAAGTCGTCTCTCAGGAAAAAGTCGTAATAAAGGTGATTGAGATTATTTCAGGAGCAGCGGTGGCAGAGGAGAAATACTGCGAGTTAGGACATTCAGAGGAACTATTCTCTTCCTGAGAAAACAAAAGCAAGTCTTAATCACGTAAACTAAAATGCATGTTTGTACTATTCTCCACACTTGTAAAATCAGGACACAAACATGCTTGTTTTTAGGACAAAATTATCAAATCAGTCTTGATCGAGGACATGAACTTGAATTCTTGTATAAAAGTGCTTCTAAGCTAACAGTTTCCATGATGAAGGTTTTTGTTTGGTTTGCTTTAACCCACTTAAAGTATTAGAAGTTCAAGCCTCTGTGTTTTCTGAGAGTTTTGGCAAAATTGGATTTACATAAGCTCTTATTAGCCTCTATAAACCAATCAGAACAGAGCGCTTTTAGCTCCTCTTTATAATCTGATTAGTTAATGCCCTCGGGCAGCAGGAAGCTGTCCCACCTCGCACAATGGGATTGGAGGCTTTGGGCATTTGAAGGTGCCCAGTTCTACAGCTCCAGTTACCAGGCAGGGTGGACAGAGCCAGAGAACACACCAGGCTGGATCTCAGCACCAGGCACATCATTTAAGTTGTTTGGTCTCACAAACAAAAAGAACAAACATTCCTGTCCCAACAGAGACCAGAGCCACCGACCACTGAGTAGAGATCAGCGTGGTGGAACCCCCAAGCCAGATTCCAGCCCCTCCTGCTACTCCATGGGGCGAACTCCTCAGACGCTTGAATCCTCCGGAGTGAGCGAATGAGTCTCAGCAGTGCAGTCCAGTCTGCTCTCCAGGCAGACCCACGGCCCCTGGGGACCAGCGATAGAATGGGCCACAGCCCAAAACCCAGGTGCAGTAGTCGCCAAAAACAGACCTGGTCAGCCACCAGATAATGAAAACAATGACTCGGAAGGAAGAAGGAGAAAAAACAGTCTGCAAGAGGAAAGTTCCAGGGGCTGGCGTTGGGGCACAGCAGATTAAGCCACCACCTGTGACACCAGCATTGCGTATGAGCACCGGTTCAAGTCCTGGATATTCCACTTCCCTGCAAATGGGCCTGGGGAAGCAATGAAAATGGCTCAAGTGCTTGGACTCCTGCCACCCAAGTGGGAGACTCAAATGTAGCCCAGCCCTGACTGCTGTGGCCATCTGGGGGAGTAAACCGGCAGATGGAAGAGCTCCCTTTGTTTCTCTCTCTCTCTCTCTGAAATTCTGCCTTTCAAATAAATAATTGCTTTTGTTTGTTTAAGAAGAAAGCTACAATGCCTCTTGGGGGTTCGCTGCAGTCGTCTACAGAAGGCAGAGCTAGGCTTCATCAGCTTGGGAGGTTCTGCTGCTAATCCCAACCGAGGTCAGCTGGACGGAGCCCCCACTGCCAAGGCTTTTTTGAGTTTGAGTTTGCCTGTCTCCCGGAACCTCGCAGCTCACTACCATAGAAGGTCAAAAAGGACTTGTGCAAGGTCTCAGGAAGGGAGCAGCTGTACACAGCAGGTAACTGGTTTGCTGAGTGAATGGTCTAAGTGGGAGCACCAATATGAAACCGTTCTATTCTGCTCCACTCCCTGCCTGCATCTCCCTTTCCTGTACCTTAAGGATGTCTTGGGCAGGCCCGTCAGCCTCCCGGTCAGTTATTCTGCATAGCGTAGAACTCCAGGGCCACGCACCCAGAACCCTCAGCATGACCTCGCACCGCCGCCCACTTCAGCAAAGGTTTGCTGTGGCAGAGCTCTTGCCGTCCTCCCCGTTCCTTCTGAAAATGGGTCCTCCCAGCGCTCTGCAGCCGGAGGAATCACAGCTAATTGTCCATTTCTGGCCCTTTCTTCAGCTGCATTAGAATGAGAAAAGAGTGCTGAACAGACACAGAATTGAATGAAAGGGAAGACACACCTTTTTTATTCTCTAAGCCTGACCTGTGAGGGCAGTGGGAAAGAGGTGTGGATCAGACTGGACTTCAAATGCTCTTGGCCTTGGCCCTTCAACAAACCATGGATCAGAAACATTCAAGAAAGAGCAGCTGGTCTGTGCTGAGCGTTTACAGACTTTCCCTTTTGTCATTGTACTTCAAACAATGCAGTAGCCACCATTTAATAGTGTTCACATTGCTTCCGAATTATAAGTGAGCAAGAGATCATTTAAAGTACTGTATGTAACTCCGTAGATTTCTCTTTCTCCGGCCTCTGTGTCTCCCTCTTCTGGTCATTTTGTATCATTGCCCTCTTGTGCCCCAGCACTGGCCCCACCTCCCACCTCCCACATCCCTCTTCCCTCCTCCCTTCCCATCCACCCTCCGAGGACAGTGAGGAGGTTCTCTGAAATCTTGGCTTGAGTGATTTCTTCCCACAATTCTCACTTGGAACCTCAAAATACCCATCTTGTCCTCCCAGTGAGATTGTAGAGGGAAGTTCTCCACGGGAAATTTTGGTCTGGAAAGAGGTGTTTCCACCTTCACGAGGGGTTGAACATCTCGCCTTGCTCCTGCTCACAAATCTGTTATGACTTCTGTGTGTCCCTATCCCCTTTAAAGTGACGCCTAACTATAGACTCCTGTAGACTCCTGGCGAACTCAACATTTCTAATGGTCCTTGTATTCTGCCTTACTTTCCACTGTAGCTGTCAAAAGAAAGAAAAAAGAAAGAAATTATTTTTCAGAACCCTCATGGTGTTGACTTCCCCTGTGGAAATACTCTAAGCTTCTTGCTCCTCAAAGTAGCACAGGAGTTTCTAGAAATGCAGGGCTCCTGGCCCCTCATCAAACTATTGATTCTGAATCTGCTGCTGAGGGAGACTCGCCCAGTGATCTGTGTGCACACTCACGTGGAAGAAGCATTGTGCGGTGGTCACTTGCCTTTCCCAGGCCAGGCTGCTGCTTTTGTCCTCCAGCATCAAAGTGTTTCTGCAGGGCTCCTGGGTGCCAAGCTCTGGAAAGGACGGCAGGGGCAGGAAGTCATGGAAAATTGAGGTTCTGTTCTGTTTTTTGGTTTTTTTTTTTTTTTTTTTTTTTTTTTTTTTTTTTTTGGCAGGCAGAGTGGACAGTGAGAGAGAGAGAGAGAGAGAGACAGAGAAAAAGGTCTTCCTTTGCCGTTGGTTCACCCTCCAATGGCCGCTGTGGCTGGCGCGCTGCGGCCGGCGTACCGCTCTGATCCGAAGGCAGGAGCCAGGAGCCAGGTGCTTCTCCTGGTCTCCCATGGGGTGCAGGGCCCAAGCACCTGGGCCATCCTCCACTGCACTCCCTGGCCACAGCAGAGAGCTGGCCTGGAAGAGGGATACCGGGACCAGAATCCGGCGCCCCGACCGGGACTAGAACCCGGTGTGCCAGCACCGCAGGATTAGCCTATTGAGCCACGGCACCGGCCTGTTCTGTTTTTTTTTTTTTTTTTTTTAATCCCTTATAAATGCCATTCACTTGGGGGGAAAACCTTTATTATGAAATATAACACATTTGGGGATATTTCAAAAACTTCATGGAAGGGGGTGGCATTGTGGCACAGCAAATTAAACTGCTCCCTGCAATGCCAGCATCCCATTTGACTGCCAAATCGAGTCCCAGCTGCTCCGCTTCCTATCCAATTCCTTGCTAATGCATTCTCAGAAAAGCAGAGGAAGATGGCCCAAGTACTTGGGCCCTGCCACCCACCTGGAAGACCTCGATGGAGTTCCAGGGTCCTGGCTTTGGCCTGGCCCAGTCCCAGCAGTTGCAGCCTTTTGGGGAGTGAACCAACAGATCAAACACTTTGCCTTTCAGATAAGTAAATACATCTTTAAACAAATACATTTACTAAAACACTTTTCTAATACCATTGAAATACAGGTCACTTAAATACCATCCCAATTTTTGAACTTGTATTTTGAAATAATTTCAGACCTACGGAAACTTGCAAGAATAGGCACTGGTGCTGTGGCATATCAGGTAAAGATGCCGCCTGCAGTGCTGGCATCCCATATGGGTGCTGGTTCAAGTCCCGGCTGCTCCACTTCTTTTTTTTATCTTAAAGATTTATTTATTTATTTGAAAGTCAGAATTACACAGAGAGAGGAGAGTCAGAAAGAGAGAGAGAAAGAGAGAGAGAGTGGTCTTCCATCTGATGGTTCACTCCCCATTTGGCTGCCATGGCCAGAGCTGTGCTGAAGCTTCAGGCCAGGGCATTAACCTACTGCACCACAGTGCAGGCCCTGGCTACTCCACTTCTGATCCAGTTCTCTGCTATGGCCTGGGAAAGCAGTGGAAGATGGCCCAAGTGCTTGGACCCCTATACTTGCATGGGAGAACCAGAAGAAGCTCCTGGCTTTGAATCGGCCCAGCTCCGGCCGTTGAGGCCATCTGGGGAGTGAACCAGGGGATAAACCAGGAGTTTCTTCTGAGTCTCCCATGTAGGTGCAGGGACCCAAGCACTTGAGCCATCTTCCACTACTTTCTCTGGCCATAGCAGGGAGCTGTATTGGAAGTGGAGCAGCCAGGACTACAATTGGTGCCCATGTGGGATGCTGGCATGGGAAGAGGATTAACCTGCACCACAGCGCCAGCGCCACAGCTGCTCCAATTCCAATTTAGCTTCCAGCTATTGCGCCTGGGAAAACAGCAGCTGGTGTTCTCCCCACCCCCCACTTCTTCTCTCTCTCTTTCTCTCTGCCTCTTCCTCTCTGTAATTCTGCCTTTAAAATATATAATCTTTTTTTAAAAAAACTTGTAAGAACACTATAAAGAATTTCCACATACCCTCCACTCAGAGTGCTCAGATGTAAACAGTTACCACACTGACTTCATCTATCCATAAACACTTCAGTGTCTCTTTCCTAAAAGCAAAGGCATTCTCTTACATATCCACAGCATCAGTGTCATAATCAGCAAGTTGATACTGATGTAACCCTAAATGGCCTTATTCAAATTTTGCCAATTGTCTTCATAATATTCATGATAGGCAAAGAAAACCCAAGACTATGGGTTGCATTCAGCTGTCATGTCTCAAGTCTTCTTGTTCCAGAACAGTTCCTCAGCCCTTTATGACCTTGATGTTTTTGAAGAGCCGACCATCCTTTGAGTCTGTTTGATGTTGCCCAGTGATTCATTTGGGTTATGCATTTTTTGGCAGGAATAACAGAAGAATGGTGTTGTTCCCTTCCCAGTGCACTGGAGACCCATGGTCTCGCTTTGTCCTCTGAATGGTGATGCTGACTTTGATCACAGATTTCTTCATATCTTTTTTTTTTTTTTTTTTTTTTTTTTTTTTTTTTTGACAGGCAGAGTGGACAGTGAGAGAGAGAGAGACAGAGAGAAAGGTCTTCCTTTGCCGTTGGTTCACCCTCCAATGGCCGCCGCGGCCGGCGCGCTGCGGCCGGCGCACCGCGCTGATCCGATGGCAGGAGCCAGGAGCCAGGTGCTTTTCCTGGTCTCCCATGGGGTGCAGGGCCCAAGCACCTGGGCCATCCTCCACTGCACTCCCGGGCCACAGCAGAGGGCTGGCCTGGAAGAGAGGCAACCGGGACAGAATCCGGCGCCCCGACCGGGACTAGAACCCGGTGTGCCGGCGCCGCTAGGCGGAGGATTAGCCTAGTGAGCCGCGGCGCCGGCTCATATCTTTTTCTTGATACAGTAAGAAAAAAGAAATATAAAACACTCAACTAAGAGTGAGTGTTAAACCCAGACATTAGGTCGCTGATTGCGTTGCCCGCACATCATGTCGAAGAGCCTAGTTCAAGTTCCAGCTACTCAGCTTCCAATCCACCTTCCTGCTAATGTGCATCCTGGGAAACTACAGGTTATGGCTCAAGTACTTGGGTCCCTGCCACCTGTGTGGGAGACTCAGATCGAGTTCTGCATTCCTAGCTTTATCTAGGCCCAGCTGTAACTATTGCAGGAAATTGGGGGAGTGAACCACTAGATGGAAGACCTCTTTCCATCTCTTTCTCTCTCTCACTCTGTCCTACTGCCTTTCAAATAAAATTTAAAATGAATAAATTTTTTTATTTAAAAATATTTACTTATTTATTTGAAAGGCAGAGTTACAGAGAAAGAGAAAGAGACAGACAGAGAGAGAGAGATCTTCCATCCACTAGTTCACTATCCAAATGGCCACAATAGCCAGGGCTGGGCCAGGCTAGAGCTAGGAGCCTGGAACTCCATGCAGGTCTCCTACTTGGGGACCAAGTTATTGGGTCACCTGCTACTGCTTTCCCAGGCACAATAGCTGAAAGCTAAATTGGAATTGGAGCAGCTGTGGCGCTGGCGCTGTGGTGTAGGTTAATCCTCTTCCCATGCCAACATACCACATGGGCACCGATTGTAGTCCTGGCTGCTCCACTTCCAATACAGCTCCCTGCTATGGCCAGAGAAAGCAGTGGAAGATGGCCCAAGTCCTTGGGTCCCTGCATCTACATGGGAGAGCCAGAAGAAACTCCTGGCTCCTGGTTTGGATCAGCCATCTAGCCGTTGCAGCCATATGGGGTTGAACCAGTGGATGGAAGACCTTTCTCTCTCTCCCTCTCATTATCTGTAAGTCTACCTCTCAAATAAATAAATAAAATCTTCAAAAAAAAAAAAAAAAAAGAAAGAAAGAAAAGGAAGTGGAGCAGCCAGGACTTGATTGGTGTTCATATGCGATGTTGGCATTGCAGGCAGTAGCCCCTAAAACTTGTGTTCAAATGCTCAATTAAAACCACATGCACGGCCGGTGCCATGGCTCACTAGGCTAATCCTCTGCCTTGCAGCACCAGCACACCGGGTTCTAGTCCTGATCGGGGTGCCGGATTCTGTCCCGGTTGCCCCTCTTCCAGGCCAGCTCTCTGCTGTGGCCCGGGAGTGCAGTGGAGGACGGCCCAAGTCCTTGGGCCCTGCACCCACGTGGGAGACCAGGATAAGTACCTGGCTCCTGCCATCGGATCAGCGCGGTGCGCCAGCCACAGCGGCCATTGGAGGGTGAACCAACGGCAAAAAGGAAGACCTTTCTCTCTGTCTCTCTCACTGTCCACTCTGCCTGTAAAAAAATTAAAAAAAAAAAAAAAAAGCACACACACACACACACAAAGGTAGAAGACAAAAGTAGAAAACGGTAACAAAGAATCATATCTTAATAGAGCTGTTAAGGCCAGCGCCATGGCTCAATAGGCTAATCTTCCACCTGCGGCGCCAGCACACTGGGTTCTAGTCCCGGTTGGGGTGCTGGATTCTGTCTCGGTTGCTCCTTTTCCAGTCTCTGCTGTGGCCCGGGAGTGCAGTGGAGGATGGCCCAAGTGCTTGGGCCCTGCACCCACATGGGAGACCAGGAGAAGCACCTGGCTCCTGGTGCAGTGGAGGATGGCCCCAGTGCTTGGGCCCTGCACCCACATGGGAGACCAGGAGAAGCACCTGGCTCCTGGCTTCAGATCAGCACAGTGCGTCGGCCGTAACGCGCCAGCCGCAGCAGCCACTGGGGGGTGAACCAACAGAAAAAGGAAGACCTTTCTCTCTGTCTGTCTCTCTCACTGTCCACTCTGCCTGTCAAAAAAAAAAAAAATAGAGCTGTTAAAAAAAGAATAACAAATATGATAGATAGTAACCCAGCTACGATCTTGCACTTGATAACAATGTTTCAGTCAGCTGTGGACTGGACTGTGTATATCACAGTGGTCCCATAAGATCATATCACAGGGCCAGCACCATGGCACAGTAGGTTAATCCTCCTCCTGCAGCACAGGCATCCTATATGGGTGCCAGTTCTAGTCCTGGCTGCTCCTCTTCCAATCCAGCTCCCTGATAATGTGCCTGGGAAAGCAGTGGAGGATGGTCCAAGTACTTAGGCCCTTGCACTTACGTGGGAGATCCAGAAGAAGCACTTGGCTCCTGGCTTCAGATCAGCACAGCTCTGGCCATTGTAGCCATTTGGGGAGTGAACCAACAGACGGAAGACCTTTCTCTGTCTCTCCCTCTCACTGTCTGTAACTCTACCTCTCAAATAAGTAAATAAATAAAAATCTTTGAAAAAAAATCATATCACCTAGCAGCTTTATAGTCATCTTAGTCTGTGTAAATACACTATGATGTTTGTTCAATGACAAAATCATATAACAATGTGTTTCTCAGAACTTATTCCATCTTTAAGTGACATATTGATTATATATTTTTAAAATATTTATTTATTGTTTACTTGAAAGTCAGAGCTACACAGAGAGAGAAGGAGAGGCAGAGAGAGAAAGAGAGAGAGAGAGAGAGAGAGAGAGAGAGAGAGGTCTTCCATCCACTGGTTCACTCCCCAATTAGTCACAACAGCCAGAGCTGCGCCAATCCGAAGCCAGGAGCCAGGAGCTTCCTCCAGGTCTCCCACACGGGTGCAGGGGCCCAAGGACTTGGGCCATCTTCTACTCTTTCCCAGGCACATTAGCAGGGAGCTGGATTGTAAGTAAAGTGGCCAGGACTCAAACCGATGCTCATACGGGATGCTGGCACTGCAGGCGGAAGCTTAACCTTCTACTCCACAGCTCCAGTCCTGAAGACAAATCCTGTAGTCTGAAAACCAGTACTGGCAAATTTGAGCTCAATAATGCCATAACTCACTGGAAATAATTACTATCTGTAGACTACTTCATCCAGCAACAGCAGCTCATATGCATTTCACCAAGAAAGAGCACTTTCTGAGCTATAAAACACACCTTAACAAATTTAAAAAACAGAAACCATGGAATGTTGCTCTTAGGCCACAATTCAACTAGATGGAGATAACTAAAAGCTACATAATCTCTAAGTATGTAGAGTTTAATGTATCTATTTTTCCTTTCACAATTAATCAATGTTTTGTGGGGTGAACCTTTGAGGCTATGTTACTTTCACCCACTAGTTTCAGTATGCTTGCCTGAATTGGTTATCACTATTATGGCTCCTGGAGGGTGGTTTCCTAGTTACACCATTCTTTCTCATTTATTAGTTGGCATTCAACTGTAAGGAAGAGCTTGTCAGCATGGCCTCATGGATTCCTGTCTTAGTGGATCAGAATCCATTACTCTCATTATTTTGGTGCTCAAATTGTCCCACATTTCGCCAGTGGGAGCCCCCTCAAACTATCTCCTATATTCTTTTGCCATGTCACCATCACTCTCCAAGTACTAACCTGATTTTTGTCATAAACCATTCCAAGCTCATGTTGTATGTTCCCAGCCTTAGCCTTGGAGCCCTGGGTCCTTTTGGTGTGGATTTGGAAACCTGATCTAGGCACTAGATGAGCTCACTGTTGCAGAGTGGTTTCTGTTTTTAGACTGTCAGATGGCACAGTGAGGAAACCTATATGTACAAGTGCACACACACAAGTGTGTACAAACCACTGGTTCATATTACCACTTCCAGCTGTAATCTAGTTCCGCAAGGTCCGTCCTAGTCTTTCCCCTTCTGGAACACTCAGGAGAAGAAGTTTCAAAATCTGTAACTCACACCACTGCAAACCAACCAACCAAACAACAACAACAACAAAACCATATTAAGACCTCAGCATATCTCTTTTTCTCTGACTGGATGGTAGGTACTTGAAATTCTGTGTTCAAATGTTACTGCTTCCAGAGGTGGGCAGTGTGTCAGTTAGGAGACCACGTGGGATACCTACGTCCCATACTGAAGCACTTGGGTCCGAGTCCCAGTTCTGTTTCCCATCCAGCTTCATGCTAACGTGCACCCTGGAAGAAAGAAGGTGATGATTTAAGTACATGGGCCCCTGCCTCCTGCATAAGAGACACGGGTGGAGTTCTGGACCCTGACTTCAGCCTGGCCCAGCTCCGGCTGTGGTGGGCATTTTGGTAGTGAACCAGTTGGTGTTGCATTTCAAATAGAATACAACAGAAATGAATACTTACAAGTTATTCATTTCATTTGCTTCTTTGCATTCCATTACAGGGTTCCCCCTTCCCCTTTCTCAATGTTTGTTTGTGTTTAGAATATAAAATATTAACATGGTTCTAAAACTCAGACCCACACCAAGAAAAATCCACTCAACAGAGTAACTGTCCCCTTTCCCACACTGGTGTCCTGCTTCCTTCCCCACATTCATCCCAGCCCATCCTACAGACCAGGGGCCATGCGTTTCTCATGTCTCCATTCTATTGCTTTTGCCCCAGTGGACAGATAGATGCATGCATGCTTTCTTGTTTTCTTTTGGCTATAAAGTAGCATTCTATATGTATTCTTTTTGTACTTTGCCTTTTCCACGTAACAACATATTCTGGAAATCACTCTAATGGTGCCTATGGGTTCTTTCTTATAGTTGCATAGTACTCCTTTGTGTGAATGTACCATGGTTTATTCACTCACTTTCCTAAGTATGACATTGGGATCACTTCCAGTGTTTTGCCATTAGTAACAATTCTGTAGTGAATAGCCTTGTCCAGTAAGTATTTTTGTGTTGTTGGAGGCATGTCTTCTAAAAGTGGGATAGATGGATTGAAGGAAAATGCATACGTAGTTGTGTTAGGTATTGCTGATTTCCCCTTCATCAAGGTGTTAGCAGTTTGCATGCCCACTGGCAGAGGACAAGAGAATCTGTTCCCCACAACCACACCGACAGAACACAACACGTCACACATTTTTTCATTGTTGCCAATCATCTAGTGGATGAGAAACAGTATCTTGGAGTAGATTTGCACTTCTTACCTTGTGAATGAGATTGAACATCTTTTATATGTTTTTGTGAATTGTTTATTTAAATCTTTTGCCCATAGTTCTAAAAGTTTTTTTATTTAAAGATGTATTTATTTACTTGAGAGTCAGAGTTACAGAAGGAGAGAGGGAGAGACAGACAGAGAGAGAGAGAGAGAGAGTCTTCCATCCACTGGTTCACTCCCTAAATGGCTACAACAGCTGGAGCCAAGCAGATCTGAAGCCAGGATCTACCAGGTTCTTCTGGGTCTCCCACGCAGGTGCAGGAGCCTAAGCACTTGGGCCATTTTCCACTGCTTTCCCAGGCCCTAGCGGAGAGCTGGATGGGAAGTGGAGCAGCTGGGACTTGAACCAGTGTCTACATGGGATGCCGGCACCACAGGCAGATGGATAACCTGCTACACCTTGGCGCCATTCCCTCTAATAGATTCTTGTTCTTATTTGCTTCAAATTTTTTTTTCATTTAATGTATACCCTTCCTTTTAGAAATATTTATTTATCTGAGAGTCAGAGAGAGACAGACAGAAATAGGCAGAGAGCTCCCATCTGTTGATTCACTCCTCAAATGCCCATACAGGGCTGCCTAGCAGGAGCCAGGAACTGGGAACTCCATCCAGCTCTCCCATCTTGGGGGCAGAGACCCAGCTGCTTGAGCCATCACTGCTGCTTCCCAAGGTGCACATTAGCAGGAAGCTGGATTTGGGAGCATAGGCAGGACTTGAACCCAAGAACTTGAACATGGGATGCAAGCATCCTAACTGGTATCCTAACCAGCCTCTTGACTGCCTGGCCAAATGCTCACCCCCAAAATGCATACAATTCCTTAAAGGAAATTAATAATGATGACAATATGTCTCTTTCAGTTTTCACACATAGAAATACTCTTTGAGAGGGGCCAGTGCTGTGGTGCAGTGACCTAAGCCTCCGCTTGCAGGGCCGGCATCCCATGTGGGCACCAGTTCGTGTCCCTTGTGCTGCTTTTGCAATCCAGCTCTCTGCTATGGCCTGGGAAAGCAGTAGAAGATGGTCCAAGTCCTTGTGTCCCTGCACCTGTGTGGGAAGACCCGGAGGAAGCTCCAGGCTCCTGGCTTCAGGTAAGCCCAACTCCGGCTGTTATGGCCATTTGGGGAGAGAACCAGCAGATAGAAGATCCCTCTCTCTCTGCCTCTGCCTCTCTCTGTCTCCAACTCTGCCTTTCAAATAAATAAATAAAAATCTTAAAAAAAAAAAAAAAGAAAAGAAAAAAGAAATACTCTTTGGGGCCAGCGCTGTGGCTTAGCAGGTTAAGCTGCCATCTACAGTGCCAGTGTCCCACGTGGGTGCTGGTTCTAGTCCTGGCTGTTCCACTTCCAATCCAGTTCCCTTCTAATGTGCCTGAGAAAGCAGCTTAAGATGGCCCAAATGCTTGGGCCTCTGCCACCCAGGTGGAAGACCCAGAATAAGCTCCTGGTTCTTGGTTTTGGCTGGCCCAGCCCCACCCATTTTGGCCATTTGGGGAGTGAGCCATTAAATGGAAAATCTGTCTCTCCCTCTCTCTCTGTAATTTTGGCTTTCAAATAAATAAATTTAAAAAAAATACTCTTCATTTCTACATTTTAGATGAAAATTCATGTAGGATTTAAAATTTGGTAAACTGTAAAATTGTAAAATTGATGTAACTATTTCCAAATTAAGTCTATCAGATATTTAATTATCAGAAACCATTTTTAAATGGTTGAGAGGAGCTAGCCTTGTGGTGTAGCATGCTGAGACTGGTATTCCATATGGGCACCAACTCATGTCACCACTGCTCCATTTCCACTTCAGCTCCCTGCTAATGCGACGTGCCTAGGAAAGCAGAAGAAAGTGGCCCAAGTCCTTGGGTCCCACCCCCCACATGGGAGACCCAGAAGAAGCTTCTGGTTGCTGACTTTGGATCAGCTCAGCTCCTGCCATTGAGGCCATTTAGGGAGTGAACTAGCAGATGGAAAAATCTTTCTCTCTCTCTTTGCCTTTCGAATAAGTAAATAAATCTTAAGAATAAATGGTTGGGGCTGGTGCCGCGGCTCACTAGGCTAATCCTCCGCCTTGCGGCGCCAGCACACTGGGTTCTAGTCCCTGTCGGGGCGCCGGATTCTGTCCCGGTTGCCCCTCTTCCAGGTCAGCTCTCTGCTGTGGCCAGGGAGTGCAGTGGAGGATGGCCCAAGTGCTTGGGCCCTGCACCCTATGGGAGACCAGGAGAAGCACCTGGCTCCTGCCATCGGATCAGCACGGTGCGCCGGCCGCAGCGCGCCGGCCGCGGCGGCCATTGGAGGGTGAGCCAACGGCAAAGGAAGACCTTTCTCTCTGTCTCTCTCACTGTCCACTCTGCCTGTCAAAAAAAAAAAAATTCTTGTATCAGAGAGAAATGGCAAATAATAAAAACCACACACTGCCTCAATAGCAACTTTCTATTTTTTCATTTTGATATAAAAGCATCAAAAGAAAACCTGTAGACTTAACTAATTGCCCTCGCCAAAGTCTGTGATCTAGCTTGCTAAACTCTGCCAGTAGGGGGAGTGCCCCTGCTGCCCATCAGCCACAGGACCAACACCACAGCGATGAAGCCTCCGATGCTTTGACAAAGAATATACAAGAAGAGGACACACGTATGCTTTTTAAAAAGATTTGTTAATTTATTTGAAAAGAAGAGTTAGAGAGAGAGACACACACACACAGAAATAGATAGATCTCCCATCCACTGATTCACTCCCCAAATGGCTGCAACAGTTGGAGCTGGGCTGATCCAAAGCCAGGAGCCAGGAGCTTCTTCCAGGCCTCCACATGAGTGCAGGAGCCCAAGCACTTGGACCATCCTCCACTGCTTTCCCAGACCATTAGCAGGGAGCTGGATCAGAAGTGGAGCAGCCAGGACAGGTGCTGTGGCGCAGTGGGTTAAAGCCCTGGCCTGAAGTGCCGGTTCTAGTCCCAGCTGCTCCTCCTCAGATCCAGCTCTGCTGTGGCCTGCAAAAGCAGTAGAAGATGGCCCAAGTCTTTGGGCCCCTGCACCTACGTGGGAGACCTGGAGGAAGCTCCTGGTGCAGCTCTGGCCATTATAGCCATCTGGGGAGTGATGCCAGTGGATGGAATAAATAAATAAAATAAATATTAAAAAAAAAGAAGTGGAGCAGCCAATACTTGAATCGGTGCCCATATGGGATGCTGCTATACCACAGCGCTGGCCCTTAAACAATAAATCTTGAAAAAAGGGGGAGGGGCTGGTGCTGTGGTGTAGTGGATAAAGCTGCCGTCTGCAGTGCCAGCATCCCAAATGGGTTCCAGTTCAATACTCGGCTGCTCCACTTCTGACCCAAAGAATTTAGGAGTTTGTGCCAGAATGGGACAAAGATCAAATATATATTATGCAATATAACACATACACAAAATAATTTTTATGAATTTTTTAGTTATTTTAAAAACTGGGACCAGTGCTGTAAACTGGTAAAACTGTTGCCTGTAGTGCTGGCATCCCACATGGGCACCGGTTCTGATCCTGACTGCTCCACTTCCAATCCAGCTCTCTGCTATGACCTGGGAAAACAGTAGAAGACGGCCCAAGTCCTTGGGCTCAAGTGCACCCACGTGGGAAACCCAGAAGAAGCTCCTGGCTCCTGGCTTCGGATCAGCCTAGCTTTGACCATTGTGGCCATTTGGGGAATTAGTCAGTGAATGGAAGATCTCTTTCTCTTTCTCTCTGCCTCTCTGTAACTCTGCCTTTCAAATAAATAAATACATCTTTAAAGATTATTTTTAAAACTATAGCTTACAAAAGTAATCCAGTATTATTAATTAGAGAGGTTTTGAAGAATTTTCAATGTTTATTTATATATTTTTATCTTTTTGAAAGGCAAAGGGACAGAGAAATAGGAGAGGGAGAGAGATTTTCCGTCCACTGGTTCACACCCCAAATGCTCACAACAACCAAGGCTGGGCCAGGCCGAAGTCAGGAGCCAAGAATTCCATCTGTGTCCTCTATGTGGGTGGCAGGGGCCTAAGCACTTGAGTCATCATCAGCTGGCTCCCAGGGTGCATCAAGAAAGCGAGGTCAGAAGCAGAGTGGCTGGGACTCAAACAGCATTGAGATATTGGAGGCAGGAGATCCCAGAGAGGCGTAACCCCCTGTGCACAGCGCTCACCCCTTGAGCTCTGTTTTAATCAGCAGTGGACCAGTCTCCTCTCAGACCTTTCCCTTCCCAGTGTCTTCCGGTCTGTTTCTGCAGTTTATTGTCCCACAGGAACTTTAGCAACTTGCTGACACTCTGAAAGGATCACAGTTAAACTGACGAGCCACCTCAGGGAGAGCTGATATTGTGTTAGATTGGATCAATCATCCTGTCCAAAACCAAGGGATTTCTTATAATTTCATGTGTTCCAGGAGTTTTCAAGTTTTTTCACATGAACTCTGCCATTTGTTTTTCCTTTTTAAAGATTTATTTATTTATTTGAAAGTCAGAATTACAGAGAGAGAGGGAGAGACAGACAGAGATCTTCCATCTGCTGTTTCACTCCCCAAATGGCTGCGATGGCCAGGGATGGGTCAGGCCAAAACTAGGAGCCAGGAGGTTTATCTGGGTCTCCCACATGGGTGCAGGGGCCCAAGGACTTAGGTCATCTTCCTCTGCCTTCCCAGGTGCATTAGCAGGGAGGTGGATCAGAAGAGGAGCAGCTGGGACTCAGACTGGTGCCTGTATGGGATGTTGGCACTGCAGACAGTGGCTTTACCCACTGTTGCCACAGTGCCGGCCCCTGTAATATTCTTATTAAGTTTATTCCTAAGTGTTTCATCTTCTTTGTTGCTATTGAAAATGTTTTTCTGAGTGCATTACTTACCTCGACTGGGGACAGTAACCGGGACCTGCCATCAGCTTCTGTCTTCCCCGCCCTTACCGCCCAACCCATAGCCACCATGTGTGAGTGCATCTCCATCCAGGTCGGCCAGTTTGGTGTCCAGATTGGCAATGCCTGTTGGGAGCTCTACTGCTTGGAACACAGCATCCAGCCCAATGGCCAGATACCAAGTGACAAGATCATTGTGGGAGGAGATGATCCCTTCAACACCTTGCCCAGGGCAGTGTTTGTAGACCTGGAGCCCAAGGTCATCGAGGAGGTTCGCATTGGCACCCAGCACCAGCTCTTCCACCTGAGCAGCTCATCACAGGCAAGGAAGATGCTGCCAATAACCATGCCCGCGGGCACTACCCCGTTAGCAAGATCATTGACCTCATCCTGGACTGCATTCAGAAGCTTCCTGCAGGGCTTCTTGGTTTTCTACAGCTTTGGTGGGGGAACTAGTTCTGGGTTCACCTCTCTGCTGATGGAACTCCTCTATGTATTTTTTTTTAAGATTTATTTATTTACTTGAGAGTCAGAGTTACACAGAGAGAGGAGAGGCAGAGAGAGAGAGAGAGAGAGGTCTTCTATCCACTAGTTCACTCCCTAAATGGCTGCAACTGCTGGAGCTGCGCTGATCCAAAGCCAGGAGCCAGGAGTTTCTTCTGGGTCTCCCAGGTGGGTGCGGGGGCCCAAGCACTTGGGCTATCTTCTACTGTTTTCCCAGGACACAGCAGAGAGCTGGATCGGAAGTAGAGCAGCCAGGACTCAAACCAGCACCCATATGGGATGCCAGCACCTCAGGCGGCAGCTTTACCCACTACGCCACAGCACGGACCTCAGGGCCCACAAGTTTGACCTGATGCATGCCAAGTGTGCCTTTGTTCACTGGTATGTGGGGGAGGGGATGAAGGAGGGAGAGTTTTCTGAAGCTTGTGAGGCCATGGCTGCCCTGGAGAAGGATTACGAGGAGGTTGGTGTGGATGCTGTTGCAGGTGAGGGAGAGGAGGAAGGAGAGGAAGGCTCATTTCCCTTTCCTTTCAGCCCTCGGCATGTCACACTCCCTGAACTTCAGCTTCCACGTTAGCTGGTGGCCCTCAGACGTCTGGCTACATTGTCTTCACTCAGCTGTGATCATGTCTGTCTGCTCCATGTGTACCTGTAAGATACTTCCACCATGTCTGAAAGCAAACGCTTTAAGAAGAAAGAAAATGTTTTTTCTCTACCACCCACGAAATATTATTTATATGCTTGATGACTATTCATTTCTGCCTGTTAATTTTGTACCCTGCTATCTTAGTGAATTCTTATACTGAGTTAGTTTTATTATTAAATTTCAAGGGTTTTCCAGGAATACCATTAAATCAAGCTGCAAATGAAGACAGTTTTATGCTTTCACTTCCAATTCTTCTTTTTATTTTTACTTTTTAAAAAAGACATTTACTTATTTGAAAGGCAGACTAACAGAGAGAATGAGAGACTGAGAGAAAGGTCTTCCATCAGCTTTCCCCCAAATGACTGCCACAACCGGGGCTGGGCCAGGCCAAAGCCAGGAGCCAGGCACTTCATCCAGGCCTCCTACGAGGGTGGCAGGTGCCAGGGACTTGGGCCATCTTCCACTGCTTTCCCAGGCACATTAACAGGAAGCTGGATCAGAAGTGGAGCAGCCAGGATTCGAACCGGTGCCCATATAGGATGCCGGTGATGCAGGGCTGCAGGCTGGGGCTTTAACCTGCTGTGCCACAGCCCCAGTTTATTATTTTTTAAAGATTTGTTTATTTATTTGAAAGGCAGAATTACAGAGAGAAAGAGAGAACCTCCCCCCGGGTGGGGGGCTCTTCCATCCACTGATTCACTCCCCAAATGGCCACAACAACCAGGGCTGAGTCAGAAACTCATCCGGGTCTCCCACATGGGTGGCAGGGTCCCAAGCACTTGGGTATCCTCTTCCACCTTTGCATGTGCACAAGCAAGGAGCTGAATCACAAATGGAGCAGCCAGGACAACCCTAGGGGATGCAAATGTCACAAGCTGGGGCTTACCCTCTGGGCCACAATGCCAGCTCCCCAAAAAATATTTAATACAGAAGACATACTATGTATCTGTTATGTGCTGTATGCATATCTGTTCTGCATCCATTAAAAGAGTAAGCTTTTTTCACCTCCCCCAAATAATTTTTGCCCTGTTGGAGTCAATGTTATTCCTGTTGAGAATGAATGCCCTAGAATAAAGTAACATAAACTCACGCTTAGGAACTTAACATATACCTCAGAAAGATTACAATGATCCACAGGTAATTTTTTTTTCTTTAAAAGATTTGTTTATTTATTTGAAAGACAGAGTTACACAGAGAGAGAAGGAGAGGCAGAGAGAGAGAGAAAGGTCTTCTATCCACTGGTTCACTCCCCAGTTGGCCTCAACGAAGCCAGGAGCCAGCAGCTTCTTCCAGGTCTCCCACGCAAGTGCAGGGGCCCAAGGACTTGGGCCATCTTCCACTGCCTTCCCAGGCCACAGCAGAGAGCTGGATCGAAGTGGAGCAGCTGGGACTCGAACTGGCGCCCTTATGCTGGCACTGCAGGTGGTGGCTTTACCCGCTGCGCCACAGCACCGGCCCCCATGTATGTCTTTAAATGCTGAGCATCTTTGTGGTACTTACAATCACCCCTTTAAAAGATGATTAATTCTATCACCTCTCCCTTTTTGGGCTTTATTTCTGCTGATTTGACTCCTGTTTGTGGGTCTGACTTTTCTGTTTCTTCATACGTCTGACTTTGATTAGTATGAATTTTATACTGTTGACTCACTGGATTTTGTTATCTTCCTTTAAAGAAATCTGAGTTTTGTTCTGGTGGGTAGAAAAGAGACCCGGAAGAAGATCCTGGTTCTTGGTTTCAAATCGGCTCAGCTCTGGCCATTGTGGCCATTTGGGGAGTGAACAAGCAACGTAAGACCTCTCTCTCTCTCTCTCTGTCTCTTCCTCTCTCTGTAAATCTGCCTCTCAAATAAATAAGTTAATTTTTTGAAAGAAGATATTTAAACAACAGGGCCTGCATTGCAGCTCAGCAGGGACACCCACATGGACCAGCGGTTTTCCCAAATACCACTTGGTGTTTTCTATTTGTAGAATCAGATTTTCATTTTAAAAAATTTTATTTTGGGGCCAGTGCTGTGGCGTAGCAGGTAAAGCTACCGCCTGTGGCACCAGCTTCTTATATGAGCACTGGTTCCAGACTTGGTTGCTCCACTTCTGATCCAGCTCTCTGCTATGGCCTGGGAAAGCAGTAGAAGATGGCCCAAGTCCTTGGGCCCCTGTACCCGCATGGGAGACCCAGAATAAGCTCCTGGCTCCTGGCTTCAGATCGGTGCAGCTCTGGCCATTGCGGCCATTTGGGGAGTGAACCTGCAGATGGAAGACCTCTCTCTCTCTCTCTGCTTCTGCCTCTCTGTCACTCTGCCTTTTGAATAAATAAAATAAATTTTTAGATAAAAATAGATTTTTAGATAGGCAGAGTGACAGAGAGAGACAGAGACAGAGAGAAAAAGAAATCTTTATCTGGGGGTTTATTCCTCCAATGCCCCAGGGCTGGGCCTGGCTGAAGCCAGGAGCCTGGAAGTCCATCTGGGTCTCCCATGTGGGTGGCAGGGGCCCAAGTATTGAACCATCTTCTGCCGCCTTCTCTGGCACATTAACAGGGAGTTGGCTTGGCAGCAGAGAGCCAGGACTCAGGCCAGCACTCTGACCCGGGACGCCAGTGTCACGGGCGGTGGTTTAATTCTGAGTCACAACGCCGGCCAGATCACTTACTTCCAGATCACTTTCTCGAATTATAATTTCAAGTACTAGTTCTGGTCAGTTGTTTGTTCATTCTTCATCAGGGCTTCCAATTATATTCATACCATTTCTTCCTGCCTGCCTTCCACTTCGACAACTTTCACTCTGGCCCCTTTTAGCTCTGCAGAAAAACAACAGCTGCCAAACTGATAAGGAGATTGCTTCCAAAGGAGAACGTTGGAGCTATAGCAGATGCAGAAGAAATCTCTGAACTTCTCTCAGCTTTCTGTCACCCTCTCCGCCCTCGCCAGAGGGCTCCAGGCCCTGAGGTGCTGCCCTTGGCCGGGGGACTTTGCAAAGATCTGTGTAGGCCTCTGTCAGAACCTTCTTTTTATTTTTTTAATAAAGATTTATTTTATTTATTTGAAAGAGTTACAGAGAGAGGTAGAGACAGAGAGGTCTTCCATCTGCTGGTTCACTCCCCAGATGGCTGCAATGCTCTGATAAATGAGTATTTCTGAAATGATTTATCTTTTTATTCTTCCTTTATTTCAACGAACTCCTTTGAAGGCGGGAGAGAATGTCATTTTTTTTTTAAAGATTTATTTATTTATTTGAAAGAGTTACACAGAGAGAGAAGGAGAGGCAGAGAGAAAGAGAGAGAGAGAGAGAGAGAGAGGTCTTCCATCTGCAGGTTCACTCCCCAAATGGCTGCAATGGCCAGAGCTGCACCGATCTGAAGCCAGGAGCCAGGAGCTTCCTCCAGGTCTCCCACGTGGGTGCAGATGCCCAAGCACTTGGGCCATCTTCTACTGCTTTCCCAGGCCATAACAGAGAGCTGGATCGGAAGTGGAGCAGCTGGGACTCAAACCGGTGCCCATATGGGATGCTGGCACTGCAGGCAGTGGCCTTACCTGCTATGCCACAGTGCCAACCCCAGTCATTTCTGGTTTTAATCTTTGAATTGCTGTTTCAAGATAATTTTAATGCCCTCAAGTGTTTACTTGAAGACTGGTTTAGTGGATGATGCTGGTTTCTTCTATCTTTCTCAGGGGATGTGGAAATGTTCCTCACTTGAGCTATTTTGGTTCTCCTTTTCTATATTCTCACAGGAACTTTGTATCAGTTTTACCCATCTCATCTATTCATTTGTTGGAGTGGGCATGGTTCCCTAGATTCCTAGTCCAACAGTGCCCCCTGCTGTCAGCATAATGAAGTACAGTTTCTTAAATGCAGCAGTTCTCAAAGTATGGTCCTAAGGGTCCCCAGAGCCTTTCGGATAACTACAAAGTCAGAACAGTTTGCATAATAGTCCTAAGATGTAACTTGGATTTTTCACTCTCATTCTAAATGTGGAATTTTGTAGAAGCTGTGTGACATGTGATATTGAGATGGATTAAATGCAGTTGTGTGGATTTGAGACTCCAACTATCTTTGCTTTGACCAGATATGAAAGAGATTTGTGGGACTGGCACTGTGGTGTAGTGGGTAAAGCTTCTGCCTGCAGTGCCAACATCCCATATGGATGCCAGTTCAAATCTTAGCTGCTGCACTTCCAATCCAGTTCTCTGCAATGGCCTGGGAAAGCAGTAGAAGATGGCCCGAGTCCTTGGCCCCTGCACCTGCATTGGAGACCTGGAGGAAGCTCCTGGCTCCTGGCTTCGGATTGGCACAGATCCAGCCATTGTGGCCATCTGGGGAGTGAACCAGCAGATGGAAGATCTCTCTCTCTCTCTCTCTCTCTCTCTCTCTCTCTCTCTGCCTCTGCCTCTCTGTAACTGCCTTTCAAATAAATGAATACATCTGTTTTTAAAAAAGAGAGAGATTTGTAAAAACGTAAAATAATGCCATTCTCATGAAATTATTTGTTTTGGAAAGTGTGGCTATTTTTCATTAAAATTTGGTTATGTTAACATGTAATTGGTTTGTAACAGTTGCTTTTAAATAAATTTCTAAAATATTTTTAAAATTTCCACTTGAAGGAACTGGCGTTGTGGTATAACAGGTTACCCTGCTGCCTGCAACACTGGCATCACCTATTGGCACTAGTTCCTGTCCCGGCTGCTCCACTTCCAGTCCAGCTCCCTATTAATGTGCCTGGGAAAGCAGTGGAAGATGGCCCAAGTACTTGGGCTCCTGCTACCCATATGGGAGACATGGAGGAAGCTCCTGGCTCCTGGCTTTGGCCTGACCTAGCCCTGGCTGTTGCAGCCATTTGGGGGAGTGAACCAGCAGATAGACAATCTCTCTGTCTCTTCCTTTTTCTATAACTCTGCCTTTCTAAATAAATAAATCTTCAAATTTTTTCACTTTTTTTTTTTTTATTATTTGACAGATAGAGTTAGACAGTGAGAGAGAGACAGAGAGAAAGGTCTTCTTTCCTTTGGTTCACTCCCCAAATGGCCTCTACAGCCGGCACTGCACCAATCCGAAGCCAGGAGCCAGGTGCTTCCTCCTGGTCTCCCATGTAGGTGCAGGGCCCAAGCACTTGGGCCATCCTCTGCTGCCTTCCCAGGCCACAGCAGAGAGCTGGACTGGAAGAGGAGCAACCAGGACTAGAACCGGCACCGCAGGCGGAGGATTAGTCAGGTGAGCCACGGCACCGGCCAATTTTTTCACTTTTAATATTGACTATAATAAATGTTTATAGATGAGACCCACAAGTACCAAAGATATTTATGGAGTTTGAACGTTTTAAGTGTAGGAGCAACTGGGGTGGTGCAGCAGTTCAGCTGCCATCTGGATATCCACGTCCCACAGCAGAGCACCAACGTTCAAGTCCTGTCTCCTCTGCTTTCCTTAAGGAAAAAGAAGTATTCATTCATTTATTTGGATGGCAGCATGACAGAAAGATGGAGATCTAGCTGCCGGATCACTCTCCAGATGGCTGCAACAGCCAGGCAAGGCTGGAGCCCTGGAGCCATGGATTCTCTCTGGGTCTCCCATGTGGGTGGCAGGGACCCAGGTGCTTGGGCCATCATCTGCTGCTTCCCAGGGGCATTATCTGGGAGCTGGACTCCAACCAGCACTCTGGTGTGTGATAGACATCCCAAGTGGCGACCTAACCTGCTGTGCTGCAATGCCTGCCCCTTCATCTGCTTCTGGTTCAGCTTCCTGCTGATGCACACTCTTGAGAGGCAGCACGTGGCAGATCCCAGTGGAGTTCAAGGGCTCCTGGTCCAGGCCTGGCTGTATCAGGCATTCTGGAGTAAACAAGCTAATTAGGGGCCGGAGCTGTAGCATAGCGGGTAAAGCCACCGCCTGCGTGTTCAAGTCCTGGCTGCTCCACTTCCCATCCAGATCCCTGCTAAGAGCCTGAGAAAGCAGCAGAAGGTGGTCTAAGTCCTTGGACACCTGCGCCCATGTTGGAGACCCGGAAGAAACTCCTGGCTTTGGATCAGTCCAGCTCCGGCTGTTGTGGTCACTTGGGGAATGAACCAGTAGATGGAAGACCTCTCTTTCTCTGGCTCTGCTTCTCTGTAGCTCTGCCTTTCAAACATATAAACTAATCTTTAAAAAAAAGCAAAATCTTGGTCTTTCAATAAAAAAATATAAAAGAGTCTTACGACTAGAAAGTTTGAGAACTGTGTTTAGTGGATGGCTCTGTGTGTGTGTGTGTGTGGTGGAGGAATTGTATGTCCTGCATTCTTTGGTTCTGTTTTGCTGTGGATGCCCCTACATTTTTCCCTCTGGATTCTTTTCCCCTTCACCATCTAATCTCCAAGGGGTGCCTCTCACTTCCTTTTTTTATGAAAGCTGGTACTCTCCTCCATTATGGCCGGGCAGTGCCTTTGCAAGTCCTCCCGCGGTTAGTGGTCAGTGTTGGGAGCCACAGGATTCCTTTTCCGTAGTTTTGAGCTTGAGGGCAGCGGGCTTCGTCTCTAGCCTGGTGACCCCATCTCCACCTCGGCCCCGCCGGCAGCAGCCCCGCTCCTCTCGCAGCGTTGCCAGGTCGGCCCGTGCTCTCCACAGAGACTTGCGGTGGAATCGCGTGCGACGCCTCGCTGGGATTCAGTGTTTCTGCTCTACGTGCAGGTAATTTGGCGTTTGGAAAGTCTGGTCACCTGGGGATGCTGAGAGGGTAATTTTTCTCTCTTGTTCTGTGTCAGGAACCATCAGACTTTTTCTTAAAGGGCCAGGTGGTAAATATGTTAAGCTTTCAAGCCCTGCTCTCTGTTCCGCAACTACCCAGCACTGCCATTGTGACAGGAAAGGAGCTGTAAGAACAATGTGCAAACGCACGTGGCTGTGTTCCAACCAATCCTTATTTACATAAGCATGTGTCTGACCCATAGGACTTAATTTGCTGAGCCTGGTTCTGTCTTCTTATTTGGACTGTACAGAAATCCAGATTTGGGGCCAGTGTCGCAGCTCACTAGGCTAATCCTCCACCTGCGGCACCAGCACCCCAGGTTCTAGTCCTGGTCAGGGCACCGGATTCTGTCCCAGCTGCTCTTCTTCCTGTCCAGCTCTCTGCTGTGGCCCGAGAGTGCAGTGGAGGGTGGCCCAAGTGCTTGGGCCCTGCACCCGCATGGGAGACCAGGAGAAGCACCTGGCTCCTGGCTTCGGATCAGCACGGTGCACCGGCCACAGCGGCCATTAAGGGGTGAACCAACAGCAAAGGAAGACCTTTCTCTCTGTCTCTCTCTCACTGTCCACTCTGCCTGTCAAAAAAAAAAAAAAATCCAGATTTGGACAGCTACCATTACCCTTGCCTATCCAGAAATGCACAGTGATTGGCTGGGGTTCTTTTTTATACTTTTTTTCAGAGGCAGAGAGATGACAGAAAGAAAGAGTTCCCTTCTGCTTGTTCACTCCCCCACATGCCTGCCAAGCAGCCAGCGCCGGGCCAGGCCCCAGGAACTCAGTTCAGGTCTCCCACATGGGTGGCAGGGCCCCAGCAATTTGAACCAGCACCTGCTGCCTCCCAGGGTCCACACTGGCAGGAAGCACCAGCCTTCAGAGCATCTTAACCCGGCGCCAACAGCCGCCTCAGTAGGGGTCCTTTACCTATACAAAGTCAGGTCTCTACAAACACAGAGATTTCAAGGAAGAGCCCTGTGCCCTGCTGCAAGCAGAGGCCACTGTTTGAGACTCTGCCTGCTCTGCTGAGAGCGGCCTCCTGCACCGTCGTGAGCTTCCCAGCAGGCCAGACCTGACGACGGGTGGCCGCGAGTGCCTGGATAGGAAGGCCCAGAGTTGGGGCGACCTCAGAGCGCTGTGGTGCCCGGCCCTTGTCTTGAGGCCTTGTGGGCATGCGTCTCAGCTCAGCTGCTCCCTCTGCCCCATCCTGCTACTGCCCGCTCCTTTCCCAGTGTTGAAGTCCAGCTCAGCTTCTGCCTCGGGAGAGCTCAACCCGTGACGCTCCTGTTGGTTCTGCGGGTTGCAGAGCCCTTCCTCCGTGACCTGTGTTGGCTTATGCTACAATTCCCTGCCGCGAGAAGTGCTGCCCAGTGGCGCTCACCTCTTTGATTCAAGACGATTCCCTTCCCTGGCACCGGTAACTTCAGTATAGGTGGAGCTGCTCCTTCTAAAGTGCTGGCCTCAGGTTCCTTGGTATCCTGTACTCCAGGGGTCTTGTAGCCACTCATTCATTCCCATGGTCATACCTTCAATTTTGCCATCAAAAGTCATCACCATGCCAGTGTCAGAACCCCACTCTCCAACCAACTCTTCCAACTGCCAGCTCTCACGTTTTCCTACTCCAGCGCCAACGATCCTTGCCACCCTCCAGCAATCTGGCCCCTGTCCCAGGTCCTCTTGCAGCCTTCCTTCCTCTCTCTTCTGGATGGAATTATGTCTTTCCAAAAATTCGGGTTGGCACCGTAACTTCCCAACGTGACTATGGTCATTGAGGTTAAACCAGGTCACAGGACAGCAGTAACCCCATGGGAGGGTGGCAGGAGGCACGGGAGGTCACAATGAGATGTCTGCCAGCCAGGCGGAGAGACCGCCCCAGAAGCCGACTCTTTTTGTCCATTGAACTTGAACCTCCAGCTTCAAGAACTATGAGGAAGCAGATAGGCACCAGGTAAGCGCCCATTCTGGGTGTTATCTTACAGCAACCCGAACGGATCGGTGCATTTCGTCGCTCAGCTGAAATTCCACACACAACCAGAAACCGTCCTGCAAACCCCCAGCTCCCTTGGCTGGGTCTCGGCTTGTGTTGCTTGCTTGGCAAAGCCCAAACCTAGGGAAAGCCTCGCACTCCCACGTGTGCCTCGGCACTGCCGCGGGTGGCCGCGGGCTGCTTTCAATTCGCGACCACGTCCCTCGGGCGGGCACTTAACTTCCTGGCAGTGATCTACATTTTTCCAGGCCATTGACTCTCCCATTCTGCAAGTTAACCACTTCACATCTTTTCCGCCCTCTTCCTAGCCCGCTGAGCGAGGCTCTGGGAGAGGACGGCCACAGTTCCTGCGGGCAGAGCGCCCTCCAGCGGCACCGGCTCCGCAGCCCTGCCTCCTCGTGGGGCTGCCCTCTGAGCTCTCACCTCACTCCTGGGACTTCCTGCATCACAACAATGTTGCCTCCCCCACCCCTCAAAACAGAAAGCTTCTCGTTCCCCCTCCCAGCTACTCCACTGCTTCTCCACTCTCCTTTTGTTTCAAGATTTATTCTATTTAATTGAAAGGCAGACAGACAGACACACACACACACACAGAGAGAGAGAGAGAGAGAGAGAGAGAGAGAGAGAGAGAGATCATCCATCCTCTGGCTCACTCCCTAAATGGTCACAGTTCCCAGGACTGGGCCAGGCTGAAGTCAAGAGTGTGGAACTCCATGAAGGTCTCCCGCGCAGGTGCAGGAACCCAAGCACCTGGGCCATCTTCCGCTGCCTTCCTAGGAGCATCAGCAGGGAGCTGGATTGAAAGTGGGGCAGGCAGGACTTGAACCAGCGCCCATATGGGGTACTGGCCTCACAAGCGGTGGCTTAACCTGCTGTGCCACAGTGCTGGCCTCCTTTTGTTTCTTTTTAAAATTTATTTTAAAAGTGGAGTGAGAGATAGAGACAGACAGACAGAAAGAAAGGATTGCCATCCAGTGGTTCACTCCCTGCGTGCCTGCAGTAGCCAGGGCTGAACCAGGCTGAAGCCAGTGTGGGAGGCAGGAGCCCAATGATTCGAGCCATCACCACTGCTTGCTAAGGTCCTCTGCTGGGGGAAGTGGATGTCCTAACCAGCAGCCTAACCATGAGGCTCCACCCACCCACTCTCCTTTAAAGCAAACTCTTCCACCCGGTTGTCCGGGTTCCCTACCCCCAACCTCTCCATCGATTCTCCCCAGCACCACTGCAGCCCGGTCTCCACTCAGATGCTTCTCCAGAGCCGCCCCTCCCTCGGCCAGCTGCCCCCACCCCACCCCACCCCGGCAGCCAGCAGCACTTGAACACCTTGAATATATTTTGCTCTCACCCCTTGAACACATTTTCTCTCTTGGCTTCCAGGACAGCAAAGCCTCCTGGCCACCCCCCACTCTCCTGACCAACCACATCCCCGCTTGCTGTCTGCTGTGCTTCTGTGCCTTGCTTGTCCTGCATTTCCCCATTGGAATGCGATGGGAATTGCATAGGGCAGGGAATGTTTGCCTTCTTTAGTCACTGCTTTATCCCCAGCACCTAGGACTCTGCTTGGTACATAGTAGGTGCTCAATAAAGATTTTTTGGACAACTGCCCAGTGATGCCAACTTGCTCATAGATATTCAGGTAGTTTTACCAGGCAAAGAAATGTACATTTGACTATACTTTGGTAATTAATGTATATTTGTGGATTTTTTTTTTATTGAAAAGCCAGAGAGAGAGAGAGAGAGAGAGAGAGAGAGAGAGAGAAAATCTTCCACCTGCTGGTTCACTCCCCAAATGGCCACAATAGCCAGGGCTGAGCCGGGCCTAAGCTAGGAGCCAGAAACACCATCTGGATCTGCCAATGGGTGTCAGGGACCCAAGCCTTGGGCCACCACCTGCTGGATCCCAGGACGCACATTACCAAGAAGCTGGGTAGGAAGCGTGGAGTAGCCAGGACCAAACCAGGCACTCCAATATGACATGCAGGTGTCCCAAGCAGTCGCTGAGCCCACTGTGCCACAGCACTGTACCTCAATGCATGCTTTTAGAGCAGAGAGCAAGTCAGCAATGAGAAAAGCTTGTTTTTTCTTCTTAAAAGATTTGTTTATTGGGGCCAGTACTGCGGTGCAGTGGGTTAAAGCTCCAGTCTGCAGCACCAGCATCCTATATGAGCACTGGTTCAAGTCCCAGCTGCTCCACTTCAGATCCAGCTCTCTGCTATGTACGGTCTGGGAAAGCAGTAGAAGATGGCCCAAGTCCTTGGGCCCCTGCACCTGCGTGGGAGACCCGGAAGAAGCTCCTGGCTCCTGGCTTCGGAGCTTTGTTGCAGCCATCTGGGGAGTGAACCAGAAGATAGAAGACTTTTCTCTCTCTCTCTCTCTCTCTCTCTCTCTCTCTCTCTCTTTCTCTCTGTAACTCTGCCTTTCAAAATAAGTAAATACATCTTTTTTTAAAAAAAAAGATTTATTTATTTAAAAGGCAGAGAGAGAGAAAGAGGGATCTTCCACCCACTGGTTCATTCCCTAGATGGATACAATGGCCAGGGCTGGACCAGGCTGAAGCCAGGAGCCAGGAGCTCCGTCCAGCTCCATCCTCCCACGTGGGTGGCAGGGTCCCAAGCACTTGGGCCATCTTCTGCTGCTTTTCCCAGGAATATAAGCAGGGAACTGGATCAGAAGTGGAGCAGTCGGAACGCAAACTGCCGCTCGTATGGGATGCCGGCATTGCAGGCAACGGCTTTACCTGCTACACCACAATGCTGGCCCATGAGCAAAGGGACACATGCCATGAATCAAAGGTTACTAAAGGGTTCCATGCTGTGGTGTAGCCAACTTCAACCTTCAACCATGATCATGGCCCTCAGTTTTCAGTTACATAATAAATATGTAAAGGACCCTTGACATAATAATTCGGATACCACTAATATCACCCACAATTAGTTCAGGATAGTAGAAAGCCAAAGTGGGATTTTGAAAAATACACTGGCTTAATTGCATGGACCCAAATGGCCAGGTGTCTCGCCCATAATTCTCCTGGCTGTGTGATCCGCAGCCAACAGAAACCTGGGCAGGCTTGGGAAAGTTCCTTCTCCTTCCGGGAGACATCCACTGGGACAGCAGGTTTGCAGAACTGGCATCCTGCTAGGTTATTACAAAGTACCACTGGGCAGTGCCAATGTTTCCCATTCACAGGAAGAAAAATCTAAGTAATTCCCCTGGATGGCTCTCACTGTCCCTCTTCTGTCATTGTGCCTTCCAAAAAAACAAAGAAATAAATCTAAAAATAAGAGTCAGGCATTGCGATGCAATGGAGTAAGCCAGCACTTGATTCCCTTAATGCATGCTGTTTTTTTATTTTTCTTAAGATTTATTTATTTATCTGAAAGGCAGAGAGACAGAAAGAGATCTTGCATCTGCTGGTTCGCTCCCCAGGTGGGTCTGGTCTGCAGGGTATGCACAGCACACCAGGCCGCCATGGAGAGAATCTTCCACCACAGAGAGGAAAGGCCTCTCCAAAAGGCGGAGGAAACCTCTTGATGTTTGCTGGGCCTCTGTCGGATGAGTGCTGCACAGGTTTTGTGTGTCAAAAAATCCAGAGATGAAAATTCGGCACCAAGAAGCTTCCTGTCGCTTGGTGTGGGATCAGTTCTCCCGGGACACCTGGGATTCCAGTGTCCCCGCTGCGAGGAGACTTTTGAAGTCTGGGGACACAAAGCACTTGTTTCTGACGGCCACTGGTCTAAGACCAATAAACCCTGCAAGCACACCTGGCCCAGCCGTAATTTCCAACGCTTCCACCACATTCTTGCCACAAATAGCTGCCACCCATAAATGGCTTTAATGCTTCATTCACAGTGGGTTAGTTCCTGTGGCCAATAGCCAATGTAATTATAACGAACGTTGTATTAATCCTGAGGGTATTTCCCGAGTTCAATACGTCACTGCCTCTTAATCTTCCGCTACTCAGTTGCTCAATTACCCAATTAGGCTGTTGGTGATCATTTATTGGGACTTATTTCATCTGTGGTCCATGAGTTTACTTTTGGTTCCCGAGGAATTGGCCTGGCTTATGTGATTATGGGGATATTATTCTGGTTACGCACCACTTCTAGTCTCTCCCCTAAGCAGAATTACAGAATCTTAGAGAAATAACTGAAATGGAAAAAGCTTTGGACATTAACTTCCCCAGTACCTGGTGTTGCCAGGTCTATTAAGAAAAATTATCTAACATTACAGAACAAGTTGGTAATGTCACATACTCATATAAAAACACTCCAGAAGGTATTACGACAAAGACCTCCACCGCTCACAGCATGCTGACTAATTATATTGGATTTTTTTGTTTAGTTTTTTTTTAATAAAAACTTATTTTTTATTTATTTGAAAGACAGAATCACAGAAAGGGAGAGACAGAGAGAGAAAGAGGTTTTTCATCCACTGGTTTTCTTCCCAAAGGCCACAAGAGCTGGGACTAGCCCAGACTGAAGCCAGGAGCCCAGAACTCCATCCGGGTTCCCCATGTGGGTGACAGAGGCCTAAGTACTTGTGCCATCATCCACTGCTTTCCCAGGTGCATCATCAGGGCACTAGATCAGAATCAGAGTAGCTGGGTTCGAACTGGTGCTCTGATATGGCATGCTGACAACATCAGTAACTTGACCTGCTGTGCCACAAAGCCAGACCAACTACATGTTTTGGAAAACCCTCCTACCTAGTGGCCAGCATTGTTGCAAAGCAGGTAAAGACACCATCTGTGTTGCCAGCATCCCCTCTGAGCACTGGTTTGTGTCCAGGCTGCTGCACTTCCGATCCAGCTCCCTGCTAATGGCCTGGGAAAGCAATGGAAGATGGCCCAAGAGCTTGGGCCCCTGCACCCACATGGAAGACCTGGATGAAGCTCCTGGCTCCTGGCTTTGGATTGGCTAAGCTCCAGCCATTGTGGCCATTTGGGGAGTGACCAGCAGGTGGAAGACCTCTCTGTCTGTCTCTCCCTCTCTCCTATTGCTTTGCATTTTGAATAAATAAATAAATAAATCTTTAAATATATATATGTTAAACTGGATAAGTTTCAATAAATTCATATTCATAAACTTTATTAGGACCACGAGAAAATAAGGAAAATCTGTGGGGGTCTAAAACAGACACCTGGAGCTGAAATGGGTGATCTGCCCACGTGGAGAGGCTGCCGGGTGGACGTGCCCGTCCCAGGAACGCAGAGTTCTGGGAATTAATAGACATTATGGGAAATAGGAGGCAAGTCTTGGCAGGTCCAAGGGAAGGACAAGGAAACCTCTGTTGTGACCATGTGGGAAAGAATAACAACGGCCCTGAGAACACCAGCCTGGCCAGAGATTTCCCCTCAAGCCTGTCCTGTCACGAGCCTGGGGCCGAAACGTCTGTGATCTGAATCTATAGATTCATTTCGGTCAGATGAGAGCAGCTAACTGAACAGGAAGTGTACACACAGGGAAATAATCACCATGAGACAGAGCCCGCAGGACCAGTGATGGCAAGACAGACTCACGGTCTGACATTTAAAAAGCAGGCAGTGTAATTCACCATGAAGAGGGAAACGTGGGGCTGGCACCATGGTGTAGTGGGAGCCGGCATCCCATATGGGTGCCGGTTCAAGACTCGGCTGCTCCATTTCCCATCCAGCTCTCTGGGAAAGCAGTAGAAGGTGGCCCAAGCACTTGGGCCTCTGTATCCCTGTGGGAGACCCAGACAAAGCTCCTGGCTCCTGGCTCCTGGCTCCTGGCTTCGGATCAGCCCAGCTGCAGCCGTTGTGGCCATCTGGGGAGTGAACCAGGGGATGGAAGACCTCTCTTTCTCCCTCTCTCTCCTCTCTCTGCCTCTGCATCCACCTTCAAATAAATAAAGTAAAAAAAGAAAAAGAAACGTAAGACCATTTCACTAGAAGCAGAAAAAAAGGCATTGGATACAAATGCAATACTTTTAGAGAAGATGAAAATGCTTTCCCGGACCCAAGAAGTGTGACGATGAAAGACTGGAAGGCGCTACTGCAGGCCCCGACACATAGACAAGGGGATCAGACCTGCAGCCTGGAACAACCCAGCAGGGTCAGACTCCTGCCACACGACAGAGTGGGTGCTGAGAGGTGGTGGGGGAAATGGCTTGTTTATTTATTTTCTAACTATTTGTTTTTAATAAAGATTTATTTATTTTATTTGAAAGTCAGAGTTACACAGAGAGAGAGGGAGAGAGAGAGAGAGAGAGAGTTCTTCCATCCAATTGTTCACTCCCCAATTGGCTGCAACGGCCGGAGCTCGCCAATCCGAAGCCAGGAGCCAGGAGATTCCTCCGGGTGTCCTACGCAGGTGCAGGGGCCCAAAGACTTGGGCCACCTTCTACTGCTTTCCCAGACCATACATAGCAGAGAGCTGGATCAGAAGTGGAGCAGCCGGGTCTCGAACCAGTGCCCATATGGGATGCTGGCGCTTCAGGCCAGGGCATTAACCCTCTGAGCCACAGAGCCAACCCCACTATTTATTTTTTAAAAAGATTTATCTACTTGAAAAGTGGAATTTCAGAGAGAGGGAGAAACAGAGAAAAAGAGAACTTCCATCCATGGGTTCACTCCCCCAAATGGCCATAACTGCTGCTCCAAAGCCAGGAGTCAGAAACCCCATCCAGGTCTCCCACATGGGTGCAGGGGCCTAAGGACTTAGGCTATTTTCTGTTGCTTTCTCAGGTGCATTAGCAGGGAGCAGGATCTAAAGTGGAGCCCACATAGGACGCTAGTGTTGCAGGCGGCAGCTGAACCTGCTATGCCACATGCCAGTCCCTATTTATTCATTTTTAAATACATATTTATTCTTTTATTTGAAAGGCAGAGAAACAAAGAGAAAGGGGGGAAAACAGAGAGAAAAGGAGATCTTCCATTCTCTATTTCACTCCCCAAACAGCCAGGTCTGGATCAGGCCAAGATCAGTAGTCAAGAACTCCATCCTGCTCTCCCACACGTATGGCAAGCACCTACAGACTCAGGCCATCCTCTGATGCTTTCCAGGGCACAATAGCAGGAAACTGAATCAGAAGTGGAGCAGCCGGGACTCAAACTGGCACTCTGATAGGGGATGCTGGCAGCATAGGTGGTGGCTTAACCCACCATGCCACCACACCAGCCCCAGAAAGTGGTCTTTTAAACAGTGGTGCTGGGACAACTTTGGGAATAGTGAAGTGGGGATATATGTAACACACCATCCAGAAAATCATATCCAAGAGGATTAAATCTGAATAATCAGTTTCCAATCAGGAAAAAAAGGAACCAGACCAGTGATTTGATCAGAGAAAATTTAATACAAAGAATTACTAACTAGTCGCAGGCAATTAACTGCTTGGAGGAGTGTAGACTTCGGAACAGTGCAGGCACAGCAGGCAGAGGGGGCAGCCAGCACCTCCGTGGCTAAGGCAGAGTACCCAGGAAAGGGATGAACTTGGAGGGATGCTCTGCCTAACCCGAAGCTGGGGTTCAGGTCTCTCGGCTGGGCTCCGTGGGATGACAGAGAAGGGGCCACAGACCAGGACAGGCAGGCAGGAAACTGCCCACCGGGTAGGAAATCACCCACTGAGATGGCAGCAGGACTCTCCAGGGAGCCACATGATGGTCCCTGCAGTGTTGGAACAAGAAGGAAAAGCCCCAGCCCCTGGAGGAGAAGGCCCTGCTTCTCAGCGTCCCTCCAGCAGCCTCTCGTGGCCAGACCTCACCTTGTGTCCATTGCTAAAGGAGAAACGGTGACACGGTGCAGCTCCAGTGTCACACAGGAGGGCAGAGAAGGGAGGGTTTGCAGCTGAGCAGCAACAAACTGCATAATAACTGCAGAAATAGCTAAGTGCAAAAGACAAGCTTCTAGAAGACTCTGTCGAAGAACAGCTTCACAGTCATCTCTGTGTTTTTTGTTTTGTTTTGTTTTGTTTTTGACAGGCAGAGTGGACAGTGAGAGAGAGAGACAGAGAGAAAGGTCTTCCTTTGCCGTTGGTTCACCCTCCAATGGCCACCGTGGCCAGCGCGCTGCGGCCGGCGCACCACGCCAATCCGATGGCAGGAGCCAGGAGCCAGGTGCTTTTCCTGGTCTCCCATGGGGTGCAGGGCCCAAGCACCTGGGCCATCCTCCACTGCACTCCCTGGCCACAGCAGAGAGCTGGCCTGGAAGAGGGGCAACCGGGACAGAATCTGGCGACCCGACCGGGATTAGAATCCTATGAGCCGGCGCCGCAAGGCGGAGGATTAGCCTAGTGAGCCGCAGCGCCGGCCCATCTCTGTGTTCTTATGACCTTTACAGCACCAACCACAGAGGAAATGACTGGTCTGTTCACGAAATTCAAGCTCTGCTCGACAGAAGTCATCCTTAAGGCAGCAAAAAACGAGTCCTGAGCATATATGGCCAGAGCACGTAAGGAGCAGGATGTGGCCGATGCGTTTCCCAAAGGTGAGGGCGGCAATGTCTCCCCGCCTCGCGCTCTGGACGATGGGATCTTGATGCTCCTCTCACTGACGTGCGGTTGTGTCCTGTGCACTAGAGGGGTCGCTGGGAACCAGCAGAATGCCACGGAAGTCATGCTGAAACCTCCCAGGCCAGGCAGCTCCTGCTGGGATGCTTGGGATGAGGGGGCTCTGAGGCCCTGGGCTCCCGTGCAAGACTTCTGACTGTGCCAAGGCCCAGGCTTGAAGAAGCACAGAGCCCCTGGCAAAGCCCCAACCGCCAGAGGTGGGAGTGAAACACCTGCAGACAATCTTACCCCTCAGCCGTGGGTCAGCCCCGGGCTCTGGGTCCTCCCAGCAGGGGCCCCCGACTTCACAGAACAGACCCAGCCTCCCCTACTGTGTCCTGTCTGGACTCACGAGCCACAGAAACCACAGGCATGGGTGTCACTGTTTTGGAGTGATGTGTTATATGGCAGCATCTTCCAAGTCAATTTGAAAAAAGAAAAAGACAGACAACTCAAATAGAAAAAGTGGGTCAAAATCTTTAAAAAGCACTTCACAAACGAGGAAAATCCATGACCAATAAAATGAAAAGTTGGCCTATCAATTTAGTAATCAGGTTAATGTAAATTAAAACCACAATGAGAAGCAGGAATTGGGCACAGTGATCAGGGCATTGCTTGGGATGCCCACATCTCGTATCAGAGTTCCTGGGTTCAAGTCCCAGCTCCAGCTTCCTGCTAATGTGCACCTCGGGAGGAGCAGATAGTGGCTCAGGAAACTGGGTCCCTACCAACCACATGGGGGACCAGGACGGAGTTCCAGGCTCCTAGCTTTAGCCTGGCCCACCCTTGGTCATTGAAGGTATTCAGGGAGTAAACCAGCAGATAGAAGATCTCTGTCTCTCTGCCTCTCCAATAAATTTAAATCAAATTAAATTTTCAAAACACAAGGAGATACACCCAGCAAAAGGGCAACATGTTTAAGGTCTGACAATCTCAAGACTGTCAGGGGAGGAGCAGATTCTTTTTTTTTTTTTTTTTTTTGACAGGCAGAGGTAGACAGTGAGAGAGACAGAGGACAGAGAGAAAGGTCTTCCTTCTATTGGTTCACTCCTCAAATGGCCACTACGGCCGGAGCACTGAGCTGATCTGAAGCCAGGAGCCAGGTGCTTCCTCCTGGTCTCCCATGCGGGTGCAGGGCCCAAGCACTTGGGCCATCCTCCACTGCACTCCTGGGCCACAGCAGAGAGCTGACCTGGAAGAGGAGCAACTGGGACAGAACTGGCGCCCCAACCTGGACTAGAACCCGGTGTGCAGGCGCCACAGGCGGAGGGTTAGCCTAGTGAGCCTCGATGCCAGCCAAGCAGATTCATCTTGAAAGCAGAGCCCGAGGGGGAGACTGACTCGCCGATGCTTTTCGTGGATGTGCAGCCAGGGCAGCGGAGGTGAGGGAGGAGGAGACACGAGGGAGAGATAACGCTCCCTTCGGCAGCACATACACTGAAAAACAGGGAGAGATACAATCTGATGGGATGTGTCATGCTGCCCATTGCCCTGCAACAACCCTTGAGATGACACAGCAGGTGTTCATGAACCTGCTCATGCTCCGTGTGGAACCACAGGAGCCGGGAGGAACCACACTGCCGAATGGAGAAAAGCGGGGACATTTCCTTTTCTGGCTCCCTTCCCTCTCCTGTTTCCATTCATCAAGGCTTCTGTCACATGGAGCTCTCCCCTTGCACATCCTGCCTGTCTCCCATGGCCCCCAGGTAGCTGACGCTGGTCCAGATTCCATGCAAATCTGAAGGTGGCTAGGTGGCAAGGTGCAGTTTGAGTGCTCAGGAAGAGAAAGGGAGAAAAGAAGTGACGGAAGGAAAGTGAGATGGCTTGTCACAAACAATGTTTCTTTCATTAAAAAAATGATTTATTTATTTATTTGAAAGGCAGAGTTATAAAGAGAAAGGGAGGGATGGAGACAGAGAGAGAGCTTCCATCTGCTAGTTCACTCCCTAAATGACCTCAATGGCTAGGTCTGGGCCAGGCCAAAGCCAGGCACCAGGAACTTCATCTGAGTTCCCCATGTGGGTGGCAGGAGCCCCAGTACTTGGGCCATCCTCTGCTGCTTTCCCAGGTGCATCAGCAGGGAGCTGGATGGGAAGTGGAGCAGCCAGGACTTGAACAGGCGCTGCAGGCAGTGGCTTCACCTGCTATACCACAGCACCAGCCCCAACTTGCTTGGTCTTAACAACAAGTTATCCCTATTTTAGATCATGATTTAAGTACATTTTTTAAAGAATTTGTTTCTGGGCCCTCAGTTCTAAGTATGTGTTCTATTTGAAGGGCGGAGAGACAGACCGGAGAGAGCTCTGGAGGCGTAGGAGCCCTGCCGAGGGCGCATCGCAGCAAGCTGCTGTTGAGTCCCTGCTGCCTCCGCTTCAGCTCCAGCCTCCTGCTAACGCATCTGGGAAGACAACGCATGACGGCCCACGTACTTGGCCTCTGTCACCAATGTGGAGACCTGGGTGGAGCGCCTGGCTCCTGGCTTTGGTCTGGCCCAACTCCGGCTGTTACAGCCATTTGAGGAGTGAACCAGCAGATGGAAGATCTCTCTGTCTCTCTCTCTCTCTCTCTCTCTCTCTCTCTCTCTCTCTAACTCTGTCTCTCAAATAATGAAATACGTCTTTTTTAAAAATCACACACTTGGGGCTGGCGCTGTGGCACTGCAGGTTAACGCCCTGGCCTGAAGTGCCAGCATCCCATATGGGCGCCGGTTCTAGTCCCGGCTGCTCCTCTTCCAATCCAGCTCTCTGCTATGGCCTGGGAAAGCAGTGGAAGATGGCCCAAGTCCTTGGGCCCCTGCACCTGCGTGGAAGACCCGGAAGAGGCTCCTGGCTCCTGGCTACAGATCAGCGCAGCTCCGACCATTGTGGCCAACTGGGGAGTGAACCATTGGATGGAAGACCTCTCTCTCTGCCTCTCCTCTCTCTGTGTAACTCTGACTTTCAAATAAATAAATAAATCTTTAAAAAAAATCACACACTCTATATTATACACCACATATACGTTATGTGCATCGCATACATACTGCAGACACGTATATAATTACAATTTGTCAGCTTAAAATATTAACTTGAAATTGAGAAAGATAAAAAGATGTTGTGTGATTCTCCCTGGGATAAAAAGCTGAGCAAAGAGCTGAGCTGCTTTTCCTGTGTCGAGATGGAGACGGGAGTCAGCGCTGTATGAGGATGAGCCCCAGCGTCGCAGAGGACCCGGGGTACAGGGGAGACACCGACCGTCCCGTTTCTGCTCTTCCCTGCCTCTGCTCCCTCCTCTTCCCCACCCCACCTCGTCCTCACCCCCTCTCTCCCAGTGAGGCCGGGTTTGTGTTGGGTCACCACTGGTGCTCTGGCGTGGTTAGGGCGCCCGACCCCTGTCTCTGGGAGAGTCAGCTGCTCCTGCTCCCCCGGAGGTTACGCACCCTCCCTGCTGCTGCTCTGTCGCTCCCTGTGGGAGCAGGCTGGCGGCACTCTGCAGATGAGACCACTTCCACAAAGTGCTTAGCTCTCCCCCCGTGTCCTGCTTCTCTCTCCTCCCCTCCTGGGAATCCTCCTGCAGCGAGTCACTGCCGTGCAAACCCCCGTGCCAGGCTCCGCTCTTGGGAACCTGACCCTGTGTCACTCATAACCAGCATCACCCCAGAAGTCATGTCAGCCGCCATGCGTCATCTCTCAAATTCAGCTTATCCAGCCACGAACAGCTCATACTAAATCCCTTTCTGTGAAAAACGGTTGCAGATTCCGTTGCTGACAACCCAGAACCTTGACCAATGCACTGGTTCACACCAGCTGTGGCTGCAGCCACTGGCCCTTGGTGGGGGTCTGGCCTAGGGGCGGGGTTGACGTCTGAGCTGCCTGGTTATACCACAGTCTACCCATTTTCTGCTCAGTGAGCCTTGGAGTGTTATATTCTGCTCTTACAAATAGTGCTACTGGCTCCACCCATTGTGGCCAATTGGGAGTGAGCCAGCAGATGGAAGACCTCTCTCTCTCTCTCTCTCCTCTCTCTCTCTCTGCCTCTCTCCTTCTCTTTCTGTGTAATTCTGACTTTCAAATAAATATTAAAAAACAAAAACCAAATAGTGCTACTGGAAGCATTCTTGTCCCTTGTCTCCGGGCTCTGTCAGCAGACTCAAGGGGTCTTTCACCTGGGGAGTCACCAGATAATCAGCTTGACGTGGGAGCTGCTCAGAGAAAAGCAGATTTGTGACAATAAAGGAGACAGTGGGCAGGCAGGATTCTCTAAAGAAACTGCCTCCTGGAGAGGCAAGCGCATAGGGTTGCTTTTTTTTTTTTTTTTTTTAGATGTATTTATTTGTTTGAAAGGCAAAGTGACTGAGAGAGGGAGAGACAGGAGACACACACACACACACAGAGAGAGAGAGAGAGAAGAGAGAGAGAGAGAGAGATTTTCCATCTGCTCACTCACTCCTCAAATAGCCACAATAGCCTGGGCTGAGCCAGGTTGAAGCCAGGAGCCAGAAACTCCATCCAGATCTCTCACATAGGTGGCAGGAACTCAAGCGTTTGGACCATCATCTGCTACCTTCCCAGGTGCATTAGCAGGAAACTGGATCAGAAGTGGAGCAGCTGGGACTCAAACCAGCACTCTGATACAGGATCCACATATTCCAAGCAGCAGATTAACCCTCTGCACCACAACACCTGCCTCGAATTCTACTCTCTGTACACCCAGGAATCAAATTTCAACAGTACAAAATAAGGCTAAATAATTTTTCTGAAGTCGCTGATCAGTTTATACACCAGTCATTAACTCATTTTCCCCAAGTTTTCAATTCTGCAAATATTTCAACAAAACGGACACAGGTACAAAGTCACCATATGTTTATTGCTCAATATAAAGTTTTATGTGTTCCATGTATGGGAGAGCTCATTAACCAATATTTTCTTGAGAAAGTGTGATCATTTTTTTGCCAGCTGAGTGAATGTAAATGTAAACTGGCCTTGATTTACATTTCCCTGATTATTAGTAAAGTCGAACATTTTTCACCAAGTTATTGACTATACATGTTTCTTTTTCTATAAATGACTTTTGCCAATTTTTATGGAATTACTCCTCTCTTACCTTTTATGAGCTTTATTTATACATACTAGATATTATTTGTTGGTAATATTTGTTATAAATGTCTTCTCCTTTGCTTATGGCTTGCATTTTTATTTCTTCTAAGGTACAATAAATAAATCTAAGTAATACAGCTATTAAAGATTTTTATTATTGTTATACATATCATTACACCAAAAATTCCTCAAAGATTGGAATTATTATAAATTATTGTAAATACTATGATCACTAGTATTCTTTCTTGTATTATTTAACTTGTTATAAAAATTTCTTGACTTTAAAACAATATAGAGGGGCAGGCACTGTGGTGCAGCTGGTTAACGCCCTAGCCTGAAGCTCCAGCATCCTATATGGGCGCCAATTCGAGACCCAGCTGCTCCACTTCCAATCCAGCTCTCTGCTATGGCCTGGGAAAGCAGTATCACACGTGTGGGAGACCCGGAAGAAGCTCCTGGTTTGGATCAGCACAGCTCCGGCCAGCTGCTGCCGCCAACTGGGGAGTGAACCATCGGATGGAAGACCTCTCTCTCTCTCTGCCTCTCCTCTCTCTGTGTAACTCTGACTTTCAAATAAATAAATAAATCTTTTTTTAAAAAAATATAGACTGCTTCCTAAAGATACATAGCTAGCATACGTTTCCTTAAAAATCACACTGACGGGGCCGGCATTGCGGTGCAGTGCATAAAGCTGCTGCCCGCAGCACTGGCATTCCATATGGGTGCTGGTTCATGTCCCGGCTGTTTCTCTTCCAATCCAGCTGATCATGTGCCTGGGAAAGCAGCAGAGGATGGCCCAAGTGCTTGGGCCCCTGCATCCACGTGGGAGACCCAGAAGAAGCTCCTGGCTCCTGGTTCAGATCAGCCCAGCTCTAGCTGTTTCGGCCCTTTGGGAAGTGAACCAGTAGATGGACGATCTCTCTCTCTCTCTCTCTCTCTCTCTCTCTCTCTCTTCCGCTCTCTCTCTGTAACTCTGCCTTTCAAATAAATAATAAATCTCCCCCCAAAATTGCATTGGCTTTCAAGCTATTTCCATATTTAATTATCTGAAAGTTCTTAATCATTTTGTTTGTGTGCAAAATTAGCAGCTTTCAAACAACCATTATTATAGCATCTTCTGCATGCAACGTTAAATATACACTTACATTTCAACTGACTAATAAAATTCCAGGGCACAACAAAGAAGGACCTTTTCACAGCATTACATGTTGAATGGTCACCTGTACTTAAAAGCAAATATCTAGATATTAGCAATAATTCCAAATAACATGGTTTGCTTGACTTATTGATATTATTATGTAAATCAGATTAATGAAATTTAGCACACAAGTTCAGAGATGTCAGAAATGATACTGAAGTAGGAATTTGGCTGGAGCCAAAGTCATAGTTGAATCGCAGACGTGAGCCAAGGATCAGGTCTGCAGGTGAACTTCAGAGCGTCCCTAATGTAGCAGTCCATTCTGTGTTGCTGTAACTACCCCTGAGACTGAGTACTTTATAAAGGAAAGAGGTTCATTTACCTCCCAGTTGTGGAGCTAAATAAATCTAAGACCAGGCAGCCCCTCTATTCTGCCTTTGGTGTGGGCCACAGAGCTGGTGGCATTATGGTGGTAGGGTGCACTGCACGGAGAGGCAGGAAGCCAGCGAGCAGGGAGGCCAGCCGTGTGCTTCCTATGACACCTCTCTCCTGGGACCCATGGTGTAGCACAGGGGGTTAAGCTTCTGCTTGCAATGCTGGCATTCCATATTGGAGCATCGTTTCCCGTCTGCTCTGCTTCCAATCCAGCTCCCTGCTAAGGCACCTAGGAAAGCAGCGGAAGGAGGCCCAAGTGCTTGGGCGCCTGCCACCATGTGGGAGACCCTGATGGAGTTCCAGGTACCTGGTTTTGGCCTGGCTCAGCTCTGACAGTTGCAGCCATTTGGGGAGTAAACCAGCATAGGGAATATCTTTCTCTATCTCTCCCTCTCTTTGTCATTCCGTCTTTCAAAGAAATAAACAAATCAATGTTAAAAAAAAAAATAATTACAGCTCACTCTCTGGAGTGCCTAGTTACCACCCACTAGGTCCCGCCTTTTAAAGTTTCCACTACCTTCACACCACCACACTGGGGACAGCTTCCAGCACAGGAATCTTTGGAGAACAAATCACATCCAAGCCATAGCACCAAATGTGAATTTATTTCACATTGACATCACCATATTATTTCTTGCCTTTTTTTTCTGTGTGTATTTGTTTACAAGAGAAGTGTCTAGAGGAGTGGGTGTTAGGTGCAGTGGTTAAGCTGCTGCATGGGACTCACATACCATATGGGAGTACCTGGTTCAAGTCCCGGCTCCTCTCCTCAGACCCAGCTTCCTGCTGGTGCACACCCTGGGAGGCAGCAGGTGCTGGCTCCAGTGCCTGGGTCCCTGCCTCTCCCACGGGAGACCTGGGTTGAGTTCCGTGCTCCTGACTTCAGCCTGGCCCAGCCCCGGCTGTTCTGGGCATTTGCAGGGTGAACCAGAAGATGAAAGATCTCTCTTTTGTCCGTCTCTCTGTCTTTCAAATAAAAGGAAAATAAATAAATAATTTTTAAAGAAAGAAAGTATCTAGAATGATGACTAGCAAATGTTGATGATAATTGTTTGGGGGTTGTAGCATTTGCGTCAACGTTTTTAGTGTTAATTGCTATGTGTTAACTCTGCCTTTCAAATAAATTTATTTATTTGTATATTTATATTTATATATTTAATATAAATTTATTTGAAAGGCAGAGTTACAAAAAGTGGGAGAGACAGAGAGAGAGAGAGAGAGATCTTCTATTCTCTGATTCACTCCCTAAATGGCCGAAATGGCTGGGGCTGGAGCTGGACCAGGCCAAAGCCAGGAGCCAGGAATCTGAGTCTCCCATGTGAACACAGGGTCCCAAGCATTTGGGCCAACTTCTGCTGCTTTCCCAGGCACATTAGCAGGGAGCTGGATCAAAAGTGGAGCAGCCAGAACACGAACTTGGCATCCATAAGGGATGCCAGCACTGCCAGTGGCGGCTTTACCTGCTATGCCACAATGCCAGCCCTGAAAAACGGCATTTTCATAGTACATTGCAGTGCCATCTAAATATAGAGAAAAGACTTAGACAGCACCTGACTAGGATCTGACTCAGGAATATCATTCTTGATTGGCACTGTGTGATTGTTTATTTCGCTTTATTGGGGTTTGATTTAAATACAGTCAAATGTAAGAATCATATGTGTAAATACATATCCCCCCTCGTTCTCTCCACCCAGATAAAGGTAGAACCATCCGGGCACTCAGAAGTCTCTCTCCTGCCCCCTGCTGGCTGGTGCCTCTGCAGTAATCCCTCCTGGCTCCACACGGAGCCTCGGTCCTGCTAATTGTCAAACTCTGCGCAGTGGTAACCACACCGTGGCCTCGTTTCAGTCAAGATTATGTGAGGTTTATTCATGGTGTTTATTCTCAGTCCTTTGTCTTTTTTTTTCCTCTTATCTCATTTTCTGTTGCTGTAACTAAATATCCCAGGCAGGGTAACCCGTAAAGAAAACACATTTATTTAGCTCACGGTTCTGCAGCTTCCAGGGCTCCCAGCCAGTGTCTGCTGAATCCTGGTGGGGGCCTCTCGACAGATGGCGACACATGATGGGATGATGGGAGCATGTGCGGAGGATACCACTCGGCGGCGAGACGCAGGCAGGGACCCAGGGTCAGGGGAGCTGATGCACTCTGGGAGCCCAGTAGTGGCCACTCCTGAGGGCACAGCGCCGCTGACTTAGTCACCTCCCCTAGGCTCCACCACCCCAGCAGCACCACACAGGGGACCGAGCCTCCAGCAAAGAACCTCTGGGGGACACACTGAAACCGTACCCAGAGGTGGACATCTGGCACAGATAATGAGACCCAGAGGAAGCTCCTGGCTTCAGATCGGCGCAGCTCCGGCCATTGCAGCCATTTGGGGAGTGAACCAGCGGATGGAAGACCTCTCTCTCTCTCTCTCTCTCTGCTTCTCTGTAACTCTGTCTTTCAAATAAATTAATTAAAAAAAAAAAAGCAAGTGGAGTTGTCTGTGACAGTGGGTGTTGGCAGCAGTGAGCTAGTAAGCCATTAACAACTGGCTCTCCGTGAGAGAAGGAAACCTGGATCCATAGAAGTTACTGATTTCTATAATGCAAATATTCTCATCGCGGCTGAACTCAGACATGGTAGGAGTGTAAAGTGGGACAATCACTTTACGAAGCCATTTGATGCTATCTACTGAAGTCAAACATGTGTGCATATGCCAGGAGGCCGTCATTCCAGGCCTAGGTAAATGCACCGTAAGATTATTTGTTAGAGTAAAAAGCTGAGCAGCTGGGACAGGCAGATTGTCTCCCCGTGCACCGCCATAGAAATGAATGTGCTGCCACTGCACAGAACGGCATGGGACGGTGTCCTAAAGAAGAATACAGCACGATTCTAACCACGTGAAGAACACCAACAGGTGCGAAGTCAGGCTGGTGGCCACCCTGGGGAGGGCGGAGAGGGCGGTGGCTGGGAGGTGGCACAGGGACACAATCTTACAGGGAGGATGTTGTGATGGACTGCAGGTTTTAGCCCCCGACCGGCAAATTCATTAGTTGAGGCCCCAGTGCCCAGTGCGATTGTACCAGGTGGGGGGAGCATCGGGAGGTGATTACATTTCAGCAAGGTCATGAGAGTGTGGCCCTCACACTGCAAGCAGAGACCGGGAAGTTGCTGGCGTGTTCTTCCTGCCACTTGAAGACACAGAAGGAAGGCAGCCGTCTGCAAGCCAGGAAGAGAGCCCCCATCAGAGCCAAGCCCGCTGGCCCCTGGGTCCTGGGGCGTGAGGAAGAAGTGCCTGTTGTGCAGGCCCCCGGTCTCTGGTTTTCTGTTACAGTAGCCCCAGCTGACTCAGACGGCTCTGCTTATACAGGTGAGTTCCAGCTGTGGTGGTGCACTCAGCTATGCGCTTATGACTGATGCACCTTTTTGTGTGAATGATTTACATCAGTAGGAAGTTTATTTAACTAATGTATTCACATATTCTTCTCTCTCTCTCATACACACACACACACACACACACAACCTCACCTATTCTCAGAATAAATAGACTTCTGAACATCTCTGAGTTGTAGATAAATCTTACCAGGCTCAAAAATTAAGCAAACTCTACATCAGCTGGCCAAACACACAAACAATTTCACCAAGAGAAATCGAGGTCAACAAGGAAGCAATTCGTTCTCGCAGGAGAGACATACAAGCAAAAAGAATCTTTCCTAAATCCTCCAATACTGATGGCCAGCCACCCACCTCTAAACCCAACCTCATCACAGCTTCTGGCCTGAGACACAAAGAGTACAGTGACTTCCCAACGGGAGCAGAAGCAGAGCCCACAGTGATGGGACACACACACCTGCCATCGGGAAGAATACGCTGGCTACACTGTGATCTCCCTCACCATTGACCCTTTATTTGCCCACTCCAACTGGGTGTCCTTTGAGCTCACGGCGGCACAACGTCCCTGGAGCCTCTGCTCTGAGTGAGTCAGGGACTCGGTGGAAACCGGGGATTCTCAGCGCAGTGAAGATCCAGGATCACCGCAGGCAGGCGCGTGTCCAGTTCCCTTGGGAGAGTCGCTGGCTGTGTCTCCTCTGCTCATTCAAGTCACCTTCCTTCGAGAGGGGGGAAGTTCCTATCTCCACAGCCTTTCATTTTCTCACACTTTTAAATATCTCTGGGTGATGGCCATCAGCCACTCTCACATCTTGCCTCTATCTCCATTTCCCTGATTCCTGCATGGTGAAGTTAGGAGGAGCCACACAGCCCCCTCACACACAGGTGCACACATGCACACACGCACACACACGTTGCTCTCTTATGGGTCTGCTTCCAAAACACTCTGGATGCCAGCCCCGCGGTAAATCATCTGCCCTGGGATGGATCCAGCCTATTTTTTTTTTAAGCAATCTTATTTATTCTCTGTTATTAAGCCTTGTTTTTGACTGGACTCAGATCTAGAAGTAGACCTCTCAGAGAAGGCATCCCATGTCTCTCGGCGATCTCTTCCTGGCATTTTTCTTTGGCCTCCTTCATTCTCTTGGCCAAGAGTTTAGCATATTCTGCAGCCTACTCCTTGTTCTTCGTTCACTGTTTCTCAGAGCCGTGCCCCAGCATTGGTGTAGAAGACACAGGGAGTAATGAGACGCTGCATCGTGGGTGCTTTGGTCCTAGGGTTCTTACCTTCTTTGTTCAAGGGCTTTCATACAACATACTGGCGTACATCATCTTCTTTAGAGAGATTGAGAAGTTTGCGAATTCTGCTGGCTGTTTTAGGACCCAGGCGACGAGGCACCATGGTATCAGTCAGTCCAGGAATGTCTTTCTCTCCTTTTTTTACAATAACCAAGTTGAGAACACTCAAATTGGCATTGACAATGCAGCCCCAAAGTGATTTGTACTTTCTCCAGTTCTCCTTGGTCTGTAACAGGAATGCCCCTTACTCAGCAGTAGGCAGACCTGGCCGTGAGTCAAGACACCTTGCTTCATGGGAAAGCCTTGTTTATCATTCCCACCACTGATTCAGACCACATAATCCTTCCTCACCCAGAGTGTCGGCAGCAACTTCTGTGGCCATACACCTCTCATAAAAAGCACGACATTTATACGCTCATTGTCCACTTCGATGAGTTTCTGGTCACCAGTGGCTGGGAAGGAGGTATTCAGCTTCATTTTGAAGCAGCTGATCGCCTGGGAGGCGCCAGGGACAAGAGCAGATTCAGCCCACTTTGGTCTGCCACATTCCAAACTGACACTATATAAATTCCCAAGGTGTCCATGAGAGGGCACTATAACCCCACCTCACACCAATCCCTTCTGCAGAGACCTCCGAATTCCCGATGCGGGGCGGGAGGGTCTTCCCAGCTGACCTACCAGCCTGTTTCTGTCTGATTGAGGTGGCGCGAACAAGGAAGGAAGGAAGGAAGTAGCACCCTGTTCTCCCACCCCTGATCGCCAAGCAGGATGCTCTCACGATCCAGGCATTCTTTCCCTCAGAATGGATGTGACGGACGGCAGCTGTGTTCTTAGTGAGGTTGATGTGACTGAGCTGGATCCCTGGCAGCACTCCAGGGAAAGCCAAAGGGTTGAGTGAGGTCTTGGGTCATCATTCCAACCCTCCGCATTGGGTGGCAGCCTTATGCCAGCCCCAGCTCATGCCCAGGCTGGGTGCTATCCAGACCAAGTTCTGGTGGCCACCATCTCTTTCCTTCCTCCCTCCCCACCTCCCTCCACCCAAGGTTGTCACACCAGAAATCACGACTCGTGGGGTGAGTGCGGTGGTGCAGCGGGTTAACCTGCCACTTGGACACTTGAATCCCATATTGCAGTGCCAGCTGGAGTCCCGGCTACACCATTTCCAGTCCATCTCCCTGATAACACACCTGGGAAGCAGCAGATGATGGCTTAGCATTCGAATCCCTGCCACCCACACCCACTTGGGCAACCAGGATAAAGTTTCTGGCTGGCTCCTGGCTTCAGATCTGGCCTTGCACTGGCTGTTGTGGCCATTTAGGGAGTGAATCAATGATGGAAGATTTTATACAAACACACACACACACACACACACACACACACATCTCTCTCCCTCTCTTTCTCTGTCTTGGCTGTCATTCAAATAAATAAATAACTTTTAAAGTCACAGCTCATTAACCCACTTGAAGAAATAGGTGGCTTAATGCTATTAAGTACAACTGCTTTATCTTAGAAAAACAAAAAACCAGGGCTGGCATTGTGGCATAACAAGTAAAACCACCATCTGCAATGCTGGCATCCAGCACGGGCTCCAGCTCATGTCTCGGCTGCTCCGCTTCCCATCCAGTTCCCTGCTAATGGCCAGGGAAAAGCAGCAGCAGGTGGCTCAAGTGCTTGGACCCCTGCTACCTATATGGGAAACCTGGAAGAAATTCCTGACCCCTGGCTTGGTTCTGCCTGACCCAACCCTGGCCATTGTGGCCATCTGGGGAGTGAACCAGCAGATGGAAGATCTCTCTCTGTCTCTCCTTCTCTCTGTAACTCTTTCAAATAAATATATAACTTGATGGTGGGGGCAGTGGTGCTGCGAGTCTCGTGGAAATGGTGCTGTAACTGGCAGTCAGGCGGCTGCACGGTACAGAACGCTCGGGGGCCTTAGCTGAGGGGGCAGCAGCGAAGACCCCACCCCCACAACTCCTGCAGGAGGAAGCCTCGCTCCCTCCTCCTTTCACTCGCACCAGGGCTGCTCAGCTGAATGAAGAACACATTGCTGAATGCAAGGAAGCTTTCTCCCTACTTGACAGAGATGGCGACAGCACCATCATAACGAAGGAACCTGGAGCTGTCACAAGGTCGCTGGGTCAGGACGCCGGCATGAGCAGAATTGCAGGAGATGACCGACGAAGTGGACGCTGAGGGTAATGGCGCCATCGACTTCCCAGAACTTTTGACTGTGAGGAAAAGGAAAAGGAAAGACACAGAGAGTGGAGAGGAGATCTGCGAAGCATTCCGAGCCGTTGGCAAGGATGGAAACGGTGATATCAGTACGGCAGAACCGCCTCACGTCATGACAAACCTGGGGAAAGCTCACAGACGCAGAAGTGGATGAAGCCATCAGAGAAGCTGATATCACCGGAGACGGACCAGTCAGCTATGAAGAATCCGTACAGATGCTGACCTGCTTTCCACTTACCTCTTGCAAAAAAAAAAAAAAAAAAAAAAAATTTCATTTATTCATTCTGTTTCTATATAGCAAAGCTGAATGTCGAAAGTACCTCTGTACACACACACACATACACACACACACACGATCTGCTTGTGTTGGTTGGTGGTCCTGGCCCTGAAGATCAAGTTCCATGCCCAGTGACATGCCCACGTATGTTGGCTCAGTGTCTGCGTTGTGCACAAGAGTGCAGCAGGTCAGGCTGTCACCATTCATGCAGATTTTTAGTAGGAAACCTTTCCCAAGGGAGCATTTGTGGACTCTTTTTTTTTTTTTTTTTTTTTGACAGGCAGAGTGGACAGTGAGAGAGAGAAACAGAGAGAAAGGTCTTCCTTTTGCTGTTGGTTCACCCTCCAATGGCCCCCGCGGCCAGCGTGCTGCAGCCGGCGCATCACGCTGATCCAAAGCCAGGAGCCAGGTGCTTCTCCTGGTCTCTCCTGGCCCTTGTGGACTCTTTTTAAAACCTTCTGGGGGGCTGGCGCCGTGGCTCACCTGGCTAATCCTCTGCCTGCAGCGCCGGCACCCTGGGTTCTAGTCCCAGTTGGGGCACCGGATTCTGTCCCAGTTGCTCCTCTTCCAGTCCAGCTCTCTGCTGTGGCCCAGGAGTGCAGTAGAGGATGGCCCAAGTGCTTGGGCCCTGCACCCGCCTGGGAGACCAGGAGGAAGCACCTGGCTCCTGGCTTCGGATTGGTGCAGCACGCTGGCCATAACGGCCACTTGGGGGGTGAGCCAACGGAAAAGGAAGACCTTTCTCTCTGTCTCTCTCTCTCTCACTGTCTAACTCTGCCTGTCAAAAAAATAAATTTTCAGGAGGACGGTGCTGTGGTGTAGTGGGTAAAGCCATCACCTGCAGTACCCGCATCCCAAATGGGCACCCATTGCAGACCCAGCTGCTATGGCCTGGGAAAGCAGTGGAAGATGGCCCAAGTGCTTGGGCCCCTGAAGCCATGTGGGAGACCCAGAAGAAGCTTCTGGCTTATAGCTTCAGATCGGCACAGCTCCGGCTGTTGCTGCCATCTAGGGAATGAACCAGCAGATGGAAAAGCGCTCTCTCTCTTGCTCTCTCTCTCTCTCTCTCTCTGCCTTTCAAATAAATAAATCAATCTTTAAAAAAGGAAGAAGTGGGTGGACACAGGCACTCCACCCAGGCGAGCTGGGAGAGGAGCCTGAAGCCCAGTCCCCACTCTGCCACTGACTTTATATTATAAACAAAACGAAACCTTCTACACCATGGCCTGGCGCCGGCAGAGTAGGCTGTGGCTGTGACTCCAGCACAACCAAGAAACTACAACTTACGTCCACTCCAAGTTGTAAATGCTGGTCCAATAAAGAGACCATTAGTTTAAAAATAAATAAATATTTTTTTAAAAAGGGCAATTCTTTATAATGAAAACATTTCTATGACTGAGCCTTGCTAACTAATGCAATGCTACTTCTTACTGTATGTCTTAAAACCAAAACTGTTGTGATATGGAAACATAAACACATTCCAAAAGGTGGCTGCAGCCTCATGCAGAGTGTGCATATTTTTTAATTCTATAGCATTTTTATTTTATTTTATTTTTTAAAAGATTTACTTATTTATTTTAAAGCAAGATTTACACACAGAGAGAAGGAGAGGCAGAGAGAAAGAGAGGTCTTCCATCCTCTGGTTCACTCCCCAATTGGCCGCAATGGCTGGAGCTTCACAGATCCGAAGCCAGGAGCTTCTTTCGGGTCTCCCACGTGGGTGCAGGGGCCCAAGGACTTGAGCCATCTTCTACTGCTTTCCTAGGCCATAGCAGAGAGCTGGATCAGAAGTGGAGCAGCCGGGACACGAACCAGCACCCATATGGGATGCGGGCACTGCAGGCAGCAGCTTTTCCTGCTGCACCACAGCACCAGCCCTGAGTGTGCATGTTTCTAAGCCAGAGGGCCTCAGATCAAATCGTGGGTTCCTTGCTTCTCAGCTGTCTGCACCTGGGCAAGTTGTTTAACCTCTGCACAGCAGTTCCCTCAGCTGCTAACATGAGGAAAGTACGTACAGATTGAGCGTCCCTTCTCTGAAGTGGCTGGGGACAGAGATGTCTCAGATTGGGGATTTTTTTCAAATTTTGGAACATTTGCATGTACATAATAAGGTCTCTTAGTGTATACACTAAATTCATTTACATTTTATATACTGAGAGCAATTTTATACAACATTTTTAGTGTGCCTGCATTTTGTCCGTGACCTGTCACATGGGGTAAAGTGTGGAATTTTCAGCTTGTGGCATCACATCAGTGCTCAAAAAGGTTTGGTATTTGGAGCGTTTCAGATTTCTCATTTTCAGATTCGGATTGCTTAACGTGTGTATATGTCATAGGATTGTTGTGCAGATTGAACACACACACACACACACACACACACGGAGTTAAAACGTCAGGTGCTCAGAACTGACCAGGTAGTAAGTACCCAGAAAGTACTGGCTATCGTTAGAGTGCTTTCACAAATCTTCTGGAAAATTCCCCAAACAGAGAGTGGCACTGACTCCGACTTTCTTATATTCTGAGGCAAGACCATCCTAAATAGAATATTAAGAAATCTTCTGGCCGGCGCCATGGCTCACTAGGCTAATCCTCTGCCTGCGGCGCCGGCACCCCGGGTTCTAGTCCCGGTTAGGGAGCCAGATTCTGTCCCGGTTGCCCCTCTTCCTCTGCTGTGGCCCAGGAATGCAGTGGAGGATGGCCCAGGTGCTTGGGCCCTGAACCCCATGGGAGACCAGGAGGAAGCACTTGGCTCCTGGCTTTGGATCGGCGCAGCGCACCAGCCGTAGCAGCCATTTGGGGGGTGAACCAATGGAAGGAAGGAAGGAAGGAAGGAAGGAAGGAAGGAAGGAAGGAAGGAAGGAAGGAAGGAAGGAAGGAAGGAATCTTCCACAACCACCAAGATCGGGAGGCAATGAACGGTGTGGGGAGTGTCCCAAAGGCACAAACCCGGCCACGTTGCTGACGGGAGGTTCTTTGCAGCTCAGTGATGAGAGATTCTGCATTGTGGATGTTGGGGACTAGAGAACACTGGATTGTGACTGTGGGGGCACACATCATTTAAGGTCCACACTGGGGTATGTGCGAAAGGACTTGAGGGGCATAGAGCAGTGGGTAAGGCCAAGTCTAGGTGCAACCACGCTGATGTGCCGGTGGCATTGGGCAGTGATGTGCTGGTGACAGAGGAATTGTGGTCTCTCCAAGGAAATAAAAGAAAGTCTGGCTCATGTTGTTAACCGTCCCATCACGGCAATGTCAAGTCCCACCATGATGTCACCATGAGCCACTTTGGAAGCGTCAGCGTCTGGAATTGGCTTTGGACACTCGGACGTCTCCTGGCTTAGCAGATGAAAAGCCAAGTGTAGGAGACTGGCCAGAGGGGAGAAGGAAGATCAGGAGACCGTGTGAAAGAGAGCTGTGGGAAGGAGGGAGGTCAGCAGATCAGCTCACAGAGCCGTCCTGTGACGTGGGGACACCAGGACCCCACAGCCCCTTGGGCTCAGCCGCCGTCTAGCTGCCCCCTCCCTCCCATCTCAGCACCTTGGGAAACCCCACCAATCCCATCACCCAGGCCCAGCCAGAGCAGTTCCTTGGGCCTAAAGCAGAGAGACGCTCTGACATAAGGCAATGGGAGAGACCTATCTGAAGTACTGTAGAAGCTGAAATGGGAAAGGGGGACTGAGATCTGTCCTTGTTGGTCCTACTATAAGTCAATAGACAGCACCCTGTGAGCTGGGCATGGGTACACACACTGTGCAAGTACAGGCAGAGTGAGCCAGTAACCTTGAACAGGTGCCACACGGCCACCCCGGTGAGATGAGGAACTCTGCCTGTGGATGCGTGGGCGAGAGTGGGGATTTTGCCTCATTTAAGCTGAGTGATTCTTTGTCTTTTGTTTTTGCTACACTCACACATATGTTCATTTCCAAGGCACTGGCTTACTTAGTAAGTTTTTATGTATTTGTTTATTTATTTACTTATTTGAAAGACAGAGCAACAGAAAGAGACAGACACAGAGACAGAGACAGAGAGATCTTCCATCTGCTAGCTTGCTCCCCAAGTGGCTGCAATACTAGGGCTGGGCCAGGCTGAAGCCAGGAGTCAAGAACTCAATTTGAGTCTCCCACGTGGGTGGCAGGGACACAAGTATTTGAGGCATCACCTGCTGCCTCCCAGAGTGGGCATTAGTAGGAAGCTGGATCAGAATGGGAGCAGGGACTGGAGTGTGGGAATGCTAATACGGGACACAGGACAGGAGTCCCGGGCAGTCTTAACTGCTGTGCCAAACACCCGCTTCAGCGTAATTCTTGGCGTGGTTTGTTTTTAAAAGATTTGTTTATTTATTTGAAAGGCAGAGTTACAGAGAGGCAAAGGCAGAAAGAGAGAATCTTCCATCCACCGGTTCACTCCCCAAATGGCCACAATGGCCGAGGCTGCACCAACCCAAAGCCAGGAGCTTTTTTCAGGTCTCCCACATGGGTGCAGGGTTCCAAACACTTGGACCATCCTCCGCTGCTTTCCCATGTGTATTAGCAAGGAGCTGGATCAGAAGTGCAGCATCCAGAACTCAAACCGGTGCCCATATGGGATGCCTGCACTGCAGGTGGCGGCTTTACCACTATACCACAGCTCTGGCTCCCCTTTGTGCTTTATTTTTTTTAAGATATATTATTTACTTATTTATTTAAAAGGCAAAGTGACAATAAAGAAACACAGAAAAAGAAAGATACCTTGCTCTTCCATCTACTGATTCACTCCCCAGATAACCACAATAGCCAGGTCTGGACGGGGCTGAAACTAGGAGGCAGGAACTCCATCAGGGTCTACCACATGGATGGCAGGGTTCCAAGTAATTGGACCATTTTCCACTCTTTTTCCAGGCACATAAGCAGGAATCTGGATCAGAAGCCCAGCTACTGGGATTCCCAAAGGGATGCAGGCATCGTAATGTCAGCCTAACCTGCTACGCCATAACGCGGGCCCCCAGGGTAACGCATGGTTGTGGAGGACTGTCCATTGCATCTAGGATGTGAGGAGCATCCCTGGCCTGACCCACTGATGCGAGTAGCATACCCTCTCCCGGCTCCTACCAGCCAAACTGTCCCCAGAACAGCCAGGTGTCCCAAAACAGGGCTGGAGGGCTCCCAGCTGCCCCCAGTGAGAACCACTGCTGCCTCCCACATTCTTTCTGAATTGTTGTCACTGAGCCACCCAGACAATCCTGGATTAGCAGCTCAGGATCCCCCAAGCTGCGTGTCCAGTACAAAAACCCAATGTCCCCCAAGCCCTGGGTCACCTACAGCACACTGCCACCCAGACCCTGCGCTGTCAGCCCCATCCTGTCACTGAGCTTTGTGGGACTCATTACCCAGTGGTGTCCATGCCTCTGTCACCAACAACAGTGGCACAGAGCTGTTCACAAAGACAAAAGGCTTGTAGTCCACATGGAGACGGGGGACAGAAGGAAACACAGGTGCATACACTCAGAGGCCGGGAGAGGCAGAGCCTCTGGGAGACAGAGAGGTCCGACTGCCCCAAGGCCGCAGCTGGTTATGCTAAATGGGTCACCGGTGACCCACCAAGGCCCCTAAGCCCTGCCTGGTGCCTTCGCGCCCCCTCCCCTGCCTCTGGATTAGACCTGGGGGTAGGCAAGCTCGAGACCGAGGGTAAGGAGCTTAGAGCCAACGTGACGGCTAATCACCCGCACAAGGCCTGGCGGGGTCACCAAGCCCTGAGCAGCCTCCTCCCCGTCCCTCTCCATGGGTGCTCGGTTGACGAGCCCGCATGCCCTGTCCAGCAGCAGCCACACAGCCTGGATGGGGAAGAGTCCAGAACCTCTCAGAACCCCCTGTCACTCCACCACTGGGGCCCTGGGACGAGGTGAGAAACGCCGGCCAACATCCAGGGTGTTGGTGCGGGCCCCGGGCTGTGGACAGATTTGGGTCTCTCGCTGCACTGTCTCAGGACGCATCTGGCTGAGCTGGAAGAAATGGTGGGGAGTGGGGGGGGTCCCCTCCACTTCTGGACACTCCAATCTCCAGGGCCCTCGAGGGTTACCAGGATGAGAGAATCAGGCCATGATGTGGGCCAGCAGAAACTTTAAAGGAGACCCAGCCCGCCCCCCAGCTGGCCTGGCACGGTTGCCATGGGGATGCCCCAGTTGCTCCAGAGGCGGCTGCTGTCCTTGATGTGGGGATGGCGGAGGCGGTCGGTCCTTGCTGAGGCGGGTCAGGGTGAGAGGTCAGCAGTGTCTGGGAACATTCCCGACTGGCCAGGGGCTGCTGCTCCCAGCTCAGGCCCCATCTCCACCACTCCCGCCTCTGCAGCTCCCAGAGGGGGGAGGGGGAGGTGAACCTGCTCCTGGTCTGGTAGCACAGGTTGTGGGCGTGGCTTGAAGAGCTCAAGCCTGTGACCTTAAGGTTGGGCTCAGGGTTCCTTTGAGGAGCGTGGGATGTGAGAGCTCCGAACCAGAGTTCTGGAAAAAAAAAATCTGGCAAAACATTAGTGTGATGGCTCAGATGGGGGACAGACACGCCCTAAATGTGGGGCCTTGGGGTAAAGATCCCAAGGATTCGGGACCTGAGTTGATGTTTCCCTTTCGTGGTAATCTGTTACTAGGAGCAACTGGCATAGTGCTAAACTTCTGATGAACAGCATTTTTTAATATACGAATTTAAAGAGATTTAAGGTCACCTTTAATTTTTATTTCTAGATTAAGGAAGATTTATAGGTTTCCCTAAACTCTCAAAGGTTGGGCTTTCTTATTTATAAAATGGGAACAATAGCTCTTAGAGTCACTTCAAGGATTAAACAAGAAAATGAATGTAATGTTCTTAATGCAGAAAGTGCTCCATAAAATAACACAGCTTAGAAAAAAAAAAAAGTGTGCTGAGAAACTGGAGAGACAAAATGAAGCAAGATCACCAGGAACTGCACGGAGCCCTGGCCGGCTGGAGCCGGCATCTCCTGTCCTGGAGGCTGTAGCTGTGCAGGGATCAGTTTTCCTTCCTCCTCCAGAAAGAAGCCACAGTGCTGAGTGGGGAGAGGGTGACAATATGCACATCCCACAGCGAGAGACCGTGGCCAGCCGCCCCGGGAACCCGCTCACTCTGTAGCTTGTGCCCGGTCTGATGCAAGCAGCACCATCACGTTCATTTGCCTCTGTCTGTGAATAGTTGCAAAGGTCTAGGGCAAAACAACAACAACAACAACAAGAAAAACAAGTTTTTCTTAAGTAAAACTCTAATTCGATGATTCTCAAGCTTTTTGGCCTCAGGATCCCTCTACAATTTCTTTCCCCTTAAGATTTATTATTTATTTATTTGAAAGGCAGAATGACAGGGAGAAATGGAGAGATTTTCCAACTGCTGGCTCACTCTCCAAGTGGCCACAGAAGCCTGGCCTGGGCCAGCTCAAAGTTAGGAGCCAGAAACTGAGCCTGGGTCTCCCACATTGGTGGCAGGAGCACAGGTGTTTGGGCCATCTCCTGCTGCTTTCCCAGGCGCATTAGCAGGGAACTGAATTGTAAGTGAACCAGTCAGGACTTGAACCAGGCTCATGGGATGTCGGTGTTGTGGGTGGTGGCTTTACCCGCTGCGCCACAATGACGACCCCTCTTTATGCTTTTAGAAGTGGCTAAGGGAACTGGTGCTGTGGTGTAGTGGGTAAAGCCGCTGCCTGCAGTGCCAGCATCCCATATGGGTGCTGGTTCAAGTCCAGGCTGCTCTGCTTCTGATCCAGCTCTCTGCTATGGCCTGGGAAAGCAGTAGAAGATGGCTCAAGTCCTTGGTTCCCTGCACCCACGTGGGAGACCTCGAGGAAGCTCCTGGCTCCTGGCTTCGGATCGGTGCAGTTCTGGCCATTGCGGCCAATTGGAGAACGAACCAGTGAACGGAAGATCTCTCTCTCTCTCTCTCTGCCTCTCCTTCTCTCTGTGTGTAACTCTGACTTTCAAATAAATAAATAAATCTTTAAAAAAAATAAGAAGTGGCTAAGGACCCAGAATTCTGTAGAAATAGGTTTTATCTGTTGATATTCAATAGTTAAAAATATTAATTCAAAATAATAATAAATTCATTATATATTAACTGAAAAGACAAATGCCTATAAAAAACAGCTACATATTTTGCAAGACAAAAATTTTGGTAGAACAATGGCATTGTTTTACACTTTTGCAAATCTCATTGATGTCTTGCTCAATAGCAGACAGCTGGATTCTCACCTCTGCCTCTGCACTCATTCAGAAAATATTTTTTGAAATATGTGAAGGCAACTAACCTCAAAGTGCATGTGGTTGGAAAGGGAAAGCGTTTTAATTGTCTTTCCAGTTGATTGTGGCTGTTCTTCTATATTACACCAAAAGTCGAGGGATTGTTTCTTCCAGGTTGGTTGTGGTGTGGGCCTTCCCCACTCTGTTACCTTAAAACCCATTGGGGGGCCAGCACTGTCTGCAGATTAGTCCTCCGCCTGCAGTGCCGGCATCCCATACGGGCGCTGGTTCTAGTCCCAGCTGCTCCTCTTCTGATCCAGCTCTCTGCTAAGGCCTGGAAAGCAGTAGAAGATGGCCCAAGCACTTGGGCTCCTGCACCCACATGGGAGACCTAGAAGAAGTTCCAGGATCCTGGCTTTGGATCGGCCCAGCTCTGGCTGTTGCAGCCATTTGGGGAGCGGATGGAAGAACCAGCAGATGGATGACCTCTCTCTCTATCTCTTCCTCTCACTGTCTATAACTCTACCTCTCAAATAAATAAATAAATAAAATCTTTTTAAAAAAATCCATTGGTTTGGCCTGTACTTTTGATTGACATTTTACCCACAAATTATTTTGTAACATCATGTATTGGTCATTTGGAAAATATTGGTTCACTGAGTTTTGCAGATCTTCCAAATATTAAGACTTTTCATTACAAAACATCAAAAAACACCAAACAGGGACGTTCATTCATGTCACCACCAATCTCATCAGAACTGGGATGCTTTCCAACTCCAAGGAGCAAATAAAAGTTTTCCAAATTCAAATTTTCTCTTAGAAGTCCCACTTTGGTCATTGTCAATGAACACAAAAATTCTTTCCTTGAACTGACGGGCTCACTTCAATCACTCTTTAAAAAAAAAAAAAAAAGATTTATTTATTTATTTATTTGAAAGGCTGAGTTACAGAGAGATAGGGAGATACAGAAATCTTCCATCTGCTGGTTCACTCCCCAAATGGCTACAAGTCATGGAGCTGGGCCCATCCGAAACCAGAAGCTTCTTCTGGGTCTCTTACATGGGTGCAGGGGCCCACGCACCTAGGCCATCCTCTGCTGCTCTCCCAGGCCATTAGCAGGGAGCTGGATCAGAGGAGGATTAGCAGGACCCAAACCGGCACCCATATGGGATGCTGGCTCCGCAGGCAGCAGCTTTACTCACTATGCCACAGTGCCAGCCCCACTTCATTCTCTCTTTTTTAGAAAAGATTTATTTGAAAGGAAGAGTTATCGAGAGAGAGAGAGAGAGAGAGAGAGAGAGAGAGAGAGAGAGAGAATCTTTCATCTGATGGTTCACTCCCCAATTGGCTGCAACGGCCAGAGTTGCGCTGATCCGAAGCCAGGAGCCAGGAGCTTCTTCTGGGTCTCCCACATGGGTGCAGGGGCCCAAGGACTTGAGCCATCTTCTACTGCTTTCCCAGGCCATAGCAGAGAGCTGGATCGGAAGTGGAGCAGCCAGGACTCCCATATGGGATGCTGGCACCGCAGGCGGCGGCTTTACTCTCTATGACACAGTGCCAGCCCCTTCATTCGCTCTTTAGAAAACCTATGTCCAACACCCAATCCTCACTTGTTCTTTTAAGTAAAACTGCTGTTCAGTGAACTCAGTTCATGACCCAGTGATCAAAGTGCTTTCATTTCCCATTTTGTCCCACAAAGGATTAATAAGGTATCGAGGCGCTGGGCCTTGATTCCTACTGGGACGCAGCAGCTTTACCCATTGTTGCTCTTGCAAATATCAATCAAGTGAAATCGGCAAATAATAACTGTGGATCCTCTGTAAGAGTCTGAGAGATTCCCAGGGATCCGTGAATGATATCTTGAATGCTGATGTTCCAATGAAAGAATGAGAATGGTCATATTTACTTTTACTTTTTAAATGACATTTTTAGATATCACTCAAAGGCATGTAAAATGCTTTCACAAAGATCCCATGGAAAAAAACGAAGACCAGCTCCATCTGTGCTACTATTTGCTTTACTTCCTCAAAAAATAAAAGAGGGGCGGGGGAGTGAGAACCCATGGGAGCGAATCAGGCATGTGAAGTCATCCATCACGCGCGTGTCATGGTGAGCAGACGCAGTCCTGGGACCAAAAAGGCAAGAGGCGCTGGGAACTCAGGGCCCTCCATCACCTTCCCCCACAATCCCACTAGCTACACACCCTCCCACAACACAGTCATACACACACACAGCCATGGCTAATCTCACACAACAGTACACACACACAGTGCAATCACACAGCCACACCAAGTCCCAACAGCCAACCTTGTTGTGCCCTAAACCATATTCACAGGCCGGAAGCTCAACAGCCATACACCCAACCATAGTGACACTCAAAGTCTCAGTGAGGTTCCCATTTAAAACACCTGCTGGGGCCAGTGGCCCTGCACACACACACATCCGTAAGCTTTTCGAAACAGGCCTATCTGGGTTCAGGTTCGAGTTCTACCCTTTGTTAGTTCTGTAACCTTCAGCAAATTATTTAACCTGCCTGAGCCTGAGCTCCAGGAGATGGAGATAATTTGCACCTTCTAAATTTGATGTGAGGATGGTATAAAATAACCAGACAGTGACTGCACCTCGTCTGGCCCCTGTGCCCTGGGAGACCCAGCTGTAACTGCCGTGTATGGCTTTTGTCACCAGAGGGCACCAGGGCTCCAAGGCGTCTGTGGGGGCTGCGGGAAGAAAAAATGCCAGAAGTCCAGGATTCCTGGGGAGCTTGGGGGTGAGCATGGGCTGGGTAGGTGTGGAGATCTGAATGGACTGGACAACCTGGGGGAACCCTGGTGAGGCCCCAGGCCTCCCTGGTTTGCTACTGGGTATGGTGGGCATCTCCGGGGGAAGATTTTGCTCTGGGAAGGAAGCTGAGCACATATTCTACTAGTCAGGCTCTCTTCTGCACTTGTCTCACATGGTATTAACTGCTCCAGTTCCTACCACTACTGCGGCTGGCAGGCAACCCTAATGGTATTTCTGGGGAACAACCCTGAGGAAACTCAGGTCCAAGCTCACACGGGTCTTAGAGGATCTGGGACACACGGCAGAGGCAGGGCAGCTGGCCTCAGAATCCTACTCTAACCACTAGCCCACACTGCTCTCACAGTGACTCCGCCTCCCCTTCCGGGGGTCCTGCCAGGACTCCCTGACCCCAGCTGTCTCCCCTGGAGCTCTGCCAACCCCAGCTGGCCCTTTCCCAGTTTCCACCCTGCTCCCCACCTGCTCCCTAGGCCAGCCCCTGGTAAGAGGCTTATCAGACATGTGGGGGGGACAGATAAGGCGGGGCCCCAGCAGGGCTTATCCAGCTCTGCCATCCCCAGCTGCTGGGAGCTGGGGGGTGGGATGGGGGTGGGGAAACTGCCAGCAGATGGAGTCCCACCCACTCAGGCAACAACACCCTAAACCCCCAGCCCAAGGCCTGTGTCACTCCTCCTGACGTCATAGCTCTATGATGTCATCATTTGTAGTCTTGCTCAGACAAGACTACTGGGGAAGTGGAGTCAGAGAGGAATGCATTCCAGGCTTCAGGTCACCAGGCTGGGAGGACCTGGTGGAGGGCTGGAGGGAGGTCACAGGATCCTCCCTAGGGTAGGCAGTTATTTCTGGTGTTGGCTGCCTGCTTCCAGCCACCCCTCTTCCTGTCTTCCCATTCCATGGAGGCTCTGGGCCCGGCAGGGGCAGGGGAGAACTCTCCAGGGCAGCTGCGGCAGCTCCGGGATCAGCCTCCATCTCTGGAACTGGCCCTCTCCTCCCCGCAGGGGGCTTGAGCCTCATCCTCTGGGGGTCAGAGGGGAAGAGGAGCAGAGAGGGAGAGCATGGCCAGACAAGTGGACATGACCAAACCTGCTCCATCGGCCACACGCATCTGCTTGCTGACGAGAGCTAGTCTCTCTCCCAGCCACGCCCAGGGCCACATGCGGGCTACAGGCAGCCCCACACGGAGCCACACAGACGCACCAACACAGGCTCTTCACCACACCATACCACAGTGAGAGCAGGAACTCTTCATTCCCTTGGCTCTATTCCTAGAGAGTGGCACAACTCCCAGCACAGAGCAGATGCCTGCAAATATTTGGTGAGTGAATACCTGGACATTCAATTACGCCGGCTCAGTGGTGGTGGTGGGGGCTCCAGGCCCAGGACGGGTACATCAGGGAAGCCCCACTGTCCCTGTTGGCACCACTCCTGCCCAGCTTCGGCCAGGGCACTTCTCCAGGTGGTGCCCATCCCCAAAGGGACCTTGATCCTGGGAGGCCACCACACTGTCTCCCAGAGGATTGGGACACTGGTGCTCTGAAAGTTGGATATTATGAGCATCACGTGGTGCAGATGCTGGGTAACCTGAGCAGAAGGCCCTCTGGGTGTTGAGTGTGGGCTCTGGGTACTGAGAACTCCGGGTTCAGGACCCTCTCCAGGGCTGGGAACTGTGGCACCTTGGACATTGAGAATTCTGGATTTGGGGAGTCCTAAAGTATTTTGGAGCCAAGGCATGCAAGGCTCTGGAGTTTGGGATGCTCTCCTGGACAGAGCCCAAGTCAGTGCTTCTTCTCCGTATGCCTGGTTTTACCTGAGCGGCCAAGGTGTGTCCTGATTACCTCTGCTCTGAGCCTCAGGGGGTGGCTCATGCAGCCAGGAGAGCAGTTAGGAGACAGAGAAAGCCCAGCAGGGTGCCTGGGAGACACCTGGAGCCCCAGACACAGCTCTTGGGTCTGGAACCTGTCTAACCCATTCCACTGCATTGGGACAGGGAAGGGAAGGTGCCAGGCACTGACCACTGGGCCTCAAGTTCCCGAGATGAAGACAGAGCTGGGCACAGGCAGGCCACTCCCAACAACGCTCCAGGCTACAGAGGCGGGGACTCCAGGGGAGGTGGTGACCGCAAGTCAGGCAGGCTCCAACTCCAAGCCAAGTGCACCCTCCCCCAACTCCCTGGCAGCCCTCCGTCCAGGTGGCCCGAGCTGCCAGCTCCCACAGTGCCCTCCGGAAAGAGTCCAGGTGTGGCACTGCGTCTATTTCCACCAGACACACACCTAAGCTCACCCTGGCCCCCAGCAGAGAAGCCTTGATCCTGGTGGCTGATGACGACAAATGAGGAACCCAGCCAGGACGGGGGATCTGACGCTGGGCGCGGCCCTCCCAGGAAACTGTAACTGGAGGCTCCTGAGACACGCCTTAGCCCATGGTGGGTGGGGCCCAGCCGGCCCCACCGGCCGCCTGCCTTGTTGCCCTGCCCCAGGGAAGCAAGCAGGCAGGGATGGCGGATGCCATCAACCCTCCTAGCCCAGTCCTCTGTGCTTAAGCCCCTGCTCCCCAGTAGTGGCCTGAGCTGGCGTGGGCCAGTTGCCCGGGGCCAAAAGCTCACAGCCAGGGACGAGGCCATCCCTGCTCTGACCTGGGCTAGGCCCAAACCTGCCTCTCTTGGGACCTCATTCAGATTGGAAAAAACCAGCCGCTCTGGTTCCTTCTCGGCGTGGAGACAGCTTTCAAACAGAACCTTTCTCACAAGGGTCTCCTCGGGACTCCGCTCAAGTGGCTGCTGGGAGCTCTGTCTGGATCAAGGTGGGTAAAGTACACACATCCATAAACCTGTCACCACGTCCGCAAATATGCTTTCTGCTCTGTCATTGTTGGTCTAGCAAAACCCGCAGAGTCCATGTCTGCAACTTCCCCAAACACCCCCAAGGACCATTTTCTCTTCCCCCAACCCCATAGGCTAAATTGCCAGGCTGCCTCCCCACCCCAGGGAAATCCCAAACTCCTCTCTTCGTGGCAGAGCCTTAGTGAGCTGAGCCATGCTGTCAGCATCCTGCACCTGCCTCCCTTCATAAAGTTTCCGTGGGCAGGTGGGAAGCCCCACCTTGCTCTGAACGCCGAACATCTTCAGAACGCTCCCAGCGCCACCTCACTCCTAGGTCACTGCTTTGAGGCGGAGGGGAGGAAGAGGATTTTCCCTCCCACTCCCATTCTTCCATGTCCTCCCTCTAGGGTGGCAGCCCTCTGTGACGAGCGACGTGGGAGGTGGGGGAGGACAACCCAGAAGCAGTTTTTGGAGGAAGTTAGGTCCTGGCAGGAGGACAAGGAGGGCTTGGATCCCATCTACCCAGTCCCAGGAGCTGGACACACACAACTACACAGGCCACAGCGAGGTCCAGGTGTGCCTACCCAGAGCCAGGGACACAGGCACAGCAGACTGCCTGCACAGAGGCATGGGTGTGCACCTGCAGCAGGTTCACAATCACAAACACACTATCTCTGGGAGAAAAGTGAAAATGAAAACAAGTGATTTCCCAGAACTGATGGTGTCTCCAGTGTGACCAGGCTGTCAGTTCTGGGAGCAATCTTGGCATGTACCTGACCTTGGGGTTGTCCGGGACAGAACCGTGTGGGGCCCGAGGGAACTCACATGGCAGGAGGCATCTGGGCTTGATGCCTGTTATCTCACCTAGCACCTCTGATTGTAAATTAATAAAGTGGAATCTCACTTGTCAACTGGTCTCGTGCAAGCTTGGCACGTAGTCACCAGCTTCTCCGTCCCCAGAGAAGAGGTAAGAGCAGTTACCCGGCCATGCACTGGGGAGGATTCAGGGTGCAGAGTGAAGATGGTTGGTCCAGACGGTGCCCTGCTGTCAGTGCCAACTGGCCCCATCCTCTGGAGGCTGGTGGCCTTCACAGGTAAGCAGAGATGGGAGCCCCATCCAAACGCCCAGCACCGCAGGGAGCAGCAGTGTGCATCATGGACACAGCCAGGCGTTTCCTTAGTGCATCCTCTCGGTTTGGCAGGGGAGGAAACCGAGGCACAGCAAAGCTTCTTCAGTTAACCAGTATTTTACTGCAAGAACCCAGGTCTGTGTGCCAACCATGAAAGGAAGAAGGAGCCGGGACGAGTTTGGAGGCTCCCCCCTCCCCAACACCACCACCACAGCAGGGCTGACCAAGGCAGTGGTCCAAGGAGGGTTCCAGGAGAGAGCCCTCTGGCCAGCTCTCCAGTTTCAGGGGTAGGACCCAGGCCTTACCCAGCTGTGCCCAGTGTCTAGCGGCGCTGCTCCAAAGGGAATGGAATTTGCTTTGACTTCTCTCTAGGGGGAACGCAGGCGCAGAAGGCCAGGGGCCTGGCGAGCTAACTGCAGCCCCAGCCCCAGCCCCCCGAAGTGCCCCAGGCCTCTGGCTCCATTCCAGCCTAGCCCGAATGGGACATCTGCTTCCTCCAAGGGCCCCAGCTGCAGGGCAGCGAGGCAGGGGCGGAGAAGGGGGGTCCTTCGCGGAGCCCCGCTCCCGAGGGTTCGCTGGATCAATCATCTGAAAGCTGGAGCGACTTGTAATTTTATTCCCTGGGAGGAGGAGCCTGGGTGGCGGGGGCGGGGTGGGGGCGCGGGGCGGGAGGCCGGGGGAGCCGTTCAGGGAGGGGGAGGGACTTGGCTAGGTCTCCCAAGCCTTCTCCACACTCCAAACTTTCACCAAACTCCTGGCCCCCGCCTCCTCGAAACCAAAACACAACAAGCTCCGGAGGAGCCGCGAGCAGCGCGGAGGGGCGGGCGGACCCACGGTGGCACCGGGCCTCGGGAGGCTGATGCAACTTTCCCTTTAAGAAAGCCACCTGGGCGCACCGCGGCGCGGACCGCCACGCCTGGGCCGGGGGCTGCAGCATGGTAAGGGGCCGGGGGCCGGGGAGCTGCGGTCCGCACCTCCGAGGGTCCAGCCGTCGGGGTGAGCGTGCGGCCGCCTCGGCGGGGCTGAGCCCCGGGGAAGCGCGCGCGCGCGTGTGAGCGATCGCGCATGCATGCGGGCATCTGCGGGAGCCGCGTGGGCGCACGCACCGCGATGCCTGTCTCGCCGCAAAGGTCGGGGTAGGTGCGCGCGTCTGGGTGTCACCGCTGTCACCAAGGGACTGAAGCCAGGAGGGAATGGGGGTTGGGGAGGCACTCCCGGGTGCGGGGCGCTGCGTGCCGACGCCGGCTCGGTCGGCCGCGGGGGCGTGGGTGTGTGGGCAGCACCGGAGCCTGAGCTTGTCACGGTCCGTCCGGAGCGCCAGGGGTCCGCGCGCGGGGGCCTGCGGGGCCGGGCACCGAGGGTGCGCTTTGCGCCCAGCGCACTAGCACTCGCTCCATCGCCTCACACGGCTGGCCGGCCTGGCTGCTTCGGCCCCTCTTGGCCACTATCCTCCCCGTTCTTCTGGTGCCGGGTCCGGGTCCGAGTCCGGGGCCGGGGCCCGCGGGCCCCAGGAAGCCGTGCGGGAGGGTCCCGCACCCTTGGGCCCTCTTTGTCCGCGGCGCTGGTGGCCTCAGCTTTGGGAAGGGACTGCGGGCTGGGAGTTCCTTGGGGGCTGCTCCCTTAGGGAGGATCCGCTCCCTCCGCATCGCAACCCTCGTTCCGGGCGCGCCGGGGGCTAGCCCGGGAGGCCACAGGTGAGGGCAGGGGCCTGGCAGCCCCAGGGCGCCGGCAGGGCGCCCACCCTCGGCTGGCGCCCCGCACCCCGCACCCACGGCCGGGCGCGGAGGGCGGAGGGGCTGAGCCGGGGCCGGGCGGGAGGGGGCTTGCCCGGGGGGCCGGGAGGGGCGGGCGCCGGCCCGGGGGCGGGGACCCGGCGCCCCGGTACTTTTCCACGGCAGGGGCCGGGGCGGGGCCACCGCTTGCACGCCAGCTGAGAGGCCCCCACGTGGTGGCTGATGTAACGCCCGCCCCCCGCGGCCTGCACCTCGATTAAGGCGGACGCGCCCCGCTTCAAGGAACTGAAGTGCTCCGGGCGGTGCCGCAGCCCCGAGAGCGACCGCGCCCCTGCCGGTCCGCCCGGGGCCTCTTCGCGCGCGGCCGGCCGCTACTTAAAGGAGCCGCACCCCCTTTCGGGCCTGCACCCCGCAGGCCACGCCCCCTCGCGGATCGCTCTTAAAGGAGCCGCGTCCCCGGGCTCTCTGACAGCTCCCCTCACAAAGCCTGGTCTATTTTTCAGTTAAAACAAGCCCGAGGCTACGGCCGCTAGGATATAAAGGCTAGGGGTGGGGCTGGGGGACAAGGAGTGGGGAAGGAGAGGTTAGACAGCCCCAAAGTGAATGGCATCCGCAGGTTGGAGAATAGTGGGTGAGGGGCGATAGTGAGCTCGCCAGAAGGTTTCCAAGGACTGCAGAGGAAGGAGACTGCGGCTGGCCTGGGGGTCACAGAGGACTCACACCTCTGCCCTAGGAGATCCTCCAGCTAGTGGGGGAGCCAGACGTGGACACAGCGAGCCCGGCAACCTGCGGGTGGCCAGCGTGTGGGACTGGGTGGGGGCACCGCAGGAAGGCTGAGAGGCTCTTGGAGGCCCGAGGAAGGCTTCCTGAAGATGATGTCCTTGGGACAGATACAGGTGGAGCTGGGGCGGGGGCCCTCTACTGCCTGAGCCGGGCCTGGAGGCAGGAGCGTCCAGGGCTTGGCACCTGACACTCCTGTCTGGGGCTAAGGGAAGGCACCAGACAGCGAGGCAGAACCGCGGGCCCTTTCAACCACTACCCTCGGGTGGCTCACAAGCAGCACCAACCCAGTGCATCCTCTGCCGTCTCCACACCTGCCGTGTCACCAGCATTCTTGTCCCTGGGACTGGCACCAGCTCGCTGGCACCAACAGAAACCTGGGACTGGCACCAGCTCACTGGCACTAACTGGCACCACTGGAAACCAGAGACCCCTCCTCATCCTGCAGGGCCCCCAAGGGCCACCACAATGCCATCTCTCAAGTCAGTGCACCCCTTCCTCAGCCCATGTCCACCTTCCTGGCCTGGCCAGGTCCTAACTGAATTCTGCCCTTGCACTCGCCTCCCTCCAGTCCCTTCCCCATGCTGCGTCCTGGGTGATGCTGTCAGCATCCAAGGGGATCCCTGCTTCGAAGCCTTCAGGGGGCCAAAGCCCAGACCCAGAAGCCCCGGCCCTACTTATCTGGCACCATCTCTGGCCACTCTCTCCCCGGCTGCTGCGAGATACCCAGGCTCAGTCTTTCCCCAAAGTGTGAATCTCTCTTCCTCTTCCCTTCCTCATCATTGCCACTTTGCCTAGTTTCCTCTTCGGGCACTTGAGATGCCGCTTCCTCAGAGCAGCCCTCCTGGACTCTGGGCCCTGCTGTGGAGTCTGGGAAATGGATCTTAATCCTACGCACCCTTTATCTCAGTCTGGAATTATTCAACATGAGTCACCAGCGTCATTCATTTCCCCTAACCTATGACCTGCAGAAGAGTGGACTTCTTTGGGTTCCTGGTGTCTAGTACAGGTCTGGCCCAGAGCACACCTGCAATAAATATTCATGGAATACGTGAGTCTAGCCGTGGCCAGCCTTAAGTGCTCGCTGAGCAGTTTGGGCCCTGTCCTGTGGGCTGTGGAGGAGTAGTGGAGGGCCCCAGGGCTTTAGGGCTTTGGGAGGATTACGGGGTTGGAGGGGCGGCGAGTGTGAAGGGTTCGTGATAGAGACAAAAATTTGGTAGAAACTCAAACTTGGGAGGGAATGGTGATTAGTCCCATCTTCCAGACTGGCAAAACTGAGGCTCCAAGAGGTTAAGTAAGTTGCTCAGAATCCCATACCTAAGGAATGGCAGAGCCAGATGTGCAGCCCAGGCCTGCTGGATTCCAGAACGCAAGCTTGTCACCTGCTGGACTGGCCTTGTGACCCACTGCTTGTCAGGGTGACCTGGGCCCGTGGGTCTCCAACACCTGGAGGAAGGCCCGGCGTATCGTGGGCACTCACCTGGCACTTTCTGAGTGGAAGCGGGAGCCACGTAAAAGAGATGGCAGAAGCAGGAGAACCAGCAAAGCTACACCCAGTTCGCTCTCTGGAAGCAGCCACTAAGCTGTCTTTCCCCCAGCAATGCCAAAGCTACCAGATGGCAGTCAGTGCTCAGGCCCTGGCAGGAGCTGGCTGTCATGACCACCCGGGAGTGGAGGGGTCCCCTCGGAGTCAGTGACATCAGGCCCAACGCACCAAGTGCAAACCCTGGCTCAGGCACTTACGGGCAAGGCGTTGGGCCCCACGGAGGCATCTCTGGGCCATGAGCAGTGTGGGGACCGCGGGGGTGACCTGCATGAGTGCCTCTGTAGCCAGTGTGGGACGGCAGGCCCTCAGTCTACTCACGCAACACAGGACACGATGTGCAGCCCCCGAGGTGGCTCCCCACCATGCCGCCTGCGTTGTCACATCACTGTCGTCACTGTCATCAGTGCTCCCTGGCGAGGGCAGACTGCTTTGGGGGGCTCAAATCTAGGGTTGGCGCCGTGGGGGAGAAGGTGCTGTGGGTGGGGACCACAAGGGCGCCGGCTGCTCCGTGCTGCTCCACGACACCACAGCCGCCAGAGGAACCATTTAGGAGGATGCGTTGAGAGGCAAAGACCACTGACAAAAAGGAAGTGGGGGGCAGACATTGTGACACAGTGGGCTGTCGCTGTCTAGGACACCCACATCCTGTATCAGAGCGCTGGTTCAAGTCCCGGCTGCTCCACTTCTGATCCAGCTCCCTGCTAATGCACCCAGTAAGCATCAGAGGAGGGCTCAAGTGCTTGGGTCCCTGCCACCCAAGTGGGAGACCTGGATGGAGTTCCTGGCTCCTGGCTCTGGCCTGGCCCAGCCTCAGCTGTTGTGGGCATCTGGGGAGTGAACCAGTGGATGGAAGATCTCTCTTTCTCTCTCCTCTCTCATTTTCAAATAAATAAACGAATGAATCTTTAAAACACAAGAAAGGGAAATGGTCACCAGCCCAGCCCTGCCCTGCCCTGCCAGAGCTGAAGGAAGGCTCTGTGGGAGACAGAGCTGCCAGCCAGGGGGCAAAGGGCCCAGGGAAGCCAGGCACTCATTTGCATAAGCAAAGAGCTTCCTCATCTCCAGCCTCCCAGTGACTTCCTGGGCCTGTGGGCGATAGGTGGAGGGCAGGTGGCTGTGGGTGGGGTTGCTCCCTAGGAAGACAGGAAGGTCCCAAAGCAGAAACAAATCTTTCCTGGGACCAGGCCCTGTGGAGGTTTAACCTCTTTGTCCCTCTGACCCAGAGTTCTTCTTGCTTGAGAGAATTCCTTCAGGCTTTGGCAGGTTAGGTCCTCCCTGAGGCCTGTCCAAACGGCCTGCGCTTCCATCGCCTCCGACACTGACCCTGCAGCATCTCCAGGTGCCTCGCTGCTTCCCTGTGCCTGCTGCCTTCTGCAGCCGAGCGGCCCTACACCGCCTCTGAGGGCTGCCTACAAGATCCCAGGCTGACCTTGACCCCCCCCCCAGCCTAGTGCCCCAGCCTCATTCATTCCCGTCCACTTCCGGGCCAGTTGGCTGGGCACGGAGGAAGACATGGAACCCAGTCCCAAGCCTTCATGAACTCACTCACTGGCTTGCGGTTGACTGACCTTTAAGCAAATCAGTGTAATGTGGAATGATAAGGGCGGTCATAGAAATCTACAAATCGGAGAGGAGGAAGCAGTTTGTCCATCCTGGTGGGGGAGGGCGTCCAGGAGGGCTGCAGACAAGAGGCAACACTTCAGGCCTGTCTCAAGGGCTTAGAGTCTCACGCGGTGGACAGGAGGGAAGGCAGTGCGAAGGCAAGGAGGCGGGCCCAGAGCTCATTGTCCGGCCAGCCGCCCTGCAGCCCAAGCCCAGCGGTACCAGGGTGGGGAAGGGTCCCACGAGCGGGGGCAGGGTTGGGAGCCCATGCCTCCTGGGGGAAAGGGTGGAGCCATTCACACAGACCTTGAAGGAATTGGACCTCTTCCCAGTTCTGTGTTCGTTTTTTATCTTTTCTAGGATTGGGCATCTGGAGAGTCAAAAATAGACCTTTGCCCAGTGGGACATGAAGCGTGGAGACCAAGAGATCCAGGGGAAGGGTGGGGAGAAGAGCTCGGAGGGGCCGGGTCTGAGGGCCCACAGGACAATGGCCTGGCAGAGCGGGCGGGACAGGGCTGATGAGCCACAGGGCCACGCACAACCGGCTCCTCACCTCCCACTCTGCTCTCTCCACAGCTCTTGAGGTCTGTGGTCTGAAAGGTGCTAGAAGCAGAACCTGTGAGTGTAGCCTGGGCCCCCAGAGCCCCCAGCCACTGCCACCATGGTCGGAAAAGGTGCCAAAGGGATGCTGGTGAGTACAACGGCCGCGTTTGTGGGGATTGGGGGGTGCCCATGAGCCTTGTTCCCCCCTTACCATTCCCCCCACCCCTCTTCCAGCCAACCACCTGCTGTGACACCTGGGGGCTGGGGACCAGCACTGCCCGAGCTCCTGAGTGCCGGGGTGCCCCAGGCCCAGGCAGGGAGCCCCTCCCCCAAGAGGTTAGACAGTGCCCCACTCTAAGCTTACAGTGGGAGAAATTCTACCATAGTCTTCCAAAGACCTGCCAGGAGGTGGCAGGTGCATTCTCCATCCTGGCCCCACGAGGTGCTGCTGGTCCCACTTGGAGACAAGAGGACACCCAGGGCTGTGCTCTGGCTGTTTCTCCTACCCCACGCCCACCCAGGCCCTGCCATGGGGATGTTGTTTGTGCCGGCAGAGGGGATCCTCAGACCCTGCTGGGCTTTCTCTGCTTCTCCAGTTCCTTTTCACTCGGAAAACAACAAAGAACGTTTCGGTTTGAGCCCTCTCCCTTGGTCTCTGAGACCATCTCCGTCTCCTACCTCCCCCAGCCGTGGTTTGGTTCTTCCTCTGCTCTCTGCCTGAGAGCCCAGGAGAGGCGGTGGTGAGATCTCCTGACAAACAAAGGCCTGGCTGAGCTTCTGGAAGGAGCGAGGCTCACTGATGAGTCCGGGCAGGCCAGCACTGGAAGCGGGAACCAGGAGAAAGGTGCCCATCTGATCCCAGAGCAGAAGCTGCGTTGCTTCTCTTGGGAGCTTGCCTTGGGACGAGGAGCACTGGCATGCTGGCGAGGTGGGGAGCCAGGGCTGCAGCTCAGCCCTCCCTCAGCAGCTCCTCACATGGTTTCTCCTGTCGCTCTGCTCAGCTGGCCCGGGATGCCTGCTGGGCCTGCCCTAAATGAGCTTTGTCTCCCACCAAAGATTTCTGGGACTCCAGGTTCAAGTGCTGGGGAGAGAAGTGGGTGGTTCTGCTGGAGGATCCTCTCTCCAGCTCTGTTCTGAACCTTTTTACCATCGGACCCTTGGCCCAGCATCTCAGGCCGGCTCTGGTCTGTCCCCTCCTGGTTGGAGCAGTCTGAATGAAGCACGCTTCTGAAAGTATCCCTGCGCCAGCCCTGAAATCTGGGTGCTCAGAAATGGACACGATGGAGGCCTCCTGCCTGAGCACCTGCTGGTGGTGGATCCCGTGTTAGAGCCCAAACTCCATCCTGGCTTTCCCAGAGAAGTCTTGGAATCGCCATGGGTGTGGGTAGGAAGTGGGGTGTGCCTATGCCCCCTTCCTGGCGTGGAAAGCCTGAGCCCTGTGAAACCCCAGACAGCCTCTGAGTTCTCTCTGACGTGACCCTGGAAGGACTGGGGAGGGCAGAGAGGAGGGACAGGATCCACGTGAGTAGCACAGAGGGCATGAATCACAAGGTCCCAGAATCCCTCCCTAAGCTGAGCTTCCTGGCCCCTGTGCTCTGCTGACCAGCCCGGCCGGCCTGCCTGGAAGGCAAGGCTGCCTTGGGACTCCCGTTCCCAGCACCAGGATGTGCCTAAAGATAGCCGGGCTTGCTCTCCTCGGCGCCCTCTGCCCTCTGGCTCCTGCCCGCTGTTGCTGTGTTTGAGGCTCATAGCATCTGTCCCATGGGTACCCCCAGTGGTTGCTTGGAGATTCTATTCCTGCCTCTTTTTCAGTTCTGCTGATGACCTTGGGCTACTCTATTCTCGGGTCCCAGTTTGGAACTGAAGCCGCCTCCATTCAGTGCTCGTCTCTAGGATACAGCCTGTGAGGTGCACCAGGCAGCCGGCCCCTGCCAAGCCCCATCCCTGCTAACTGACACAGGCAGCTAAGTCTGCGCTTACGAAGGTGCTTGTGTCACCCTAAGGGCAGATTGCTAAGAAAGTTCCTTTCTGACCTGTTCCTTCTTTGCATGCTGCGGTCAGAAGGGAGAAGGTTGAAGGGTGTGCACGCAAGCCCACGGAGCTGTGACCTTCCCTGTTCCGTGGCCTTCTCTTGCTCTCTTTGCGCCCTGCTGTGTAGGGAATGGGTAGCTGGGCCCCACCAAGGGGCGCTTGTTCCCGTCCCCTTTCCCCCAGGTTTGGGTGTGAGGACACGAGCCCCCGCGTCTCTTCGTTGTCAACAGACACCCTGTGCCATCCCAGGAGCTTCTGCAGGGCTCTGGAGCAGGTGCCCCATAGAGGAGCAAGCCACTTCCCTGCACGTGCCCAGGCCCACATGCCTGCTGCACGTGTCCCTCCCCCCTCCACTCCCAGCCCAGATGGTCTCTGCCAGGCCAGCTCAGCTGCCTCCCTCACGCCTCAGCAGCTCCTAGGACAAGGCCATGCAAGAGCCCAGCTGGCCAGGGTGCCTGCAAGCCTGGGAGCAGCTGGGTTGCTTGGGGGCACGGAGGGTGGGTGGGGTGGTCTTTCCACACAGACCTAGGGCCTCTGTACACGTGTGGGGCAGAGGTGCCTGGCTCTCAGAGGACAGGGGGCTGGAGGAGAGGATCCTAGGACGAGAGATGAGAGAGCCCCGGGCTCGGCTTTGGCCCCAGTGCCTCCCATCGAGATCCCAGGCCGGCCACCTCAGTCCCCTTCGCACGTGGCTCTCACTCATACAGAGTCCTGGGTGGTGGAGGCCTTGGTGGGCTCTGTGCCCTCTTCCCATGTCTTTGGACTCCACTGGGAAGCCTCATGCTGAGCAAAGCAAGCCCTGGGTGCCAGAGCACCTGAATCCAGAGGCTTTGCGAGCGCCGCCTGGGGCTGCTCCACCCCGACCTGTTCTATGCTTTGACATGGGGGTTTGGATACCTCTTGCTTGCAGCACCCATCGCAGGGCCTGGCACACAGTGGGTGCTCACCCAACCAGTCTTGGCATGTAGCAAGTGCTCATCTAGTACAGGCTTGGCACATCTCGGGAGGTCCCCAAGCACAGGGCTTGGCACACATGGGGCACTCCTTAGTACAAGACTCAGCATGTGGCAGATAGCTCAGCTGTGCAGCCTTGGCCTGCCCTGAGCACTCCTTTAGTACAGAGCCTGTCACCTGGTGCCACTCATCTAGCACAGTGGGTGCTCATCCAGCTCAGGGCTGGGCCTCCTTGGGGTCCCCTCCTAGCCTAGGATTGGGCATGCATGGGCTACTAACATAGTGCAGGGCCTAGCACACCACTGGGGCTCACTTGGCACAGGGCTGACACACAGGGATGTGGCACATAGTGGGTCCTGGCACATAGTGGGTGCTCTCCTAGCTCAGGGTTTGACACACAGTAGACGCACTCCTAGCTCAGGGACTGGCGACCAGGGGGTGCCCTTCTTACACAGGGCTTAGCACAGCACAGGTGCTCTCCTAGCCAGGACAGGCAGAGAAATGGCCTTCTACCAAGCCTAGCTGTGCAGCTGGTTCTTAGTGAAATGGATAAGACCTAGATCCAGGAGGAAAGCACCAGGCTTGCTCTGGCTTCCTCTCCAGCCCTCCAGCTGCACCTTCCTTCTGGCCCACCGACTTAGCCCTGCGGCCTCCCCTCCCCGCACACAGCTTCCCTTCCACCCTCCCCTCAGCTCGGTGGGACCTCCCCTCCAGAGCCCCAGAGGACACGGAGCACCTAGACTCCTTGCCCCGCTGGATGCCTGGATGCGTGCCCACTCTTATTAGGAAAAGTCAGAGGCGGGAGCTGGGGGAGTCGGCCTCCCGAAGTGGGGCTGGAGCAGCTGGATCCCGCTAATGAGGCCTCATTACGGCCAGGGCCCAGCTGGGCTGCTGCCGCCTCCTGTCCCCATGGCCAGAGCCAGGGAAAGCCATCCAGCCAGGGCTGCCTGTTCTGGGCACCCAGCCCAGGCCAGGGCAGCCGGAGCCCAGAGCCCACCCTGGGTGGAAGTGAGCATTTGGGCATCATGGGTGACTGGGCTTCCTGGAGCCAGTGGCCCAGCCAGGCCTTGGCCCTCTGTCTGTGCCGGCAGGAAGTCAGGGGCGTGTGTCTGGGGATCAGGCTGCGGGAGACTGGCCGAGCGAGCAGTGGAGTCCGGGGGTCTGAGGCCATCCTTGGGGCACTTGCGTGAGCCAAGGCCTATCCCTACCCCGCCCCATGCAAGTGGAAGTAATAATGTGCCTCCTTCATGGCACTGTTGGGACTGAGTTCATAAGAGGGGGCTTTGAAAAGTTCATCATCTTTTCAATTCAGTTCTCCATAAACTTTTTGGGGCTTCTCATGTGAGTGAAGTGCTTAGGGCCATGCCTGGCTTGTGGAAGCCCTAATATGTGTGAGCCATTGCTACTCTCCTTCCTGGTGCTCAGTCGAATCAATGATTGGTCAATATTCTCCCCGTTTTGAGACCAGACAGGTGAAGTGACTTGCCTAAGGTTCTATATGGTAAGAAACTGGCAGAACTGGGGGCCTATCTGACTCTAAAGCCTGTGCATTTAAAAAAATAAAAAGTCTTTCTGCCCTAGGCAGTATTCCCTGTGTGGTGACCACACCTACTGACCTGGCGTGAAAGTTGTCCTTACACCAGAATTCATGCATGCCTCCGTCTGACGGACAACTCCTAAGACCCTGCCACGTGCCAGGCCTATGGCTGTCTTGTCAGTTTCCAGAGGCCACATGCCTTCCCCGTGCCAAGGCCATGCCCACCTTGCTAGCATCAGGGAGAGACTGACGTGAGTGCAGGCTCAGAGAAGAGAGATTGGCTGGGTCTGAGTGACAGCTCAGCACGGCCATGAAGACACCCACTGGCCTTCCCCAGCCCGGACAGCTCCCTGACATGCAGGTCCCAGGCCACTCAGCACTAATGTCCACCGGTCCTCATTCCACGCTCCCTTGCCCTTGACCACACCCTGTGGTGACCACCCTCTTGGAGAGACAGGTGACAACACAGCTCACCAGGCCAGAGCTTTCCTGCATGGTCAGTCACATTGTCCATCATGGCTGGTTAAGGGGCCCCCATCTCCAGGAATCAGGTGCAGCTACAAGGCCTGACATCTCCCAGGCCACGGCACACTAAGAAGTCTGGGAGGAGGGAAGCTCCTGTGGGCTACACCTCCACCTCCCTGTACACCACCAATGCTAGTGTTAGATGGAACAAAGCCTTTTACTCATCCAGCACCAACTCTCCCGCCGCGAGCCCCCCAGGTGCCAGGCCTCGGGCATCAGACAGCACCTGGGCCCCGAGGCCAGCTCTGGGAGGAGAACTGAAGCCCCCACTCTGCCCCTGCCCCTGCCGAGCCTGCTCTGCCCCGTCTGTTGTTGTGAGTGCGTGCGTGTGTGTGTGTGTGTGTGTGTTGTTCCAGTAACTTGCTGGGAACAAGGGAAAAGCACAACAAACCCCATGCCTCATCTCCAGCTTGGGAGCACCCGCGCCAGGCTGCATGGGGACTGGCCGGAGGGGGAGGGCCTGGGGATGGGGGAGGCAGAGCTTCGGGAGGAGATGAGGTGAAAGTAATTGACGCTGCCCAGCCTGGCAGTGGAGGAGGCAGGGGATGCGTCAGTGTCGCTGGAGCTGGCAGAGGTGTGAATGAGCGGCGGAGACACGCGCGCTCCAAGTGCTGGCCCCGCGATGGCCACGGCTCGTGGACCTGCGGCCCCCTCTTCCCCAGAACAGGTCAGTCACCTTCCAGAAGGGCGAGCCCCTCTCACCAGTGCCAGGCAGGCTTGGAGGCTGGGCTGGGGGGTGGGGAGAGGGGCTGGGTTAGCCTGTGCCAGGGAGGGACAGGAGCAGCCGGCGGGCGAGACAGACACCAGCAAAAGTGACCCAGAAAGTGGCAACTGTGCAAAGAAGTGCAGGAAGAGTTAGCTGAGTGGTGGGGGCGAGGGGGCGGCCGGTAGGGGGTGAGGGCTCCCCCAGCCCAAGGACCTGCTGAGAATCTGCTCTGAGTATCAAAGCTGCATTGTCCTCGCTCCCGGGGAGACGGGCCGGCGGTGCCCAGGAATTGTACTAATCAATACAGCCCCATTGTCTGGGCACGGCAGTGACTCCTATGGGGAGAGTGGGTGAGGGGGCACGGGAATGTGGTCCATGGGCTCCATCACGGCTGGAGGAGGAGGCAGGGGCAGGGCGAGAGCCTCAGCCCGGAGGAGGGAGACCCCACAGATCTCTCTCGCTAGTGTCCAGGGCCAGGGCCCGCAGGAGCTGGGCGGCCCTGTATCCTCGCCCCAGAAGCCGGGGATAGGCAAGGATGCTGGGCGCTGGACGGCTGATAGCAGGGGGCGTGAAGGAGCTGGGGAAGCCACCCTCCTCCCCTGCAGAACGTGGAAACTTGACCTTTGGCGGGCCAGAGAAGGAATGTCCTCTGAGGGGGTGTGGGTGGGACAGGGAAGAAGCTGTGTGCAGAGCTGCCCTTGAACCTCAAGACTGCTGGGTGAAGAACCAAAGCCGCTTCCCAGAGACCCAGCCTGCCCACCGCCTTGCTCCTCCCGGCTGAAGGCCAGGGGGCGGGGCGGGCCCACCGGGGCCCACCCAGCACCCTGTTCCTCTCCCCAGGGCTGGGGACTGCTGGACTTCTGTCTGCTGCTTGAGCTGCTGGCAGGTTGTCTCTGCCGACAGGGCTCTGTGACTAAACAGCACAAGCCATGGGTTTGCCTCCATTACCTGCCATCCTCCGAGGTGCCCAGGGGTTGCTGACAGGCACCAGGGTGGACACCCCCATGGCTCCGCTCCTCCCCCTGCAGCCCCTGACTCCTTCCCCATCCTCGTAGCTGAGGCTGGACATGGGCGCTCGGGCTCCGCTCAGTTCGTGCAGGTGAAGAACAGAGAAGCCTCTGTCACTGCAGGACAGGTGCTGTCTAGGGGCCAACCTGGCGCCTGGGCCTGATGGGAGAGAACTTCGGGGAACAAGGACCGAGAGCAGTGCCCAGCGGGGGGCGGCCGGGAGTGGGGGGGTGGTCCTCTGAGGCAGCCGCCTTTTACTGTAATGACTGTTCCACCCTAATTCCCCACTGGGGCTCGGAGAAAGTTGCCAGTGATCTGATCTGGCTCGAGGTCAGTCTGGGATGTGAGGTCTCGCCCGTTCTCCTCCATAAAGTTTGTCTTGGATGGGCCTTCATCCCATGAGCAAACCCTGGGGCTGCAGAGTCCTGAACGAGAGGAGCCTGCTGGGTCCCAGCGGAGCCCGCCCGGCCAGGGCAGCTCCAGGATTCCTCTGCGTCCAGCCAGAGCAGGAGGAGGGAATTCACAATTCACAAAAATATCCAAGGGACACGGACCGAGGGGGGCGGGAGGGGAAGCTGCAGCGGAGCTGAGTCCAGGCCCTGTGAGTGGAGCAGGAAAGCCAGGAGGGGGCTCTCCTGCTCGTGCATGCCTCGGGGAGTGGGCTCTGCTCCCGGGTTTCCTCTACACTTTTCTGGACTTCCCAGACTTTAGTTTTGGGATGAGCTTATTATATTTTTATCATCAGGGGGGAAAAAAAGCACAAAGTATTTTTAAAAGTAATCTCAAAAGTTGGTGAGAACCGGTGGAAATGTGGGAGGGGGAAGTCAGACATAGCCAAATTCCAGACACGCTGGAGGTATGAACGTTGGGTCCACGGCGACTGCTGCGTGTGTATCGGGGCCGCCGGGATAACCTAGCCAGTTCCTGGGTTTGCAGCTAGGGATGAGCAGAGACTGAGGGTGCAAGTGGTTTGCCCAGGGCTACAGGGCCAGCAGGCTCTGCAATGCCCAGGCTCTAACTCCCTCAAGGGTCCGACCTGGGCCAAGCCCGGGGCAGAATGGTAGATCCAGCTTCCGCCCTGGGAGCTGAACAGCCTTAATTCCAGCACTCACCCAGAGCAGCAAATGCGCTGAGCAGAGGGCTGTGTAAGGGGCTTACGTAAGTACCTCTGCTCAGCATGGCTCAGCCGGCCACGCAGGGCTGGGCTGGGGGTGCTCACCCAAGAAAGATCACCAGGGTTTGTGCAAGAATGGACACTGCCGCCTCGATGGCTGGTTCCAGGCTGAGGGGCCCGTGTGTTCGAGTGTTGGGTGTGTGTGTGGCTTCTCTTCACTCAGCCGAGGCAGGAGAGCTCCAAAGCTCACATCCTGCCGGGCCTGGGAGCTTGGAGACTGGGCAGGGACGTCCTGCAGCCCACCTCCTCCCCAGACCCACGGCAGTGGTGCATGGAGTCTCTGTCGTGGCCGTGGTCTCTCAGGGCTTCCAGGAAGGGTTCAGGGTAGCCCAGGGCAGCAGAGGGGAGGAGGGCATCAGAGACCAGCCCAGAGTGCTCCCTGCCACTGTGGCTCCACTCCCCACCACCGCAAGGCGTGAGCGAGCGCATGCGGGGCAGACAGTGGGGGACGTGGGCGGGCAGGAGAAGCCTGGAGCATGGCCCACAGCAGGGCAGCCAGTCTGGGTCATGTCGAGAGTGCAAAAGGACTCTTTCATGGGCGTCTCCGAGCCAGTGCCACGGCCGGGACGGTTAATATCCGAGCCTGTCCCACCAGCAGAAAAGAGAGGAAAGCCAGGAAGGAAGGGAAGAAGAGGGGCTCCCGGAGCAGAGCTGGACACCCAGAAAACCCGTGCCCAAAGGGAGCTGGCGCTGCCCTGTGCCCGGGACTAAGTCCTCCCCCGCTGAGCCTCCTGAAGGCAACCGGCCGTGGTGGCAGAATGGAAGTCAGAAGCCGAGCTGTGTGCAGGCAAGGTTCCCGCCGTCGGGGCACTGTGGCACTGAGCGGCAGGCCGGGCACTGTGGCACTGAGTGGCAGGCTGGGCACCTCTAGTGCCATCAGGATCTTCCCTCCAGAGCCCAGCGGCCAAGCCCCAGGCCCAGCCCTGTCCTCCGGCCGCCCCTGTGCAGCCCGCACAGCTGAACTGGTCCGCACAAGGCTCAATGTGTGCTGCTCATTATCAGAGCAGCAGCGGGCACTAGAGCGCTCAGGCGGGCAGCTGCCTGTGGCACGTGGCTGGGGACATCATCCCACCACCCCCAACACATACACCCATGCCAGGGAGAGAGCGGACCTCAGCGATCCAAGTCTGGTCTCACTGCACTTGGTTGGCAGGATGGGAAGTCTGTCTCTCCAGGGACCTGGCCCTTGCTCTGCCCTGCCCTGGGGCCAGCGGGACCCTCAGTTGTCCCTTTTACAGCGGTTGCGGCTGCTCTGTGACCCCACCCACACACTCTGCAGCTGCACAATCCTGCATTGTGCCTCTACGTAAACAAGCCCGGGACAGAATAAAACTGTTATTGTAGCGTCGACATATAGGAGCCCTATTTGGCTGCTATTTGTTTGGGAAGGGATGAACTTCACACCCTGAAAAACCCTGCCCTGTGTGGTATTGAGGTCTCGGAGGTGGTGTCGTGCTCAGGCGGCTGCCGCCGGGCGCCGCCCTCTCCCAGAGCCAAGGACGCCTTTAAAGCTGTCGCAGCAGCCTCCCTTGAACTCAGCCTGCCTTCCTCCTTCCATACCCCGTGACCCTGAGCAAGTCCCCTTTAGGAGCTCATTGAAGTCACACGTAAAACGACCTCTGTGCTGTCCACGCGTGGCTTTCTTCGCCGCCCCATTTCCGGCTCTGGATGGGCAGAAACCGTCTGCTTTGTTCACAGCCGAATTCTCCGTGCCTGGCACAGGCCCTGGCACGCAGTAGGTGTCGCTGAATCTCTGCGGTCACACCAGTGAATCAATGAACGAGCGCAAGCTCCTTCCGCCTGCAGGCTTGCCCCAAGGGACCCAGGATCCTGGGACTGTGCCCCAAGTCACTGCGGAGGGGCCCTCTGCTGGTTGCATTGCTGGGGAGTGGCACAGGGGATGGTCGCCCCCAAAGGAGTGGGTGCTGCAGTGCCCACCGGCCAGGCAGAGGTGCCTTCTGAGTCTGCATTCCCAACCTGGTCCTTCCGGAAGGCACGTGGGGCCCAGGGAGGCCACTGGCGCCCTCTGTGCTTGTGTGTCCCGACGGGCTCTGACAGCATTTCCAGGCCCCACCGTGCTCATTGGCTGGGGCCACTGCTGTCTTTGACTATGCCGCTTGCCAGCTGAGGACCAGTGTCTGGTTGCTGCCGGCTCTCAGAGGCCACGCTGCTATCTCTGAGCCTGGGTGTCCCTCTGGGAGGCTGTGTCCCATGCGCAGGATGGTGGATCTCTTGGTGACCCTCAGGGTCCCTGCATACCCTTAGGGAGCCCTCCCCCAGACCCTGGCTCAGGGTAGCTTCAGCCCCTGCTCACCTTGGGAAGAGTGGGGAAGGGGCCCAGCAGCACTTAGAAGGGACTTGCGGAGCGGGCCCCAGCTCTGTGGTTGGGGCCCAGGGCTCCTCCCTGGGGGCACCTGTCCTCCTCAGCCCCTGCTGACCCCAGTGTACCACCTGCCCCCTTCCCCCCACCTTGGCAGGCAGCCCTCTCCCAGAAAGCCCTTTCCCCCCTGCCACCCTTCTCTGGAACCACTCCCTCTGTTTCCCCTAGCAGCGTCTGTCCTCAAAGTCTGGCATGGTGCCTACAACTCTGGCCTCCTCCCCCAACTCACGGCCCAGCACCCCCAGCCGTGGCCCAGGTCAGCCTCCCCAGGGCCCCCTCCCCAGCTGTGGGCAAGACGTGGCTCCCCCTGGGCCCTCCCGCCCCGAGTCCCAGGACGCCTCCCCAGCTCTGGCCCCGGCTCAGTGGCTCGCCCCCACCCTCCCCGCCCAGCCCCGCCCACCCTGTGCCCCCAGGAAGAAGCCTTCGGTGGGGGGAGGGGTCCTGCGCCCTCCCGCGCAGCGCCTGCCCGGGGGCAGCGTGCTCAGCCTGGCGATGCGCGCCGCCCTGGAGGGGGCTGTCTGGACACAGGCCCCTTTGTGCCCAGCCTGCCTTGGCTGCTGGGGATGAGCTCAGCGGCTCCCAGATCCTTACCCCGAGGGGAGAGGGAGGTTTTGGAGGGGCTGGTGGACTCTCCCCTCCAGCTCCCTCGTCGGTGTCCCACCTCTGCATGTTGGCAGTGGCCCCTCAGGTGGTCTGGTGCACCTGGCCCCTGGGAGCCCGGGGCCTGGGAGGGAGCTCTGCTTGGCGCCCTCTGGCAGCTGCTCCTCCCGTCTCCCATCCTGTGCCAGGCCTGCCTGCAGCTCCTGCCAGCAGAGGGGAAGCCTGGGGGTGGGGGCTTGCAGGGTCCATGGTGTCCCCACTGGGGGAGGCCCCGAGGGTCAGGCACGGAGCACAAATGCCTTGCTGATGGTGGCTTCTCTCCTGTCCCCCACAGAATGGTGCTGTGCCCAGCGAGGCCACCAAGAGGGACCAGAACCTCAAACGGGGCAACTGGGGCAACCAGATCGAGTTTGTACTGACGAGCGTGGGCTATGCCGTGGGCCTGGGCAATGTCTGGCGCTTCCCATACCTCTGCTATCGCAACGGGGGAGGTACCCAGCGGGCACAGGGCAGGGACCACCCACTCGGTAGAGCCCACCCACCAGGGCCTGGACCACCCTCTCCCTGGCTGGCCTCTGGCCCTGGTCTCCTTCACCCCATCCCTGGCGGAGGTACCCTTTGCCTAAGGCACAGACCTCCCCCAACCCTGGCGAATTGTTGTTGGAGCCTGGCCCTGCCAGCCTGCTCCTCTGAGGTGAGGAGAGGGGGAGAAATGCACCCCAACTTCCCAGGGCTCCCTGTTCCAGCCCTGTGTTTCAGTTCTCCGCCACATGGCTCAGGGACACATGAGGATCCCGGTTTTATGAAATCGCTGGGCTAAGCCATCCAATCCCACCCAACATGCTGGCTCTGGGGCCTGGATTCTGCTCAAAGCAGACTCCCCGGGCACCTCTGTCAAGTTCAAAGGCCGCTAGGCAGAGCGGGTGCCTGGGACGCGGGCTCCTGCTCGAGGCCTGGCACCCTCCTCCTCAGGTCCCACCCAGTCCTGAAGGTTTTCCCGTGCGGTGCGGAGCCCCAGGCGCCCCTGAGCCACACTCTCCCTGCCCGCCAGGCGCCTTCATGTTCCCCTACTTCGTCATGCTGATATTCTGCGGGATCCCTCTCTTCTTCATGGAGCTGTCCTTCGGCCAGTTTGCAAGCCAGGGCTGCCTGGGGGTCTGGAGGATCAGCCCCATGTTCAAAGGTGAGGCCTGGGTGGGGCGCGCATGCGCACAGGCCTCTGGGTGCTGTGCCGCTCATCCATCTGTACAAACACCGCCGACCCCCGTGGAGCCCGGGGGCTGACCCGAGCCGTGGATGCATGCTGGGATGCGTGTTTGCTTGGCCTCCACACCCCCCTCCTACCACGTGTCCCCAGCTTAAATCCCTGCTGAAGCCTCAACCTGTCCCTCCTGCTGCCCTCCATCAAAGCCTGCCCTTGGGGTGGGCGTTGTGGTGTAGCGGATCCAGCGGCTGCTTGGGATGCCGGCATCTCAGAGCATCCGTTCGAGTCCCAGCTCCTCCACTTCCTGTCCAGCTCCCTGATAATGGATCCGGGAGGCTCGGAAGATGGCCCAAGCACTTGGGTCCCTGCCATCCACACGGAAGACCCCGATGGAGTTCCTGGCTCCTGGCTTCAGCCTGGCCTAAACCTGACTGTTGCAGGCATTTGAGGAATGAGCCAGTGGATGGGAGATCCCTCTTTCTCTCCCACTCTCCCTCTCTCTCTGTAAATAAGTAAATCCTTTTAAAAAGAAAGCCAGTCCCTTGGGCCCCGAGACACCGTTAACCTCACCTCCTTCTGCAGGATGTGTGAGGCTCCTCCCCTACCCCTCCCCCCACAGCGCTGACCAGTGCCTCCCCCTCCAGGCGTGGGCTACGGCATGATGGTGGTGTCCACCTATATCGGCATCTACTACAACGTGGTCATCTGCATCGCCTTCTACTACTTCTTCTCCTCCATGACGCACGTGCTGCCCTGGGCCTACTGCAGTAACCCCTGGAATACGCCCGACTGCGCCGGGGTGCTGGACGCCTCCAATTTCACCAACGGCTCCCGGCCCGCCACCCTGCCCGGCAACCTCTCCCGCCTGCTCAACCACAGCCTGCAGAGGACCAGCCCCAGCGAGGAGTACTGGAGGTGAGGCACCCAATGGGCCAGGGGTGAGGCGAGCCTGGCGTCCCCATGGAAGACCCCATGTGGACCCCATAGGGTGCTGCTGCCGCACATGTGGCCCTTGGCCAGGCTCCGAGGTGATGCAGAGGTCACGAGAAGCTGCCACAGACAGCAGTGGAAGACAGGGGGTGGGTTGCAATGGGAAGTCCTCGCCCAGCAGAGGCGAGGGAGGGCTCCAGAGAACTGGCTGGTCCAGAGGAGAAGCAGGGGGAGGTGAGAACAGAGTGAGCAAAGGCCCTGGGGCCTGGAAGTGTAGGGAATGGTCCCACAGCTTAGGACAGACTTCTCGGCCAGGAGTACCAGGTATGGGGGCTGTGAGGCAGCCTGGGAGGGGACCTGCCTTCACAGGGGGCACAGGAGAACAAGGCTGGGACTTGGTGCTATGGGACTCAGGGAGCCACGGAAGTTTCCAGAGCCAGGGGTGCCGTGGCCAAGACTGCCTGGTACACTCTGTGCAGAGATGGCAAAGAACCTGGAGTCCCAGGGAAGCTTCCCAGGGAAGCTGGGGCTGGAGGTGCTCCGGAACACCTTGTCCCCGCTGGTGGGCCGAGGGCGCAGCAGGACTTCCTGGAGGCAGTTCCCACGCCCCGCTGGGGAGCCGTGGGTGCAGGGCTACGGTAGGTCTTGCTCAGTCATTCCGCACACGCTGACGCCAGCCGCCGCTCTGCCAGGCCCTGTGTGCCCACAGCCGGCCAGAGCCCCTGCCCAGAGGAGCTCAGTGCACGGGGGAGACGGAGCAGGTGTCTCAGTGCAGGTGTGAGCGGGGGGGGGGGGGCGGTGGGGAGGGCACCACACGGCACCAGTTGGTTCTAAAGGGGATGCCGGTGGCAAGAGGAGAAAGCAGGGCTTGTCAGAAAAGGGGCAGGGGGACGCGCAGGACAGGGAGAGGCGTGAGCAGGTGAGCAGAGGCCGGGGTAGGGGGTGGCAAAGCAGAGCTGGCATGGGAACAGGCGGGACCCTGAGGTAGAGGGCAGGAGGTGCTGGCCAGCACAATTTGGTCCAGGGCTTCCAGTGCCAGGAGAAGCGTTCGCGGCTTTCTCCACTGTGTGATGCACCAGGCCGAAGGGGCAGGCCCTGGGCTGCTTGGAAGCACAGCAGGTGCAGTCCTGAGTGCTCAGACCCTGAAAGACTCAGCTTCCTGGGCCAGGAGGCTGCGGCACAGCCACCAGCACTCAGGGCCGCTGCTTCCCAGTGAGGGACAGGCACCCTGGGCGGGGCGGGTCATGCCTTGAGCACCCATTAGGCATGGAGCTGTCCTCAGGGGGAGACAGAGTGGGGAGTGAGCCGCCCACAGACCTTGCCTTCCTGGATTGAGCTCATGGACAGCAGGGGAAGTGGGCAGGGCACTGCCCACGTCGGTGTTTTCCTACGTGTGTGGCACGGTGTGTGCTGGGCAGCTTGATCTAGGCTGGAGATGGGGAACCTTCCTGGAAACTCCCGGAGGCACAGTCTCGCCCACCCACTCCCAGATGTGCCAGTGGTGCTCCATGGGGGAGAGGGTGCGGAATGCCTGGGACTTCCAGCCCTACGGGACCACCTTGGGAAAAACCCAGACGCTTTATCCAGTGGATTCAGGGGGATACTCTTTAAATAAATCCGGGGCCCCACTGGGCAGCCAGCTGAGCTCTGCTCTCTAGCAGGGACTGGGGCCAGGTTTGCTCACCAGCCCTGCCCCAGAGGGACACCGTCCCTGCAGAACGGTTCCCTGCTGCCCCCTGCTGGGGAGTCTGAGAAATGACTCTTAGGAGAGCCGCCCAGAGGGGCTTGAACAACGCAGGTGGAGGAGGAGTGAGCGCCCCACAGGGACGCCTAATTTCTTGAGCACCTACTATGTGCATGGCATATTATCTCAGCAGATGTCGTTGTCCTGTTTCCAGAGGCAAAGATGGACGCTCAGAGGTTCAGGAGCTGGCAGCCATGTGTGCACAGGGCCAGTTGGGCTTGCTGTTGCCTGGTGCCAAGCGGATGGTGCTGAGGTCTGAGCCCATACTCCAGCAACCCTTTCACAAGGCTGCGCGAAGTCACTGAGCCCCACAACAACCTTGTGAGCTAGCTTAAGCAGGTGCTATTTTAAGGTCACTGTTTCACAATCGAGGAAAGCAGGCCCAAGGAAGACTCTTCGAAGGCGAGAGCAGCTGGAAGGGCAGACTTCTGAGGCCAGAGCTGCCTCTGGCTCACCGTCCCGCTGCCAGTCCTCCCGCGCACCCCCTGCACTGTCTCCTCCGCTGGCCTCCGCGCTGCTCTCCCTCCTGCCGCCAGGCCTTCTCCTGGTGGTAGGACTCAGATCCCAGCTGCCCCCCTGTCCCAGTGTCTTCAATGAGGCCCTGCAGTCACACAGACCTCTCCCGGAACTTGGCTTTTCCACTTACAGCTTTGTGGCCTCAGGAGCCCACCAGACCCCAGGGTCAGCTGTCCATCCAGCAGCCAGAGTGGCTCCAATGCCCACCCCCTTGTTATAAAGACAGATGCGGCAGTGCCGCATAAATCACTAAGAACAGTGGTGTGTGTTTGGTGACAGCCACAGCCACTGCTGGAGACGCACAGAGACCCATCTGCCTGGGAAGATAAGATATGAATGGAGAAATACAAACGAGTGCCGGCACTGCGGCGCAGGGGTCAAGTCATCATCTACGATGCTGGTGCCCAGTGTCAGAGAGTCCATTCGAGTCCCAGCTCGAATCTTAAAAAAAAAAAAAAAAAGAAGAAGAAGAAGAAGAAGAGGCAGAATAATTCCAGAGAGGTCATGTATCAAGAGCCAACTCGTAAATACGTTGAGTTCCCAGAGTTCTTAGGTTAATTGTTTGATCTCAAAAGCACATGGTCCAAAACCAAAGCAAGAGAAAAAACTAAATAAGTGCCATAAAAATAAGGCTAAAATCCATTCTTTGGTTCCCAGGCCAGCTTTCTAAACTCTTCAGTCCCCAGTGTTGTCAACTGTGGCCCTGCACCAACAGCTGGGACACTGCCAGTTTAGCTTGTAGAATTAGGCAAGGTTGCAAAATGTCTTTAAACAATGGATCCCTTACTTTGAATGCTGATACCTGGAGTAAAGGCCCTCCAAGCAGTGGCAGTGGGCACGGGGAGGGGAGCCCTTCCCGATGTGCCCCGAGTAGGGGTCCCCAGCCCGGAGCCCCAGGGCCAGCTGCCTTCAGCTGTGTGTGGCTTCATCTGCTCACCTCAGCAGGCCAATAGATCGTTTTTCCTTTGGGTGCCACAAAGGACAAAGACTGGAAGCTCTGCTGAAGGGGACGGCAGCCTCCCCCCAGGAGTCCCCTGGGTCCTGAACTTCTCTGCCCACTCTGTCTGCTGGGTCCCCATCTACTGAGGGAGCCCAGCTCTGCTTCTGGGAGAATGACTGGCAGTGGCAGCTGAGGGGAGATGGCGCCCTCTGCTGGCCATAGCGTGAAGGGCGGCCTGAGGGGCCACGATGCCCGGCTCAGATGGGGCTACCCTAGGGTTTGTCAGTTGACTGGCAGGCTGGACAAGCAGACACCAACCGCCAGTACTGCCGTTACCCCAGAGGCTCCAGACCACCATGTCATCAGTGTTGCCCTGAGGTTTGAGAATGGACTTGGGAAGAGAATGCCAGAGCCTGGCCTGTGAATGGGAGCTATGCTGAGAGGGGGCAGAGAAGGGAGCCTGGGTGGAGCCTACATTGATCACAGAGTATCCCCAGCCGGTGCTGTGACCCCATTCTACAGATGGAGAAACTGAAGCTCGATGCTTTGTTTCTTGCTCATCACTTCGAGCCTGGGCTCTTGCAACAATCCAACCGGTCTCCCTCCAGGTTCTCCTCTTTGGCAGCCTGATCTGTTTAACACAATGTTCGTCCATTCATTCAACAAGTATTTATTGCCTGCCTGTCTGTGCCAGGCACTGGGGGATACAGCAGTGACCAAAATAGACAAAACCTCCTGGCCCGGTGGGGAACAGCTGCCAGACAAAATAAGCAGGGCAAAGACACAGCATGCCAGGAGGACAATACAGCAGGGAAGGGTGAGCAGTGCTGGCCTGGGGCAGGCTTGCAGCTTTTTTTTTTTTTTTTTTTTTTTTTTTTTTTACCCAAGATTTATTTATCTGAAAGGCAAAGTTACAGAGAGAGCGAGAGCGAGAAGGAGAGACAGAGAGCGAGGTCTTCCATCTGTCAGCCCACGCTCCAAATGGCTGCAGCAGGTGGGGCTGGGCCAATCTGAAGCCAGGGAGCTTTTTCCAGGTCTTCCATGCGGGTACAGGGGCCCTCGCGCTTGGGCCATCTGCTGCTGCTCTCCCAGGTACATTAGCAGGGAGTTGAATGGGAAGTAGAGTAGTTGGAACTTGAAGCAGCGCCCACAGGGGATGCTGGTTCTGCAGGCTGTGGCTTTAACCTGCTTCACCACGGCGCCCGCCCCCAGGCCCACAATTTTAAGCAGTGGAGCCAAAGAAGGCCCCACTGGAGAAGAAGACGTGTGTCTCAAGCCCTGAAGGCAGTGAGGAGAGAGGGAGTCATGTGGACACGCCCAGCTACATAATTGGTAGGAGCCAGTGCAAATGAAAAACACAGAGCCCCTTGTTCAAACACACCAGATGGTCAGGAGTGGGAGTTCAGCCTAGTGGTTAAGACGCCTGCGTCCCATGTTGGAACCCCTGGGTCTCATATTGGACTCCGGCTCCGGACTCCATTTTCCCACCCACTGGAGACCCTGGGGGGCAGCAGCAATGGCTCAAGGTACTGGGTTCCTGCCAGCCTGTGGGAGACTGGAAGTGAGTTCCTGGCTCCTGGCTCCACACCCTGACCCAGTCCAGCAGATAGCATCTGTGTGTGTGTGTGTGTGTGTGTGTCAACAACAACAACAAGATTGCAAGGCAGTCGTGGCGGGGCATTCAACCCAGCCTGAGGCCTGGTGTGGCTCACAGGTCACACCCATGTGTGCAGGGGGCTATCGGGCAAAAGACCCCCCAGACAGAGGGAACAGCAAACGCCTAAGGAGCAGGAGGCCGGTGCTGTGGCGTGCAGCGGGCATGGGGCAGATAGGAGAGAGGAGCTGCGAGAGATGGCGGGGGAGGGGTCACACGGGGCCTGAAGCCCGCGGGAGGGCTTCGCGTCTCTCGTGAGAGATGGGAGCCCTGGGGAGGCGCTGAGCAGAGGGCTCCAAACACCAAGCAGCCGCAAGTGGCGGGAAGCGTTAGGAAACGCGAGTCGCTGTGGCCAATGGGTGCATGTTGCATACACTGCCCTCCGCAACACATGCAATCAGGTGGGAATCAGATATTTATTTATTTATTTATTTATTTATTTATTTGACAGGCAGAATGGATAGTGAGAGAGAGAGACAGAGAGAAATGTCTTCCTTTGCCGTTGGTTCACCCTCCAATGGCCACCACGGCTGGCGCGCTGCGCCGGCGCACCACGCTGATCTGAAGCCAGGAGCCAGGTGCCTCTCCTGGTCTCCCATGGGGTGCAGGGCCAAGCACTTGGGCCATCCTCCACTGCCTTCCTGGGCCACAGCAGAGAGCTGGCCTGGAAGAGGGGCAACCAGGACAGAATCCGGCGTCCCGACCGGGACTAGAACCTGGTGTTCCGGCGCCGCAAGGTGGAAGATTAGCCTATTGAGTCGCGGCGCCGGCCAAGATTTTTTAATATTTAAGAAGATGGAAGTGCTAACTAGCCTGATGTGCTCGTTGGCTGCTGAGTACACGTATTGAATTGTCACCCTGCACCCCACACACGTGCACAGTGAAGACAAAACACAGAACCCTCCGCGGCCTCCATCACCCTCCGGCCCGCCCCTCACCCGATCTCGCTGCCCCTGCGCTCCAGCCTGATGTGCTCTTTCCCGGCCCCCCTGCCCTGCTGCATCCTGCACCCATGGCCTGGCTCGCCCTTCACTCCCCTGCACCCAGCTGGCCCCCAGTCCACAAACCTCAGCTCAAGCCTCCGCTCTCTCTGGCACCTTCTGTCCACGCGACTCCCAGTGCAATCCAGACGCCCCTCCTAGCACCTGCACCTCGCCCTTCCTCCCAGAGCTGCTGGCTGCAGGTCTGGGTGGCCAGCACCCAGCGCAGAGCCTGGCACACAGATGCCTGGTGGGTTGGGAGCACAGCTGGTATTGCATAAGGAGCCAGTGGGATCCCCAGTCTTTCCTCAGCCCCTGCTGCCTCCCCCATCTCTTCCAATGAAATGCTCCCACATGGCTTCCTGGAGGAGGCAGCTGCTGTAGGATGGTGAGAGAGCAGAAATGCACAAGCAAGGACTGAGGGCAGGCCAAGAGAGGCTGATCCAAGAGGCTCCTGGGTGTGGCCTCGGGGCACCTTGCAGGTCCTGGGAGAGCCTGCAGGGCAGTGGAGCCGTATGAGCGTGGGGGTGGGAGTGCAGGGGGCATCTCACACAAGCTGGCTGCTGGAGCTCCTGCCAGAGGGGGGCGTGGTCCCCTGGGGCTCTGGCCCTCAGTGGCAGGGTCTCCATCCCCAGGCTCTACGTGCTGAAGCTGTCCGATGACATCGGAAACTTTGGGGAGGTCCGGCTGCCCCTGCTTGGCTGTCTCGGTGTCTCCTGGGTGGTCGTTTTCCTCTGCCTCATCCGAGGAGTCAAGTCTTCAGGAAAAGCAAGTACCTGTCCCCCCACCCCCACCCCTGCCCTGGGCAGGGTCTGTGCCTGTCCAGGAAGGCCCTGCATCCCCTCGCTGGGTTGTGGGATGGCCAGGGAGATGCCTGAGGGACAGAAGGGTGGCGGTGCCCAGGGCAGGCCAGAGGGTCCATGGAGCCGTGTGCCCCCAGGTGGTGTACTTCACGGCCACCTTCCCCTACGTGGTTCTCACCATCCTGTTTGTCCGCGGAGTGACCCTGGAAGGAGCCTTCACGGGCATCATGTACTACCTGACCCCACAGTGGGACAAGATCCTGGAGGCCAAGGTGGGACATGGAGGGGTGGGGGCGGGGCCTAGGTGGGTGGTGGGGCCTAAGTGGGGCGGGGTGGGGAAGGCCCCGCCCCTTGTCTCTGACCTCAGCCCCGCCGTGCCCTCCCTGCCTGCAGGTGTGGGGTGATGCCGCCTCTCAGATCTTCTACTCCCTGGGCTGCGCGTGGGGCGGGCTCATCACCATGGCTTCCTACAACAAGTTCCACAACAACTGCTACCGGTGAGGGCCCCTGCCAGCCCCGACGCCACCCCCAGCCCCACCAGGCTCCGGCAGCAGCCTCCTGGCCCACCAGAGAGAGCCCTCCCATTCCGCCCTTGGCCTTACAGTCCTGGGGATTGCTGGGTCTGGAGCATGGGCAGGGCAGAGGCTGGCGGGGGAGAGCAGAGGCGTAGGGGCAGTGACGTCTCGGGGTGGCTGGGGCCTCCATTGTCTCAGGCTCATTCAAAGGGCCCAGAGCAGACCAGAAAAGGAGCTGGCGCCCCCTTGCTCCTCCAACTTTCCCGGTCTCTCCGTCTTCTCTGGCCTCCCCCCCAGGGACAGCGTCATCATCAGCATCACTAACTGTGCCACCAGCGTCTACGCCGGCTTTGTCATTTTCTCCATCCTCGGCTTCATGGCCAACCACCTGGGCGTGGACGTGTCCCGCGTGGCCGACCACGGCCCCGGCCTGGCCTTCGTGGCTTACCCTGAGGCGCTGACGCTGCTGCCCATCTCCCCGCTGTGGTCTTTGCTCTTCTTCTTCATGCTCATCTTGCTGGGGCTGGGCACTCAGGTACGAGCGCAGGACCTGGCCCTGTGGCTGCAGGAGGGAGGCGGCAGGCCCGGAGGCCAGCCTCTGCGCTAATGGCCGTTTTCTTGCAGTTCTGCCTCCTGGAGACGTTGGTCACGGCCATCGTGGACGAGGTGGGGAATGAGTGGATCCTGCAGAAGAAGACCTACGTGACGTTGGGCGTGGCTTTGGCTGGCTTCCTGCTGGGCATCCCCCTCACCAGCCAGGTGAGAGCCACAGGAGGGAAAGGCTGGGCCGGACGTGCCGGGGTGCGCGGCGGGGAGCTTGGCCATGGGCCCCAGCTCAGCTCTCTCCGGCTCACAGGCAGGAATCTACTGGCTGCTGCTGATGGACAACTATGCAGCCAGCTTCTCCCTGGTGGTCATCTCCTGCATCATGTGCGTGTCCATCATGTACATCTACGGTGAGTGCCGTGGCCTGCCCTGTGCCTGCCCTGGCCTCCCCCGCTGGCCTGCGGGGGCCCGCTGACTCACCCTCTCGTCCAGGGCACCGCAACTACTTCCAGGACATCCAGATGATGCTGGGATTCCCACCGCCCCTCTTCTTCCAGATCTGCTGGCGCTTTGTCTCTCCAGCCATCATCTTCGTAAGTTTCCCAGTGGCCTTCCCTGGGGACCCCGTGCAGGGAGAGCAGGAGCGCCCCCAGCTGGCCTTTGCGAGGGAGCCAGTTGGACAGAGCCAGACAGGCATGTGACCCTCAGATTCGCAGGCCCTGGCCTTGCATTAGGGAGTGTTGAGTCCCACCTTTCCAGGCCCTGGGGTGGGAGCAGCTGGTAGCATCGTGGGGAGCCGGGCCTCCCCCTCGCCAGGCATGACCAGTTTGCGTTTGTCACTGTCCAGCTCCCTGTGCTGCCCCCAGCCCCTCACAGAGGAGTTGTGCCATGAGCTGGTGGATGTGGTGTGAGCGCGAGGGCTGGGCCACCCCAGACCCGAAGATGCTAGGAGTCAGATGCCAGCTATCATGGGGGCAGTGCCGCAGGGGTGGGAGGGAGTTCCCGGCTTCAGCTGCAGCTAAATCAGTGGAAGGAATCCCCCCATGCAGGGACCTGGGCACTTTTTGCACTATTTGTGTATTAACGTATGTGACGCAACTCTCCGAGGTATAACTGCCTCCATTTTGCAGATGAGGAAACTGAGGCACGGGGCTGTTAAGTCACTGACCACACAGCTAATAAGCAGCAGAGCCCCAATTCAGAGCAGGTGGCCCGGCTGGAGCTGCTGGGGGCCAGGGTTGCCCTGGGAACCACCCTGAGGAAAGCAGGCTAAAAATCATCTGATTTTGCTTCGTTTTGTTTGGGGGGATTTGATGGTACAAGCAGGGCCACCTGAGTGGTCCACTGCAGAGTGTAGCCCTGGATGTCCTCGCCGGCTCGTGTTTCTACAAAAGAGGGCACTTGTAGGACAGGGGCCTCCGGCACAGAGGGTGTGGGGTATCCCCCGGCCTGGCCCAGGCACCAGCTCTGGCCACCGGCCCAGCTTTGAAACAGGGGTGGGAGGTCAGCGAGGGCGGGGGGGGGCCCTGGCCTGCAGTGGGGTGAGGAGCTCAGCCTCCGCAGCTACAGGGGGTGCTCCTGGCACTCAGAGCACACTGCTGCCCTGGGGACAGACCTGGGGCACCTGCCACAGCAGGGGACAGGAAGGACGGCCATCAGAAGGGTTGGCAGAGTCAGCTCGGCCTGGGTCTGGGGTCCTCAGGAGATGGAGGCAAAATGGGCAAGGCCTTGTCTGTGCCCAGGGAAGCCAGGCTGCGGCTACCTGCAGGGGAGGGCGCCAGGCAATGGGGACACTTCTGTTTCTGCACTGTCATGTTATCATTTTTTTTTAAAGATTTATTTTACCTATTTGAAGGGCAGCAGGGCAGTATTGTGGTGCTGTGGGTTCAGCCGCTGCCTGCAGTGCTGGCATCCTATATGGTGGTTTGTGTCCGAGCTGCTCCACTTCTGAGCCAGCTCTCTGCTAATGTGCCTGGAAAACCAGCTGCAGTTGACAAGCATGGATGAAGCTCTAGGCTCCTTGCTTTGGCCCGGCCTTGCCCCACCCCAGCCTTTGTAGCCATTTGGGGAGTGGCTGGAAAAGTCTTTCTCTCTCTTTCTGTCTCTCTCTGTCTCTGTCACACTGCCTTTCAAATAAATAAATCTTTAAAAAAAAAAAAAAAGGGCAGAATTCC